>NC_134841.1:51873277-52222449 GCF_965363235.1 Mytilus galloprovincialis
CCAGTTTCAAGAAGAATTCTTTGCTTTTATTGCATAATCGCATAAAACATAATGTTGTCGTATTTTCATAAAGAATTATCAATTTGAAAACTACTTTTCCTTTTTACCTTTCTAAAATAATACACTACGTAGATATAGATGTGGTAGTTGCCGATTGAGTCTAGAAGGTGTCAGGATTTACACAGAGAAGACAGAATATGCCGTCTCTGTGACACAAAGAACATTGATGACGAGTACCATTACATAATGAATTGTAAAACATTTAAAATATAGAAAAAGAAGGAAATGTTTAAGGAACTACTGTTAGTCAAACCCTTATATCTTTAAAGCTGTTCAACAGTTAAACTCATCAAATATTGTAATATTAGAAAAACTATGTAAGAGTTATAAATGTGAAAGTCAGTCCTCCAAGTTTATTTAATTGTATCGTTTACACATGCATGTGATAATTTTACCTTATAGTTATGTTTATGTATGTTCTTGATAACTAGCAATTGAAGTTTTATGAGAAATAAAGTATTCGTATTCCTTTAAACCATAAATTACAGTACACGAAGACCGCCTACGGGTAAAGTACAAGTGAATATATCACAAAGATCATCCGTACGCGTCCTTGTAAATGCAAAACTCTGGATTTTCTTTGATAATTACCCGAGAGGTTATAAAATTTCTAGAAAAGACTTCCAAAGGTGTTTGCCAAAAATGAATTGAAATAAAAGATTTTTGTGTAGACGAGTTACAACATTGCATAAGCATGATTAGGAAATTTGAACAAAAAATGTAAGTGTATAATTTCCTTAGTTTTTATTCCGTGTCTATAGATAGTCTTCATCGGGGAGGCAAGATTTATTTTGTCTGTTGGTTGCTTGGCTAGCGTAAGCTAATCGATTTACCTCACATTTTGAAGTTGGATGGAAATTGTTTCTAGATAAATGCCGTACCTTTGTACTTTAGTTTCCTGTCGGATTTTTCTCAATTTTAAATTGGGAAGTTTTATCATTTGTTTTGCATAATTATTATTTTTGACTTGCAAATGCACGATTAATAAATCTAGTCCCGTGTGTGCTAGCGAAATGTCTTAAGTGTAATCTCGGAGTGTAATTTTTATTTCAACTTTTACGTTTGCATCAGGACGACCTAAAACACGAAAACTTTCTTTTTTTCAAGAATGACATTCGTTACTTCAAACAAAAATCGCTTTTATCTTCTTTTTTTTTTTTGCAGTAGAAGACCTGTTTCTTTAAAAAAAAACTTTCATACAATCGATTGATTCGGGAAGGTCAAGGATTATAACATATTTTTCGTAATTCTGAAAAACCTTTTAGTAATCTCTGGTGTATTTATGATGGCTTGGTTTGAAGCGATAACAGACGAACTATGCTTACTAGTGCTGCATAAAAAAACATGAGGATATGGTTTGTCCTTTATTACAAATTTGACTCCAATAAGGATAATTTTTGTCTCATAGAAAAATCGATAATTTATTTTTCGATTTTTATCGGATATAAAAGTTATTTTGAAAAATACAAACCGGATTATTATTTATTAAAGTTTCGTATGCATCATAAATCAAGCTCCGGCAACTTTTGACTTGTTCTGATATAAATAGTAATGATTTTCATCGGAGAAAAAGATAGATATTTTTGTCGTGATTGGAAGAATCGTAAAAGTGTTATTTTTCTGAATTCTGTTTGTTTAATCGGACATCGTAGAGTTTTAATTTGATTTCTTTTTGCCGAACTGGACTTCATATTGTGCAATGATTTGAAACATGAACGAGGACCTCGATGAGAACACCTGGATTAAAAGTTTGCAAACGTTCCGACCAATGAAATTCATTTTAATATGTAACGAGAGCACCTAGATGAAATATTTTATCTATACTACAATCAGTTTTAACTTAGAAATTTCCGCTCAAATATATAGGAAATAAAATTATATGAAAGCAACAATGCAGAATGTTTCTTTTCCATTTTCTGTTTTTTTAACAATGTTTATGTTCATTTCAATTTGGAAAGTAGACTTATATTAAATGCCCAAAACGTAAATGTATGTTTTCTTTTAAAACATTAAAAAACGTAAGAGTATGCCGACAAATAGCCTGTCAAGGTCGTTAAACTTAAATCAACTTACCCATCTTTATCGCAGACTAAAATTTATCTCATATATACAGAATACATGTTAATTTATTACAAGTACGTCAGGGTGCATGACAGCACAATAATCTGTTTACAGAGTCGTAAGAACAATATTTTTGTTTGATATTTGTTTCTCTTCCACAATTAACGCCCGATTTGGCCAGTGACCGGTATTACAATTTAACACAGTTTTAGAAGTTCAGTGGGCTGCTGCTTCATTTAGAATTTTGAGCATGCCTTTCTGTTTATCATATTCAACATCAACATTATCTTCGTCGATTTTATTATTCAACAATATCTTGTTTTTCATTACAAGCTTTTCCAAATATCAATATACAGCAAGAGAATGAATATATGTTGCTTCAAGACACATCGATTTAAATTAGTACACAAATTATGTAGTTTTCCGTGTCTACATTTGATTTACGAGTACAATATAGTAAAACAGAAAAAAGAGAAACGGTAAATATACAGGAATACATAAAGTTTCGTAAATAGTTGCAAAGGACCACACGTTTCTTACGATATATACATCGAGGTCGTTTTGCTTGAGTGATTTACCTGTAAAAAGTCCGCGGGTCTAATCCATGTTTAAAACGAATTAATGCATGTTTGAAATAGCTTAACAGGGGCGTGGCCTATTAGTTTGACCCAACTGACCACTAACTTGATTTCAATTGATCGACTGCAGAGAAATCTATTTGACTGGCGTTAAAATGAATTGATATGTATTGAAATGAATTAAATATAATTTTTAATTTTTGTCAATCTTTATCAAATAACGATCAATCTCATTTAAATAGCGTTAACACGTTTTTGTCCGATCAAGTTAAATTCGGGTTACTAGTGTTAGTTAGCCAAATATACTATTTTTTTTTGAATTATGATCGTTTTATAACAATGGATAAACATTCTACTAAAAGGTTACATATTCAACGCTGTAATTAAAGTAATATGAAACTTCAAATTAAAATATAAGATTTATATGTTTTTATACCTATATGGCTAGTTTTCATTTTTTTGTACATACACTTTTTTTTCTGAAGAACACTCTTTGATTTGTCGTTTCATATGACTTTAACTAATCTTTATTGGTATACATATTGATTTTATAATCAGTTTATTAAAACCATACTTAATATTACACGTATGTACTTTCACGGTGCTACAATATGTCGATATCTTTAGTTTGGCATTGTACAATGTCATGTTTTTCTCTGACTTTCTCTGTCTTCACACGGAATGCATTGGATATTGGATGTGTGAAGATTGATATTTTAGTACAAGAAACATGGTTGTTTTTATTAGTTTTTGGCTTTGCAATAGTTTTCAGTAACTGTGAGTACTCTCGGGTCTGTACATTTTGTTGTTTGGGATGAGGGTTTGATATGTACCCTGCTACGTCCTTCAGTGTTTCTGTTTGTATCGATATGAAAATTGAAAATTAAAAAGAAGATGTAGTATGATCGCCAATGAGACAACTCCCTACAATAGACCAAATGACAAATAAATAAACAACCAAAGTTCACCGTACGGCTTTCAACAATGAGCAAAGCCCATACCGCATAGTCAGCTATATAAGGCCCCGAAATGGCAACTGCTAAACAATTCAAACGAGAAAACTAACGGCCTAATTTATGTACATTTTTTTAACGAAAAATATATATGTAACACATCAACAAACGACAAGCACTGAATTACAGGCTCCTAGCTTGGGACAGGTACATAGATACAGAAAGTGGCGGGGTTAAACAGGTAAGCGGGATCCCAACTCTCACCTAACCTGGGACAGTGGTGTAACAGTACAACATAAGAACGAATCATAAAAATCAGTTGAAAAAGGCAAACCTCAGATGGATACAAGTAGAAATACGTCTAACAAAAACGAAGAGTGAACGAGTAATCCAAATACATAAAGACACTAGGTACAGATTTGAAAGTACACGCAGTTACTGATCGCTAGTTCAAAGCCACTAATAACAAATAAACATATCATGAATCTAAGACTAAATTATCAATCAGTACACATCCAACTTCCAATGGATTAAGTGTAAATACGTAATAAACAGTCGGAGAAAAACATGACTTTGAGCATTGACAAGATACAGGTATTCAAAGATTGTAGATCTGTGAATGTGTATATGTATATAACAATAACATGTAAGTTGCCTTTAATTTACTGATAACAAAATCAATATTAATACCAATAAAACGATATTATATGATCTTTTTACAACGTTGAATTTAAAATATTTAAGAATAAGTGTATTTAAAGGATCGACTTGTTTAATAGGATCGTTACTAATTTTCTGGGCACGATGAACAACATCTCCGTAAATAAGAAGATGTGCTATCCCGTTTAAAATAAGTTTTCTACATAGACAACCAAATTTTAAACCCAGATTTTTATATCTATGGAAGAATGTAGTAAAGGTTTTATTTAATTTGTGATAACGAAGTCCATTTTGTGATAACGAAAGCCTTTTTGAATTGAGTTGTATAGTTTGTTCATATGCTGTGCGGTTTAACGGTTCACGTCTGTCACATTTGTTTTTCGTATAAAATGTTTGTTATACTTGTGATCGCACACAACGCCAAATATTTAATACACAATTAGAAAAATAATTGAACAGTCCAGAAAACTAACCGTCATATAGGTACACGAAAACTCAATTGAGCTCGTTCATTCTCACGTCATAATTTTTGTCTGTCCACGAGATTTTATATTTTCCGTCGAAGTTATATTTTTTGTCTATACTAAGTCTATTGCTTTACTGTATTTAGCAAATAAAATGTTACTGTTGATTATAATTTAAAGACGTTTAAGCACTCTTATTGTTACGGTCTGTGTTGTCCCAATTTTGGACAACGGAAATAAAGCAGTGATGAGATTGGAATACTTTAAAAGAAAAGTGTGCATTTCTACTGTTTAATAATGTTTCAAAACATGGAACATATTTACAATTTTTTATCCATGGCGTTGTCAGTTTTTTTCCATTAATAAGTTTGACTGTCCCTCTGGTATCTTTCATCCCTCTTATACAACGTTCCCATTCCATGTTGAGTGAAAACCGAGATAAAGCATATATTCATCAAAATGCGTTCAAAATTTGTGAAGCATGATGGTGTCTAATAAGCTTGTGTCTGCATTTGCCTATGGACCAAATAGTTCTTTTAATATCAGCAGAGCTATGTCATTAGTATTGCAATTATAAATTTTACAGTTTTACGGATGACTCGATAATATCATTTAATACCAAGAGTTCATATAACTCTACCTAACTACAAAACTAAAAACGTGTTAAGTAAGATAAAAATAAACTCTCAAATGAATTTAAGATTGTTAATACAAGCTTGAAATCTTTGGTTTTCTTATACATTCATAACTGTTGTAACATAAAAACATTTTTTATTATTATTAAATTCTGTTGAATTGGTTGCATATAGCAAAATATTATTTATTTATTTTTAAAAACAACAAAAAATCATACGTAAAAGGAATATTGATGTCATATTTTTTGCCCTGTGTCAAGTTATCACCCTTACCTTTTTTTTATTAACCCTATAAAAATGTAAAAGGGTGCGGTGCCTTTCGTGTATCCTTGTAAACGTCGATATACTAATGCTTAATTAAAGAAATTATTGAAATTGTAAAATACTTAGGAATTTTATATTCATTAGCTCAGGGTTAGGCCGCACTTTGAAAATTAATATAGCAAGACCAGTTTTATTGCAAATGGCCAAACTAATGCTGAATAGATTAATAAAAACTCCTGAATAATTTAAATTAATTGAATATTTTACAGTTAAATGCGGTAGTTTTCAAAAGTTAAGTTACTCAGTAGTAAATATTTGTATGTGTATCAATACAAAAGGATGATAGGAAACAAATAATAAGAAATCGATAAAATGTGATAACCCTACTTGAAGTTAACTGGTTTTTTTTTCTGCGTAATGTATTTGAAATTTTTATAGCTTGGCATATTGCACGGCCGTTGTTGAAAATTGTATATCCCTCCCCTCGGTTTCTTATCTGGATATATTTGTTATTGAATTGCATTCTTTAAATATGTTCACCCCTCAGACACTTTCATCCATTCTGGTCATTTATTCAAAAGAAATATTATTGTATGCTACATGTGCCTTCGTCAGATAGACTTGTCTGAAGATCAAACACAATAAGCATCTCAAAGGATCAGAAAAAAAACAATGGAAATGTATTGGCTAGTGTAAAAACGTTTATATCCTTTTTTTTATTTTTAAATTGTTATTTGGATGGAGAGTTGTCTCATTGGCACTCACACCACATCTTCTTATATCTATGTCTTTTAGTAGAAATTTCGAACATGCTATGCTTACCTTTTTTACTCTTTACTTTGTTGGTTTTCTTTATTTAGTTGTTGAATGGGTCGGGCCTAAAAACGGAGAGAGAACAGATAAGGTAGTATTCGACAAAGAGAGAAAGAAGATTCATGTAAATGATTTACGTAGAAAACCACTGAGGATGCTCGATTTTAGACGTATTGAGGGAACTGTTCAGAAGGTTCATTTCCGAATATCAACTGACCACGAAAACAACATGCTTTCTGTGCGGTTACCTGGAGAAATAGATTTGGTAAGTTTATCAATCAGCTTTGAATTCGCAGTACCATATTACCAATTACAGGTAATATTTTTTTTCTAAATTTATTTATCAAAATGTCTCTTAATTTTCACAACTCAGGATGCTGTATTGCATTGGTTGTCGTTTATTGAGGTTTATCATACTTTTTGTTTGTTTATTGTTTTGTGCATATGTCAGCCCGTTTGTTTTCTAGTTCCATGTATATCATTGCGGGGCCTTTATATCTTGTTGGTTGGTATGGTTTTACTCATTGTTGAAGACTATACGATGATTATGATTACTATTTTCTACGTCATTTGGTATACGTGGAAAATTTATTTCCACATCTTTTTTATTCTAAAATCTTTTCAGAAGAAGTCTTGTCCATTTAAGTTCTCTCAATGAACATGAATAATATCTGACCTTTTTACCGGCCCATGAATCATCACTTTTTTGTTGACATGAATTTCACTGAAATGTTCATTTTCCTTAAATATAATCTTCATAAAATGTTATATTATCCGAAACTCTCAGGTTTTTTATCCTCAGCACAAATAGCTTTAGCCGCATTGGAACAAGTTGTCAGAAATTTACTTTTCAATGTTCTTCATCTTTGATATGGTTTGACTCCTTAACTGTTCTTTTAAGCACCACTGATTGTTGTTTTTAGACGAAACTCGCATCTGACGTATCATATCATAAGTTTGTTATCTTTGATGAGTTTTTATATATCTTTGAATTGAAAACTTGCAATGTATTTAGTTCTTTCGGTAATTCTGATCACATTTTTATGACACAGATTCTTAAATTCAATGACATGGAAGAAAGAGGGGGATTTATTATGACATTGGAAGCGTTTTTAAGAGACCTAAAAATCAATCGCGAAAAACATCAGTTTACAGAAAAGACCATAATGGATGAGGCTAATACAAAAGAGAAAAGACAAGAACTGTTAGACACATTCTTTCGTGTTGTCTGTCTGCAGGTATGTTATTTCATAGCCTAGGTATGTAAATGTCTCCTGCTATGTCTTTAACCTGATCACCAAAAGTTGTATCTTTATAGTCCACGGAATAAAGTTCCATATGGGTATAATGTTTTTGACCAATCCGTCCGTCCGTCCGTCCATCTGTCCATCCGTATGTCCGCCCGTCTATCCGTCTGTCTTTTCGTTCGTCTATCCGTCAGTCCGACAGTCATGTTCTTATCATCACAACTCCTTTGAAACCACACAATAGAATTTCAAGATTTGTTGTAGATAATAAGGACATTTTATGTGATTGTGCATATCTACAGGAAATTATGACTCATTATTTTTATTTCAATATCATGAAACTTTGTAGATAATAAGGACATATTATGTAGACATTATATGCATATACCGTAGAAATTTTTAATCTTGGGACTTTTGTTAAGTCGAATAATTCAAGCCCTTACTGTCTCCGATTATGTAGTGATCGATAGTGAGTGTAATAGAACGACTGGATTATTCGGGTTATACTTTGTAGGAATTATGAGTCTTTTCACTTAGGAAATATGTATTATGATGCTTTGCTTTTTGACCTGCAGAATACATGTTTTACCATTTCATTTTCGAAGAAGATACCGAGTACTATATCGTTTAAGTACAGTTGTCGATTGGCTGCCTACAGTTTCCATGGGCTAAGGCAAGCCTTTGGTAAAAGAAAAAATATAATTTAGAAAATTACACTTTCTGTTGTTTCCGTAGAACAAAATAGACATTTAAACAAGTCGAAAACAAACTGATAGTGCCACAGTATGTACAACACTATACAGAAAACAACAAAGATTGAGAAAGAAGAAGCCTAAAAAACAGCGGGTTGATCTCATATGTTTTTCATTATGAGCTATTTTACCAACGATTTCCCCAATGTTAAATATTGTTGCCTAACGATTACAAAAAGAGATGACTGTTGACAGCACAATTTAAACAAATAGATATATTTTCAGAATCCATAATTGTGCAAATATACTTTTTTTTATCAATTGGACTCATATCTTTTTTAATAGAATAGCAGAATTTTCCCTTAGTCTTTTTTTAATTATATCCAATCAATTCATTATTTTGCAAGAATTTTATGTTGCTCCTGTTTTAATGTGATATATTTCAGCAATATCAAAAATTTTACAGGGTTTTAAACATACACAATCTAACTTAGACATGGGTCATAACTTACAACTGGAAGAATTGAACAAGATTAGAAACATTCAACTGACACGTACTGAATTTTCCGAAGCACTTGGCCTGAAACCTACATCAGTGTTTGTACGAAACATGTTTCTTATGGTAGATAAAGACAAAAATGGATTTGTTGGATTTGAGGAGTTTCTGGATCTCTTTCAGATTTTAGCAGCTGGTATAGTAAAATTATTAATTTGGGCAACGTCAATCTGGTAACAATAGTTTTGGCTTGTTTGCTGAAATATGACCATATCATTACAATTTTTCTATGTGTTTTAAAAGCTGTACTTCCTTCGTTGAGTGTACATCAAATGTCTAGATTCAACTCGACAACATTTGTTGTAATTTTACATTTCAATTACTTAAAATTCAGAAATTAGTGAGAGCTTTTATTATGCCGATTTTGTTATTTTGTCAAATTCGATTTTAAATTTTGAGAAAAAACTTGTTTAAGACATATACAAATTTCATAATGCGAGTTTAAATCAATGCGACCATAACCTGTCGTATTTGTGGCAATAATAAAAACATTTAAATTTTTTTTTTAATTTACAGTATTGTGTACCTTTCACTTTTTTTTATGCATTGTATATGGCATAATTATATAACTTTTGTATACCTTGCAGTGTGAAATGCGATAGAAAGTAAATCATTGATATTTTTCATAAACTGTACTATTGCATACAAAAAGGCAAAACGTATTTTAAAAAGTATGGCGACAGTTATAAGCGACATTTATTAACCGATGATTAACGAGTCGACAAAAAGATGTGTTTTCTTTAGTTGTGCGTACTTTTTTGTTTTACAGGTGATGCCGAAGAAAAAGCACAGATGATTTTCAATATGTATGACATTAAGAAGCAAGGACACCTCACAAAACAAGATTTCAGCAAAATGTTAAAGTAAATAAAAATCAATATCATCTTCTTTACAACCATTTTTAACTATATCTGCCGTACATCCGTCGCGTATCAAGTTTAAGTTTAGATTTAAAAGGTTTACCTTGAAAATTTGAATCCTTAAACATATAAACATCATGATAAGATTTAAGGATATACTGATGTCAAAATAAACAATTCAGGAAATTAAAATTGATAATATAAGCCAGAAGAGCATGAGTAAGGGAACAAAAAGTCAAAAGTATTGATAGGGTATAGAGCTCCTTTTCGAATTATTTGATCTTAAAAACTGGTCGGTAATGGTGACTAGGATTTCTATTTGCAATGGTATAAATTGGGTCTCAAATCGAAGGAAAAGAAGTCTAGAATATGCTTAAATTTTGGTATATGACCTTTTATGAGCTATTGAAGTAAGATATAAACAGAAAAATAGAAAAAAATGAAAGAAAAGCCCCAAAGGAATCCTAACATCTGACGCCAATTCATAAAACTCTTCTAAGTACATCCTTGAACAAAAATACAAAAGTAAGTTGAAGTTTGGTCCATCTGGCTAGGTATTTACAAATTCAATAGCAGTCAGATTCAAATAAATATTAACTTTGAATATACCCCAAAAAAATCGAATTTATTATACATTTTGAATTTGTGTGCGTTAAAATAAGTTTCATAAAAATATCGAACTCCAAGGGAAATTCAAAAACAGAAAATTTCCTGAAAATTGAAACATCAAACGCTATCAAACAACAAGTGATAAAAAATTACTGTCCTATTCCTATTGGCGTTTTTCTAAATCATCCTTCATCGGGAATGCCAGAAGCTATCTATTTAAAAGCCACGTATGTATAACAACAAGTATCAAACAAGAAAGCAATTGTTAAGCTTGTAATATTAGTTGATATAATAATAATTATGTTTAAGTTTTGAATACATTTTTGCAATAACTGGATTCAATGTAAGCCGCCTCATAATTTTTAGGTCGCTTCTTGACCTGTCAGACACGTCCATCGACCAGAAAGATCTTAATGATTTGATAGATACTATGTATTCATCAGCTGGTTTGTCACCAGGGGAAAAGATTGGATTCGAGAGTTTCAAGAAGATTTTTGCCTCTGAGGAATATGGTAGTACTCTTCAAAATGCTACACTAAATATAACATGTAAGTATTCATAAACATTGCATATTTCAATTGATCTATTCTGAGTTTTGTAATATCAAATGTTTATGGTAGCATTTTAAATACACGAGAATTAAGGAAGATTCACTGCATACTGCCATCTTGGATTGTACAATATCAGTACATAATTGGTGTAGTTTATTGCAGTAATCTGAAATTTTTTAGAGATTAGTAATTTATGTGATTTTTTTTTAATCAAAGAAAAAAAAGTGATTTATTGAAATATCAAAAATTTTAAAACTATCAATATTTGTGTTTCTAGGGTCAAATTTTCAAAGTTGCCATTTAAGGGGAGATAACTTTTATTGTAATACTTTTATACTGGAATGATAGTGAAATTTTCCCTTTTTTTCACTGGTAGCAAGAAAACAAGTTCAGTTACGTCATTTTTTTCCTATCATTTTCTTAAAGCATATTATAAAACCTATTTTCTATCTCATAGATTTCTTTTTATTCACAAAAACAAATGTTTTTCATGGAACTAACTATACAAATTTGGCCAATTTTGCACGACTTGTAACTTGAAATATAGCATTGTAAAAAGTAAAATCACAAAAATACTGAACTCTGAGGAAAATTTAAAAGGAAAGTCCCTAATCAAATGGCAAAATCCAAAGCTCTTGTTTTTTTACCTTTTGTCAGATATTCGGAATCTTCTAGTTTTATCCTTGTATCCTTGTAATACCATAACAAAATTTGCCTGCTGATCCCTTCTTTTTTTTTTGATAATCTTATTTGATATAGTTGAAATGGTCGCCTTTGAGAATCTGTGAAAATCATTATTATATTCTATCTTTTAATATATCGAAAATCACAAGCAAATCATTTCCCACCAGTTTTTTTTATTTTTAAAAAATTACAAATACAATCTACTGATTTATTTTTCAAACAAGACCATAGTTTAGTGCATTGTAACGAACTATGTCTGAAGTCACGAATCTCATTCTATGTTATAATCTGAAGAAAGTCACTTCCCTTGCTTCCAAGAAGTATAAGTTTTTTATAATGAACAGTGAAATGTCGTTAGGGTTCAGCACATATATTTGCTCCTGAAAATCATTTTCTTCAATATGTTATTATCTGTTTTTTAGCATCATCATAAACATGATAAACGTAATTAGGCTTAATTTTAGCAAAACAAAAATGACACCCAAGTTGGTTTGTTGCGTCCGGCGAGCTTTGCTAGATTTACCTTGCTCATGAACGTAAATGCTCAAAGATACCAAAGTATGTTTAAATTAGCAAACATGCGAAGGACTATAATAAAAAGGGACCTTAAAGAATAACGAAATTCATTTTAGGTCAACTTGGCATGAAAGAGACATAAAATTAGACCAAGTTTGTTCAAATTAAAGTAATTGATAATTGACGGTTTATTTCTCATGGTTGTTTTGCTTAATTTTCATCAGTTAAGCTCTCGATTAGGCAACTTATAATTATCTTAATATAAGATTCATGGTTTCAAGGTGTTAGTTAAAAGACTAAGATATAAGATTCATATGTTAACAGCTGATGCAGTTGGAGATCTGAAACAAAATAAATCAGCAAAATTTGAACAGAGACGAAAGACATTCATAAAGAGCTACAGGTATGTTACAAACGTAGTAGATTTGTTTTTAAATATGTATTATTTTTCTATAAATGTTTATTTAATCTTCTAAAACAAAAGGTACAGATCAGATTTTGTAATACATGATATATGCCATCGACAGTTGTCGGTGTTAATGTTTCTAAATAAATCCTCCCTTTGGATGACAGGCCAATTAAAACCAAGTTAACCAGAACAATCTGTAGACTGTCTGTCATAATTTTGGGTTGTCATTAACTCATTTAGGTAAAATTTATACATAATGATAAAATGGTAGTAGTTGTTCAATATCTTGAAATTATGACAGATAAAAAAATTCTGTCAAGGTACAAGGTCCAGAAAGTCAGGATGAACAAATAAAGATGGGATCTATACACTACTGTCAGTGTGACTGAAAACATCACCTGACTCTTTTTATGTAATTTAATTAAAGGTATGTGATAAGAATTCCAATGTGAAAACTATCCAACAGAAATCAAATGCCGTTGATATTAGCAATTAGTAAAGGTCACTGTAAGACTTTAAACAAGGAGCAAAACCCATACCGTTAGAAAACGACTTTTTAGATAGTTTATGTGTTTGAATATTATCCAGAAAACTGAAATATAGATACCGTACTTTACAAAGCTAAAGACCGTACTTGTACAAAGCAAAATTGATTATTAATACTAGATCCATAAAAATAAGTGGTTACTAACTTTAATCATCAATGTTTAAAAATAGTCGCTGTAACAATAGAGTTTGGTACATTTAATGACTGTTAGTCTATTATCTTTAAAACTATGGCACACAGAAAAAAAGTTAAAAAAAAAGAAATATGATTGAAATAAATAATGACTCCTTCTAAACATTTTGATTTGATCATTCGACGACTTATCATGACACTTAATGAAAATTTTGTTGCTAGCTTGAGAACTAAATAAATTGAACGAAACTGGAAAAAAAATTAAACAAATCGAATTTTATAAATAATTAAACGACAAATCACTTTAAAGAGGATGAATTTTAAGATGTTTTAAACAAAAGTTATGAACTTCTGATATAGGTCTTATATTGATGAAACAATCATTCAACATAATTTATGTAGTTTGAATTCGAATTGCTGTTCTTTACAAAATTCGAAAAGAGGTACGCATGCATATCAAATTTACCTTTTTGTGAGATGATTGGGAACCATCCAACGTGATAGTCTTTATGTAATCCAGTAGGTTATATCTGATATTACATATTTTTTATCATGCTTTCTTCAAAAAATTTAGATAAAAAATTTGACATTTATGCAAGGTACAGGTTATGTAACATATTTTCTATAACATTTGATATAGATTATATTTAGACATCTCAGAGATCCTGTTCTTCCAAAAAAAGATTAATTCATATCAAAGTTCCATTATCTGATCTATTTCTCCTGCTATAACGAAAAGCATAATATTTCATACCTGACTTCAGGAACCGATATTAACTCTATTTCATCTTCGATTGCTATATACATCATATGAAAGTTTGCTTATTGAACTTAGACATATATATAAACATAGTGATATGCATTATGTTTTTGATGTTTTGAACGCAACATTATAAAAACTTTGATAACAACACGTTTAATAATTTCATGCGTCCGAAGGGCTGCCTGGATTTACCTTCATGAGGAACGCTATAAATGCAGTAATAGTTTTGAATTAAGTGACCGTCAGTAGGCATCGTCATGAAAGTGATTCATAAATAAGGCTGTTAGTTTTCTCGTTTAATTTTTTTACATATGTCATTTCGGGGCCTTTTATAGCTTACTATACGGTTTTGGCTTTGCTCATTGTTGAAGGCCGTAATGTGACCTATAGTTGTTAATTTCTGTGTCATCTTGTCTCTTGTGGATAGTTGTATCATTTACAATTATACCACATCTTCTTTTTTACATATAATAATGTATAAAGTACACTTTTGATCCAGGATATTTGCTTTCATCTTATGTTTGATATAGATTATATTTAGACATCTCAGAGATCCTGTTCTTCCAAAAAAGTATGAATTCATATCAAAGTTCCAATATCCGACCTATTTCTTCTGCTATAACGGAAAGCATAATATTTCATACCTGACTTCAGGAACCGATATTAACTCTAGTTCATCTTCGATTGCTATATACATCATATGAAAGTTTGCTTATTGAATTTAGACAAATATATGAACATATTTATATGCATGTTTTGAACGCAACTTTATAAAAAATTTAATAAAAACACGTTTAATAATTTCATGCTTATCTTACCTCCTATACATTTCCAGGAATATGATTGGTTAAAAGCGTCCGCGTGCAAACCGTGTATATTTGATATTAGGTTAGTAGGGAGGCGGGGCTTATCTCATACACGGTTAGTAGTGGAGTTACGTCCCTTTATATTCCTTATTAGGTAAGAAGGGGCGGGGCTTATTTCATACACGGTTAGTAATGGTGTTATGTCCCTTTGTAAAAACAAAACGGTACTGAGAAAAATTCTTAAAAGTTCCAACAGACGAAGAAATTGATGATTAAGATTGAAACAAATTCATAAAACACATTTAAACCTTACAAGTCGTTATTGTTGGCATCTGTTTTTGTAGGATAAATGGAAGTCTTTTCTTAGCGCTAACAGTATTGAAGACTTGCTCATTTTGAGAATCACTAGTCTTAATTTCACACGTTAAGATAGTCGGTAAGATAAATTCGTTACATAGTGTGCTAGTGACGTAATACGGTATATATGGGGTCAGTAAATTCCATATGGGGATTCGAGCTTCGCTCTCACCCCATATGGAATTTACTGACCCAATATATATACCGTATTAGGTCACTAGCACACTATGTAACTAATAATATTGATATGCATGTTTTGAACGCAACTTTATAAAAAATTTAATAAAAACACGTTTAATAATTTCATGCGTCCGATGCGCTTTTCTGGATTTACCTTCATCAGGAACGCTATAAATGCAGTAATAGTTTTGAGTTAATTGACCGTCGGTAGGCATCGTCATGATAGTGATTAAGCCGTTAGTTTTCTCGTTTAAATTGTTTCACATTTGTCATTTCGGGGCCTTTTATAGCTTATTATACGGTTTTGGCTTTGCTCATTGTTGAATGCCGTAATGTGACCTATAGTTGTTAATTTCTGTGTCATCTTGTCTCTTGTGGATAGTTGTCTCATTGATAATTATACCACATCTTCTTTTTTTACGTATAATAATGTATAAAGTACACTCTTGATCCAGGATATTTGCTTTCATCTTATGTTTGATATAGATTATATTTAGACATCTCAGAGATCCTGTTCTTCCAAAAAACGATGAATTCATATCAAAGTTCCATTAACTAACCTATTTCTTCTGCTATAACGGAAAGCATAATATTTCATACCTGACTTCAGGAACCGATATTAACTCTATTTCATCTTCGATTGCTATATACATCATATGAAAGTTTGCTTATTGAATTTAGACAAATATATGAACATATTGATATGCATTATGTTTTGAACGCAACTTTATAAAAATTTTAATAAAACACGTTTAATAATTTCATGCGTCCGAAGCGCTTTTCTGGATTTACCTTCATCAGGAACGCTATAAATGCAGTAATAGTTTTGAATTAAGTGACCGTCGGTAGGCATCGTCATGATAGTGATTAAGCCGTTAGTTTTCTCGTTTAAATTGTTTCACATTTGTCATTTCGGGGCCTTTTATAGCTTATTATACGGTTTTGGCTTTGCTCATTGTTGAAGGCCTAAATGTGACATATAGTTGTTAATTTCTGTGTGATCTTGTCTCTTATAGATAGTTGTCTAATTGGCAATTATACCACATCTTCTTTTTTACATATAATAATGTATAAAGTACACTTTTGATGCAGGATATTTGCTTTCATCTTATGTTTGAGTAAAATTAAATCATGGTTGCATGAACCTGCGTGTATCATCTGATTCATTACATTCTTCTTTCATCTAACATCCGAAATAGAAAAAAAATGTATGCGCTTTTGATTTTCTCCAGTCCATATGTCTGTTAGTTTTTATAGTGGTTTGCATGCACTGATGTATACAATTAGCTGTAAAACAAAAGCATCACAGTTATCCTGAATCAATCATAGGAAAATATAATTAATGAAATCACTTTGTCGATGATGTGGTTTATAAAGCTCGTAAATTTATAAACCACACATATAAACTCCTTGAATACACTTATTCTACAAGTCATCAACTGTACGCTGTATTAAAATATTTTATTGTTTCTATCAGTAACGACAATTGTTTTACCTTTTATAGTTGAAAATTTATCATCATGTGACTTCACCAAATATCTACTTGAATAAGACGTGGATAGTTATCTCAGCTAATCCACTAATTTTTAGCTAAGAAGATTTTCCATGAATTTGATGGATTACTCTTTTAATCATATTTTGATTTGGAAACATTTGATTTGATGTTATTTTTTTTTTTGCCGTACCACTTAATTAAATGTATACGGTCTCTTGTGGACAGTTGTCTCATTGACAATCATACCACATCTTCTTTTTTATAAGTAACAGTATACTACCGATTTTACCGAATATAATATCTTAATATTTGAATTATTAATTTGAAAAGAGACGCAATATGTATTTTAAGGAAAAAATCCTTCCTAGAGATTGCGTAGTACTATTCAGTAGATAACTTTTTGTAGATTTATTATACGCTTAACTGCTAGATATTCAAGCAAAAAGAACACATGGTACGGTACGTCAATCAAACTACGATTGAGGATTAACTTGATTAAAACTTGGGTTCAATTTCATTTCAGAACTTTAGATAGGAAAGCAGACAACAGGAAAACTAAAGTGCTTGTTACTACAAAACAGAAAGAATTTCCACAAACAAAACTGAGACAGAAATGGTTTGAGTTTATAAGTTATGTGGAAAACTACAGATTACAAATATTCTGGGTGACATTATACTCTTTAGTTACAGTTGGAATATTCGTAGAGAGAGCATATTGTAAGTGTTTATATCGTGTTTTTTCTTGTACATCTTATTTGTAAAAGGTTAAATTTATATTGTCAAAGGACAAAACTACAAGATAATGTGTTTTAAAAAGATAGCATTATATTAGCGTCAACACACTTGTAATTAACATTTTATAACATGTAATTGTTTTCGTAACTGCACAGAAATTACTCAGCACGGATGATAATTACAGTTTAATTGCTCTTATTTCGTATAAACAGTTTCTGTTTCCAATAGATTATTCCGTGGACAGAGAGCATGGTGGACTACGACGAATTGCTGGATATGGTGTAACAATAACACGAGGTGCTGCCAGTGTTATGATGTGGGCATATTCTTGTTTGCTGGTAACAATGAGCAGAAATACTATCACATTTATGAGAGAGACTTTTCTACATAGGTTTATCCCTTTTGACTCTGCAATTGCTATGCATAAGTTCATTGCAGCATTAGCTCTTGTTTTCACTGGTACGTGTATATAGCTTTTTAGTTTTAATTTGAGATAAATATAGCTTATGCCTTAAACCAACAAAAACACTAACAACACCAAAATATTAATGATTAAAGTACCACAAATGTGCTGGTTCATCTGCCGGTAAATTGTTAAAAGTCAAAGAAGAATAATTGACACAAAGAACATTCCTTCAGTACGACAAAGGTTGAAATGTGTCTACGTTACTGTAAAATTTCTGATGATCACATGTATAAATGTAGCAATAACATAAACGTTACCGATTTTATTACACCACACGCATTTCGATCCATACCATGCAACTCCCGCTGTCAAAATTTTAATTATACAACTATACACTATTCTGAGCTTTTATTTAAGAATTGAATGCTTCTTTCTGTAACTTCATCGGGGTGTAAAAGCGTTGAACGAAGTACATTTTCTAAAAATGTGCGCACGGTCAACGTTTTTACAACCATATGAAGTTACAAAAAGAAGCATTCATTACTTATAATTACATTTTGTTAGCTAGGATCATGAAAACACGAATTTTATAATTTTTTTATTTTATTTACCTGTGCACTTTTTTGTGGGACCTCGTGTTATCATGGTCCGAGACCACAATTATTTCGTGGTGAACATAAATGAAAATGAAAAAAAAATCCCACCTGCGCTTTCTCAATGAAATGTTTACAGTGTGTTGTACTACTTTTGGGACAAATTATATCAAAATTATAAAAAATTTCATCGGCTCTAACTCAAAATATGGACAATTTTATGTTTAGGGCGTCTTGAAATCTTCTGACAGCTTCCGAAGTGCTAATTTTCAACCTTTTTCACCTAGACCAAATCACTTCTTTCCTTAAGAATTCTGGACCCAAATTTGTTTACAGTGTAATTTCACCCCCTACTTGCAATTTGAGGCATTAAACATGGAGAAATAAATCTGGAAGGGGTATAAAAGTTAATGGCAAGTAACCCACTGTCAACACTAGGGACTATATTCGTGGACAAAGAAAATCAAGGGACGACAATTGTGGTTTCGAACCTCATGAATGATATGTTTTATTGAGTAATGCAATTGCTTAAGCAATAAAACGTGATGTGCAGTTGGTCAATCAGAATAACTTAGTATAATGAAACATACTTCTGGTGTAATTATATAAGAATAGGGATATATGGTAGGAAAACTTATGAGGCAACTATTCCTTAGAGACAAAGAGAAGAGAAAGTTTGTGCAGCCCATTTTCATGTATTTGTCTTTGCATGATATTCAACAAACGAATGTTTTATGCATCGTGATTCGGAAAATCCGAATTCATCCTTATGACTACATGGAAAATTGCACTTCATTTTTTTTTATATCTCTGTACGAATTAATGAGTAAATGCGACTTAGTCATATTAAAAAAAGACATATAAAATTCGTCAGCACCTTAGTTTTAATCAGTATCTTTCACCTGTGAACAGATTGCATAACTATTTATGCTGATCATGTTCTTTGGGCAATGATGCACCCAGTTTATTTTATAGATACATCACCAACATTTAAAGATCACAAAATAATTTTGTTATGTTGGTGTATTCAGTCTTAACCTGAATTCATAATGAGGTATGATTTTTCACTAACATGTATTAGTTTCATCAATTGCAGGACTCAGCCAATTGAACGCTCCACATTTATATATCCTACCCTGATTTCTCATAAATTGCGAAAATTGATTTGTGTTTCATTGATAATAAGGTTTAACTTCTTTTTAATTTTAGTTGTACATTGTGTTGGACATGGAATAAATTTGTATCATATCAGTACACAACCATCATCTGATGCTAACTGTTATTTTAGGGAATATTTCAGGGCGTAAGTATGTCAGAGGCATAAAGGCCTGGTTTTGGCCTCAGAAAATAAAATGTTTGCTTTTTCAAATAGGCACATAATGTTGAGAAATACATAGGGTGAAGAAATATAAATGAAAATATTAAGATTTTTATGTGATGACGTCACAATTACGTCATACTATGTACTATTTTCACAAAAACGATGAAAAATACAGAATTTATGCAGTTTCCTATCTTTATTTACGTTGTGGAAACATCGTGCGCAGCCAAGAAACAACAACATAATTTAACAGAAGCTTTATTATAACTATTGACAAAATATCACAAAATATAAAGTTGTTTCTTGGGTGCACTCATACTTTTTCAATCTAAAATATGCTAGAAATTGGATGGAAAATAAGAAAAATCACGAAATTTAAAAAAAATTATTCAAATTAAGTCATGATTTGTTGCCATGGTAACTTGTTAAATGTCCAAAATTGTTTTGTTATTCTGAGAACCTTGTAACTTAGTAAGTTTTCGGTACTTTAAAAATATGTATGATAACTTTTAAATTTGCAGTAATTTTTGGGCCAAATAAGGACCTTATTGCCACTACTCCATCGTAATAGGAATATGACACAGCATGAAATATACAAATTATCTACAGCAAAACATCAGAACAGTTCAATTTACTGGATTTGTCATATTTTTCAGGCATAATGTTTAAATTAATTTAGACGTCAACGTCAATGAAAATTTAATAATGAAAAATATGATATTAAAAAACGAGCTCAAAGGAAAATTCTAAAATACTTATATTCTCTAAAAAAAATATATCTTTTTTTGAAATTTATTAAATTTTGTCATTGGAATCTATTAGATATTTTTCATATTCGATTTAACTATAAATCACATTTCTTTACTTGTAGAACAGACGTGCTTGCATCTTTCCACTACTGGGCATTTCAGACAATAACAGGTACGTTCAGTATATATTTTAGTTTTTTACTTCTTAAACATAAACGAAAGAAATTGTTTATATTACAAGCATTTACTCAATTGCTTGTTTTAATGTCCCGCCTAACGCTGAACATCTGTTCGTTCATGACGCTGTTGTTACATCATTATAAAACTAAGTACACATGTCAATTATTGACCATTGTAATGTGAACTTTAAAAAAACATATAACGAATCAAGTTTACAACACAAATTCCGTGTTAACTGAATATGGAAATTGGTTGTTGAGAGCGGGACATGGAATGATATGGTCAAATATTTTTAGAGGAGATGATGACAATTTGTAGAAACTTAATTTGATAGCATGCACTGTAATGTGATTACTGTACTTGCATAATAATGAATGGTGGTTAGTTTCTTTTTAATTTGTGCATATTGATAGCTTTATTTTAAATCCACTGTTACTGATATTGTTAATTATCTGTTTCTTTAGGAATGACTGGAATTATTCTGACTTTGATTGTTATAGTGATGTATGTGTTCGCCATGCCATTTGTCAGACGTAACCTGTTCAGAGCGTTTTGGATTACTCATAGTTTTTATATCTTACTATACATTTTCCTTATAATGCATGGTCTTGGAAGACTGGTGCAGAGTCCACTTACTCATTATTATCTCTTAGGACCATTAATACTGTTTGTTTTGGACAAACTATTCAGTTTATCACGGAATCAGATACTGATTGAAGTAAAACAGGCAGAACTTCTACCCTCTGGTGAGTGTAGTCTGACATTATTTCAAGATTAAAATTCTCAATTTCTTGGTCATGTAACTGCATACATTTTATGAATATAAAGGAAAATTTCAAACTTTGTTCATGCATTTGATTCGAGCAAATGTCTGATCGCGAGAACTTTAGTCTATACCATTATTCTACACTTTGTCTGTAACTTTTCAATGAATGAAACTATATAAATGTGCTTAAACTTACGACATGTACGTTGCAACTATTCGTGTAAAGATGACACTAAACAGTACAGGATGATCTGTTTCTGTGGTTCTCAAATGCTTTACATTCTTTTTTTTTCAATCTGAGAATAATTTTCAAAATATTAAGGACTTTACGATCGAATTTTCCTCGTAGTTCAGTATTTTTGTGACTTTACTTTTTGAGTATCCTCGTTAATGCACAAAGCGCTACTTTAGATCACCGTGCATTATGATATTTTAATATAAGAAACATACTTTGATATTTGTAGAGGTGACGGCTTTGAAATTCAGAAGACCGTTGAATTTTGAGTACAAATCTGGACAGTGGGTACGAATAGCTTGTATAAAGTTAGGAGATTCGGAATATCATCCATTTACTCTTACATCTGCTCCTCATGAGGACTTCTTGAGTCTACATATCAGAGCGGTAGGACCGTGGACAACGAATCTCAGAAGAGTGTACGATGCAAATAATATAGAAGAGGGAGACAAATATCCACCTGTAAATATTAAATTAAACAAATAAATATCTGTAACATTACTAGCAAGAAAGATACTTGAATCTGCAACGATAATACTAATTGATTACATTGCCATCTAACATAAATATTTCTTATTTTTGTGCACAACCGTTGTGACGGAAAACAGGACAAAATATAGTTATCTAAAGCAAATTTGTTGTCATAATACAGATTGTCCACGTTTGTAAATATGAATTTGTGATATGCGTTGGTAATAATTCAAATAAATTTTTAACCCAAATTTCAAGCTCCTGTTTAACGCATGTCCATTTGTTTTCTGATTTGTATTGTTTTATATTTTGTCCAGCGAATACCTCATCTGCTGATTTTCACATTTTTTATTTGATAAAAAAAAATGCTTTAAATACGAATCATGGTGCAATTAAATTAATAGTTAGAAATTCGACCATCTTTTTCGATGATATTAATACTTTAATATAATAGATATGAGCAGACTTTTAAGTGGTGTTAACAATGGTAATTTCTTATCCATCGTTGATGATGTTAGTGTTATCTTTGACAAATTAATCTCCTTTTTTGTTTTTGGATGCTGACCCTTTCACACCCATCCTTAATCCATTGAAATTTATTGGTATTTATATATATTAACATTATTGGAATTTTATTTTTCAGTTATATGTTGATGGTCCATTCGGCGAAGGTCATCAAGATTGGTATAAATATCCCGTTGCTGTATTAGTTGGTGGTGGCATTGGCGTCACACCTTTTGCATCAATTCTTAAAGACATTGTTTACAGATCTAAATCTCCTGTAAAATTTCCATGTCAAAAGGTAACCTTTAAAAATCATTAATGGATAATATCCTGCTTTAAAATGATTACAAACGCTATCGATTTCTACTGTTAGAATACAAAATTCTGTGCAATTTATCTTGTTTTTGTACCTGCGTATTTGTTGTTGACTTCTACATCAAAGCACGCATTCAATTAAGGTAGTTAAAAGTTTAATTTTCTGTAATATATGAACAAGTGGATACGAACAAATTAAGCTTTGCTACATCGATACAGATTTCGATTGCAAAGCTACAGGGAATAAACACAAGTCTTATTGAAAAGAAGTTATAGAAGGTGTGGCAATAAATAAACTCATCATAGATATCAGGATCAAATTTTGTATTTACACCAGTCGCGCGTTTCGTCTACAAAAGACTCATCAGTGACGCTCGAATCAGAAAAAGTTAAAACTGACAAATAAGTACAAAGTTGAATCAAGTAATAGAAAATCAATTGCTAGTTATTATAATGTTAAGGAAATTATTGAACCTATGCATGCATTCATTCAAAACGATGTTATCTGTGCATGTTTATTTTCAAATTATCGTTCTCAATTTTAGCTGCTGATTAATTGGGCATTAGATCAGGAAAAAATAGAATATGATTTTGTTTGTTTCATTATTACATTATTAAAAATCAGATAATGCAATAGTAATGCGTTTTTAGCAGCCAATTTGGTTCAATTTTTTCCATAATAAGCAAATATACTTCGGTGATGAATTAGTCACCTGCAAGTGCATAAAATGACCTCATTGAATCTGTATTCATATGACCTGCAATTCAACCCATTATCTAGAGCTTTGTTGCGCATGTTTAAGTTGTTGTCTGCCTTCTAAAGGAAAATAATGTTAATATTAAAAGAAAAACACAGCTGAACCATTTCATTTACTGATTCGATGCATTCTTATACAGGTTATTCACGTATTATTTAATCTATAACATGAAATCAAACCGACCTGGAAAAATAAAATCGCACGGGGTCGCTATCTATCTATATCGGGTTATGTTTATATCGTGTTATGTTAAGATTGGAAGTCTTCGGATGTCATCTTGATAGTTACTTATATGGCGTCCTGTTGAAATATCTGATATATTTAATGGAGTACATGCATTGTTTACTGTTTATTTCAGACTGATTGTAATTTAGATATATGTTTTAGTATGTTTTAGTGTGTTTTAAATCAAATATGAGAATTTGAGTCAAATCAATCAACATAAATTTGATAGCTAATGCCTCTTTTACACTCGATGTTTACCGATCGTTATCTGTTGACAAACAATCCTTACTATTGTTAAAAAATAAATCATTAATTGTTTTCTTTCAGAATCTATTTATACATTTGTCTTTTAACGTTTATTAACTTTTAAGATCACAAGATACAAAAAAGCTGTCTGCAAATAAGAGTAAGGAAAGACTTACTCGTTGAGGTATATAGAACATATTCCGCTGTATTATTAAATCTATATCCCATTAATGTAGAACATTTGTCAGAATCACAACATTGACATATTTCATCTGCTAAATTTGGTTTTACAGATAAGAATTTATAACATTTAGTAACATCGGCATAATGAAGACATGTTTTATAAATATAATATTACCAAAGGTACGGAAAGTAGGGTCCAATGGAATGAAACAGAAAATAGTAACATGTGTTACTGATTCAATCTTTCAATGGTGTTAAAACCCCACATTGGGCCCTTATCATTAACCCTTGTCCCTCTCCAAAAAAAAAAGCAAAAATTGTTGATACTGAATTATTCTAACGGAAATAAATAAATTCAGGTCCAAGGTGAATTAAATTTTATTGTAATTTTTGATTAGAATTGTTAGTTGTTATAATTTTATGCCATATTTTATTTCGTTACATTAGGTCTATTTCATTTGGGTAACCCGATCTCAAAAGCAATTTGAATGGTTGACAGACGTGATTCGTGAAGTTGAAACAAACGATACAAATAACCTGGTGGCTACACACATATTTATCACTCAGTTTCAGCAAAAATTTGATTTGAGAACCACTATGCTGGTATGTATGATAATCTATTGTAATAGTTTGCAGTATGGAAAAAAAGCGTGAAAGAAATAAGCATATTACAAGCATTTTTCATCTCCTTCCATCAAAATTGAACGACTACCCTGTTGAAAGGCTTCCACACTTTTAATTATATATTGCTTTCTTTGATTTCTATTTTTTCACAGGGTTTTGATGTAAAAATTCTTTCTAAAATTATTCCGATATATTATTATTTGCATTGCATGTAGTAGCTGTACTTATAGTTTAAAGATACCAGTTACAAAATGTAGCTAACTCAGTCTAGTCAACATATTTCCATCTATTTGTGTTAATTTACGATAAGGATATTATTTTTATCTAGTATTCTCGTTTTCCTGTTTTTAGTACATATGTGAGCGTCATTTCCAAAAGATCGCAGGTAAAAGTTTGTTTACTGGATTGGCGGCAAAGACACATTTTGGACGACCAAATTTTCAAGACTTCCTGCAGTCACTAAAATATGAACATCCAAATGTAAGTGAATTAAACAACATGCACCTATTTTATTTTGTAAGGATTTTTTTCCGAAATGTCGAAGAGACATTATGCATATCATTCGATACCAAAGATGCTTAATGTAAATTCATATCTCAATTCAATTGACAATTCGAATCGAAATTCATAATTTTGTAGCATTATTAAATGTATGTTCACAACGTAAAGTGCGATATACGTATTTAGCTTAAATTAGTATAAACTTATAATTTACATGTAGTAACGTAAAGAAACAAAAACGTTATGAAAACAGATTAGAATAACGTGTTTTAATTTGAATAGCTTACATATTTATATCTGTTTACTAGAAAAATATAATTCTTGTGGATATTTTATTATAGGTTAAGCAAGTAGGAGTTTTCAGCTGTGGTCCTCCACCAATGACGTTACAAGTAGAGAAAGCTAAAACTGCAGTTAACAAGCTACAAGGATTTCCCACGTATTCACATCATTTTGAGAACTTTTGATACATCAAAAAGAAATATCAATGTGTGGTATGTCTTCATGCAAACATTTTGTTACTGCAATAAATATGCCGGTCCCATATCATAACATGTATGCATATTCCTTTATTGTTCTCAAATACACTTAAGATTTGTACTAACTGCAAGTATTTAATAGTAGAACTAAATTATACAACAAAACATATTTGAATGCATGCACTCAACTGGTGTTCAGTCTTTGTTGGTATGGCTTAAAAATTTTAAAATTATACTACATCAAATGTTGTTGTGTTTAATTGTTTTATTGTAGACATCTTGTCATTTATATTGCAAAAGGCCAAATTTGGGAGACTACCCATAAATAAAATCTCTGTCCGATTTTTCAATTATTCGGAGTGAATATACGAAAAAAACTGATCCTTTATAAATGGACTGTTCTTCGAAAACACGTCACGATATAAAAGAAACTGTATATTGTATACACGTGCAGCGTATCTCTTATTATATTTATCTTGAAGTTTATATATAAAATGTCGCAATTGCATTCATTAAACATCTATCTTTCTATATGGTTAAAACTTAGAATTTATATTCTTAAAATCAAACTTGAAAACAATTTCGTCGTGTTTATAAGAATATTGGCATATATATCAGTAGTCAATATAGTACATGATCATAAAAAAGTCTTTACATCATGTTGATTTTCCGATATTCTTAACAGTTCAATAAGGCTTACAATACGCAAATGAATCCAAAAAAATACCTGTAATGCCACTGTGAAATCAGAAAAGTTGAAGAGCCTTTTTGCTTTTGAAATCAGATAAAATGGAGAAAAAAGAATGGTATTAAAATTCTTTTTATCAACCCCGGAATGAAATTTACTCGATATTTTGAGGTAAACCAAATATTAAAAGAGTCGTTTTAATGGCTGATAATATGTCTATATACATAGCAGATAAAATCGTCATTTATATATTTAACAAAATGAGGGAAAAGAAAGTAGAAAGAAGAAAAACACGTTACTTAATGTATCCAAGGGCGAATAAATAATTCCAAACTGGTAACCAAACCATCTAAATATACAACTTAATGCATAAGATAGCTATCAATCTAAAAAGATAGGAATCAATTATGTGTGTGTTTAAAATATTAATACAAATAATAATAAATAATACAAATCGTGTAACAGAAGAAAAGGTTTATTTTCTCACTTTATTCACCGACTTTAGTGCGTGTCTACAGAGTTAATAAGATATCAAAATGTTATCAAAAGTTAGTAATTTACTTAAATACATTTATTTTTATATACAAAAAACACAAAAATCAGCTATGTACTGTTGATTCATTAATGTTCGTTGGATACCAATTTTCGTGGATTTCGTGGGTAGAGGCGAACTACGAATTTAAATTTTCAACGAATTACAAATGTTCTGAAGGAATGAATGCAGACTTTGTCAAATCCATGAAATTGAATATCGACGAATATTCAAGTGTTCCTAAAACCACAAAAATTGGTATCCACGAAAATAAATGAATCTACAGTAGATAATAAAATATTAGCATCATTGATCTAACATTTCCATCCTCGAAGGGACTTATCAGGATATGTAACTCACAGGATATGTAACTCAGCAATGTTACCACGGGGTAGTGTGTTATAACAATATTGTTGTGCATAAACTACGTACTTCCTTTACGCATTTAGCTTTGATATCATTGTCTTTATAAAGGGCTTTTCAAGATCTTTTCTGTATCCCGTGAAGGATGAAAACGTTAGAACAACGATTATAAAATTTGATTATCTACTAATATATTTGTTGTGGATTTTTTTATGGATAAACGAAGCTATATACAACTTGATTTAACCTGTAATTAATATATAAATATATGTATATAAAAACATCATTATTTTTATTTTAGTTTATTATATTCATGAATGTACTTTTTATAAATAAACGCATTATTAACTGTATTCATTGGTAAATTAGCTATTGTAACCATGTTTGGTAAGTCACTTTACAGTATCCACGGTAAGCCTGTATGAATAGAATTAGAAATATGTTTTAACTCATCGAATAAACCAAGCCATATACTTTCACTTTACTTTACGCTATATAGATGATGTTCCTTCACTAAATCATTCATAATGTTGTGACTATGTTGAACGCCTCTTTCCAATCGAACTAGAGATGAAGGATACAACAGATACAGTTAATTCTGTCTCATATCTTGACTTACATTTAGAAATTGCCAATCAGGGTCGGTTAAAACTGTACCAAGTCAGGAATATGACAGCTGGTATCCATTCGTTTCGTGTGTTTGAGCTTTTTATTTTGCCATTTGATTAGGGACTTTCCGTTTTAAATTTTCCTCGGAGTTCAGTATTTTTGTGATTTACTTTTTGAGAACAACACTTTACGAAAAAAGAGATGATTTCAGCTTCTCGATTTCGAACTTTCCATTTCTATGTAGCAATATTCCAGCAGCGCCTGCATACAGAGTATATATCTCCCAATTTATACGATATTCCCCCATCACTCGTTGGTGGCGCACGAATGGAAAATGTTATTGAACTTTAAACCTGATGCTTTTTGTTATCTATTTATCATGTTTTTCTTTGTCTAATATGTTCTATTAATTTGTATTGTAGTCCTGTAATATTATGTTGTCATTTCAATGTTATATTTAACTTTGCCATTAAAGTGCGAGGTTTGGCATGCCACAAAACCAGGTTCAATCCACCACTTTTATTCCCCTTTAAAAGTGTCCTGTACCAAGTCTTGAAGATGGCCATTGTTATATTATTGTTCGTTTCTGTGTGTGTTGCATTTTAACGTTGAGTCGTTTGTGTTTTCTCTTATTTTTGAGAAATTGAGATAAGACGTGGCACGGTACTTGTCTATCCCAAATTCATGGTTTTCATGTTATATTTGTTATTCTCGTGGTGTTTGGTCTGATGCTTGGTCCGTTTCTGTGTGTGTTACGTTTCGGTGTTGAACAGCGGTATACTACTGTTGCCTTTATTTAAAAAGCCAAAATCCTAAACGAAGTTTTAAAAACCTAAAATTCCAAAAAGGAGTCTCAAATACGACTTTGGCTTTTTTGAATGAATTTTAAACAATGAATCCACACAAAATGTCGTTTCAGTTATATTGGATGTCAACAAAAACATGCTAAAAACTGGGTTGTTGATCCATGCACCCTCGGGATTAAAACTTCCACCAGCAGTTGTTTCAATTTAAGTCAATAGTTAACTGTGAAATAATGGTGGTGCATGTTGTTAATCATTTCACCTATCTATAATAAGGTCGACCGTTTATATTGTTGGCGTATTTTATCAGTTAACCCAGAGAAATCTATTTTAAATCATGAATGCACATGAGATATTGATCCAGTTGATAATTTGAAAACAAAATATTGGTCCATTCTACTGTCATATATTTATAAACAAACAACAAATAATAGTAATGAGATAATGGATAATTAATTACATAGTCCTGACATGCTCTATTAGAATTAAAGAAGAGTGTGGGTCATTCTCAATTTTATTGCTTTCCTGAATCTATCTTTTTTCCGCTTGGTCACTTGATTCTAAACAACCGTCATTTCTTTGATCCTTTTTTCCTTGGACCCAATAGGTTCTTTGCAATCCTTTTCCCTGAAAAAAGCAGATTGCAGGTACAAATGATTTTGGATTTCACCCTTTTTGTTCAAATAGAAAAACAATTTTTAAATAACTTTACATTTTACATCTTATTTTCTAATTCTATACACAATTTCTTTGAAAATAATGAAGTTATCAATAAACAAAGGTTATAATTAAAATTTCTACAAGCATATATTATACCTTTATTAGAAGCTCCCCGCGGAAGGTCAAGTCATATCGATTTGTTGGGTTTAATATTTCGTATGTTTGATGACTAATGTGTATTCTTGAATCTAAAATATACAATAAAATAAAATTATTTTGCACCGAATTTTGGTTTAGCTACATCGATGTGCATACTTACCATGTCATTTAGAGTCCAAATAACTATATGTAAAAAAGCCAATTGAATGAGATGGTAAAGTAAACTAGAAGCTCTAAAGAGCCTGTGTCGCTCACCTTGGTCTATGCGAACATTAAACAAAGAAAGCAGATGGATTCATGACTAAATTGTGTTTTGGTGATGGTGATGTGTTTGTACATCTTACTTTACTAAACAGTCTTGCTGCTTACAATTATCTCCATCAATAATAAACTTGGCCCAGTATTTTCAGTGGAAAATGTTAATAAAAATTTACAAATTTTATGAAAATTGTTAAAAATTGACTATAAAGGACAATAACTCCTTAGAGGGTCAATTGACCATTTCGGTCATATTGACTTATTTGTAAATCTTACTTTGCTGAACATTATTGCTGTTTACAGTTTATCTCTATCTATAATAATATTCAAGATAATAACCAAAAACAGTAAAATTTCTTTAAAATTACCGATTCATGGGCAGCAACCCAACAACAAGTTGTCCGATTCATCTGAAAATTTCAGGGCAGATAGATTTTGACCTGATAAACAATTCAACCCCCATGTCAGATTTGCTCTAAATGCTTTGGTTTTTGAGTTATAAGCCAAAAACTGTATTTTACCCCTATGTTCTATTTTTAGCCGTGGGGGCCATCTTGATTGGATAGCTGGGTCACCGGACACATTTTTTCAATAAGATACCCCAAAGATGATTGTGGCAAAGTTTGGATTGATTTGGCCCAGTAGTTTCAGAGGAGAAGATTTTTGTAAATGATAACCAAGATTTACGAAAAATGGTTAAAAATTGACTATAAAGGCAAAAACTCCTAAAGGGGTCAACTGACCATTTCGGTCACTTGACTTATTTGTAAATCTTACTTTGCTGAACATTATTGCTGTTTACAGTTTATCTCTATCTATAATAATATTCAAGATAATAACCAAAAACAGCAAAATTTCCTTAAAATTACCGATTCAGGGGCAGCAACCCAACAACGGGTTGTCCGATTCATCTGAAAATTTCAGGGCAGATAGATCTTGACCTGATAAACAATTTTACCCCATGTCAGATTTGCTCTAAATGCTTTGTTTTTGAGTTATAAGCCAAAAACTGCATTTTACCCCTATGTTCTATTTTTAGCCGTGGGGGGCATCTTGGTTGGTTGGCCGGGTCACCGGACACATTTTCTAAACTAGATACCCCAATGATGTTTGTGACCAAGTTTGGTTTAATTTGGCCCAGTAGTTTCAGAGGAGCAGATTTTTGTAAAAGTTAACGACGACGGACGACGACCGACGACGGACGACGGACGCAAACTGATGGTAAAAGCTCACTTGGCCCTGTGGGCCAGGTGAGCTAAAAAGGGACGAAAGATACCAAAAGGGAAGGTCAAACTCAAAAATCGAAATTAAACTAACAACGCAATGGCTAAAAATGAAAAAGACAAACAGACAAACAATAGTACAAATGACACAACATAGAAAACTAAAGAATAAGCAACACGAACTCCACCAAAAACTAGGGGTGATCTCATGTGCTCCGGAAAGGTAAGCAGATCCTGCTCCACATGCGGTACCTGTCGTGTTGCTTATGTGATAACAAATCCGGTAAATAGTCTAATTCGGTAGGTCATATTCATGAAAGGGAAGGGGATTGTAGTTACGACATAAGGAACATATCCGATATCATTTGTGAAACGGTTATTCCAAACGATCAACCAACTCGTGATGGCGTCCGTAAATTAGCCCGATTAATAATCTCCAGCATTATCTATATCAATTATCATTAAAAACAAATGAAAATTTTCTCACTAAAGTTTAGTCTTTTATCTTGACTTCGTTTGAATTTCAACAATTGAAAATAAACAGTCAATGCAGAATACATTTGATTGAGTATTCAAATGCAAGACGATTCCCATAAAACAACCCCAATAGTCCAATCCTTTCAACAATCCGGAATTGATATAAAAATCTCGATATATCTATACTTAGCGCTGACTCAGGAATATACATAATAATGGCTGTTACAATATCATGACTTCCATCGTAAATCCACATGTATTGGAACCTATTTGCAAACCCTTTGCCGGTCTTATTGTTTAATTAAATATTGCAATTAAAAAAAAGAAAAATAACTTGTATTCCTATTCGGATGCATAATAAAAAGAAATAATGCACAAGAGCTCGAAGAAATTAACAAAATACAAATAAATTAATTAATTCCGCGAAAGTTTTTGCGCATTTAAGTAATTTAAAACATGACGTCATACAAATGAAAACGCTTGAGTTGAAACTTTTCTGTTACTTGAGCCATCCAAATACGTATAATAGTGTATTTAAATTGATTTTTGAGGTAGATTTTGATTAGTTTTCTATTTTATTGCATTATTTGCATATTTACTGATTTCAGCAAGTCAACATGGCTGCTCCTTAGTTACGAAATGTCAACTTTGGAATTGACAGTAGCTTACGAGAAAAACATGTAAATTAAAAATGGCAAATGTTAGGTTGGAGAATTAAAAGAATAATATAGTTTTTTTCGAGCGGTTATTCACGAAATTATCCATGCAGGCTATATATTTATTAGAATGCATGAGCTTTATCTAACGGGGAGGTAAAAAGAACAACCACACACACAGCATACCCACTCTCGCTTCAGTTTTTTAATGATCGTATTTGTTCTATTTGAATCGAAATAATTCATGGAAGCCATAGATTGTTGGAAATTTACACATGGCCTGGGTGTTTCTTAATTAAACTGCAATTAGAATAAAATAAGTATTGCAGAATCATTCATTGTCGAAATGCGCATTTTGTGCATAAGAATTGGTACCGTTCTAATTCTAACTGTATCGAAATATTTGCCTTTAAGAAAACAAGATCAACCCGCCGAAGAACTTAAGTAAGACCCCGTTCACACTAGAACATTTTTATCGATTTAAACTAGACCGGTTCACTTTAGATCGGTTTAAGGGCTAATGTGAACGCATTGAATCGATCTTCAATCGGTCTAAACTAAAACACCAAAAGAGGTAGTTTAGTTTGAATCGATCTAAAGTAAACCGATCTTACTTTAGATGTGAACGCAGAGATCGGTTTAAACTAGTACGATTGAATCGAAAATAACGTATGCGCATGTATAGCGGCAAAACTATCACATAGGTTCGTTGTTTAACCCATAGTTCTCTGTTAAAAGACCTTTAAAACAAACTGTAAACATGTTGTCTTCGCCATAGCATTGATTTGCAAAATCTGTGTCTTCTTTTCTTATGTTGATTTTTTTTACTTTGCAGGAACCGCAGTATTTTCGGCGTCGTGTTGTAACTTCGTTTCTACAGTTATTTTTTTCAAAATTAAAGAAAACTGCAATAACACCAGTATCAAAATTTTAAATTGTGATTCAAGAGAAACAATAACTTTATCCAATTTTTTTTTCCTAGTGTGTGTATCAGTGTATCAGCACATGCATTTGATAAATCAGTTCTATTTATAACATTTATACACAGTGTTTACAGTTTTACGGGCAAAAAGGTTAGATCGATTGCGTTTTTAATTGAAGTGTGAACGCAGTGGTTCATATTAGACCGATAGAGATCGATATGATTAAAGATAATGTGAACGCTAACTGGTTTTATTTAGATCGATTCAAATTAGATCGATAAAAAAAATGCTAGTGTGAACAGGGTCTAAGTGAATGAAAATCTAGTAAGTTTTATTTGTTGTGTCGGTCTTCAATTAATGATTCCCTTCTTGAATAACCACTTTCAGTTTTAGATTTTAACTATGTAGATTTTGTAAGTCTGTTTTGGTGAAAGAAATGTACTTTACCTTTTCCGTGTGATTCCATTCTTGATGCTGTGTTTACTGTGTCTCCAAATAAACAATATCTTGGCATTGTTCTCCCTACTACACCTGTTTGAAGCAAAAAAGGCTTTGATATCAAAATCATTGTTTACGGTATCACACAATCATAAGACTCAGAAGATGTGCATTAGCGTCAACAACCGAACTAATCGAATAAAAAAAGAAACAGGGAATAAGACAGTTCTGAAAACCTTTGCAATAAAACGAAAGATGAATAAAAAAAATAGCAAACTGTTTCGTCGATGAAATACAACAGGAGAACCACCAGTAATAGATTTCTTAAGTTGTATTTAGCAAATTCTGGAATTTTGGAGCCTTTATTATCTTCAACTTTGTAATTTGTTTGCCCATTCTAATCTTTTGAATTCGAGCGTCATTGAGGAGTCTTTTAAAATTGAAAAAAATGATCAATTCTGGTATCTATGATGAGGGATTTTTTTCAATACAAAATCACGATTAAAATATATATTGAAGATTTACCTGCAGCGCAAGATCCAGAATGTAGTCCAATCCTTAACTTTAATGTGTACTCTGGATTAAAACTAACTTCAAATTTATCTGCAAATTGCAGTAAGTCTAAAGACATATCGGTTATTTCTCTGGCATGATTTAGACCATTTTCTATAGGTAGCCCACTAACAACCATGTAAGCATCGCCAATAGTTTCAACCTGAAAAGATTTCGTGATAAAAGGTTCACAATGTTACAGAAGTTTACAGTAAACAACAGTAACTGTACGCTCAACAACATGGCTAATCTAAGAATTGCTTATACATATATAAACGCATAAAAAGTGTACAAAACAACACCAATATTAAAAATTATTACTTTTAATTATTGAATATAAATAGTTATAAACATTGCAGATAACGTATATCTTTCATCAATACGATTATGATGATTCAAAGTGAATCATATCAATCTATTCCGATTTAAATGTAACTTCAACTAACTGTTAGACAATTAAAAACCGAACAGAGATCGTGTCCATGTCATTCTAAAATTTAAAAAGGTGACATAAGTAAAGTTTTTACAAAAGAGACTGTAAAGATATGCTACTAAAACGACGCGGATTTTCTTTAACGAAATCGACTACCCATGCAGGTAGTGCACGGTTGGTATTAAAAGAATGTTAATGTGCTATATTAACTAGTACCATACTAAATTTACACAGGTAAAGAAAAGGACAACCATCCTAATTTCTGTTTTTGGCTTATTTTCCCGATTATGACAGCATTTACACCTACCATTGTGACGTCAAGAAACAATTTTTTGGTAGATGAAACAGTTTATTTTAAATCAGTGAATCATATTCTAATCAAAGAGGGATGAAAAATACCAAAAGGACAGCCAAACTCTTAGATCGAAAATAAACTGATAACGCCATGGCTAAAAAAGAAAAAGACAAACGGACAAATATTAGTACGCCATACACAACATCGAAAACTAAAGACTTAGCAAAACGAAGTCTACCAAAAAATGGAAGTGATCACAGGTGCACCGGAGGGTAAGCAGATCCAGCTCAAAATGTGTCATCCGTGTTGTTGCTCGTGTTATTACAAAACCCGGTAAATGGTCCTATTCGGTAGGTCACATTCGTGAAAAGTGAACAGGATTGAAGTTACGACATAGGGAACATATCCGATATCATCTGTGAATAGGTTATTCCATAAAGGTCAACCAACTTGTGATGACGTCCGTAAAATTTACGAATGAATGATTTCAACTTCAGCATTTGGTACTCTTGGTTTCTTACCTTCATTGTGAGCAACAACACTCTATCAAGGGAATCGTGATCGAAAATACAAGCCCGGGTTATCGTATCAATTGGGAGATACGATACATACTCCGTATGCATGCGCTGCTTGAATTTTGCTACATAGTATTTCACAATTTTGAAGCTGTAATCATCTCTTTTGTCGAAAAGTTTTGTTTTCGACCGACTCTCATTGTCAATTTCTAAATGTAAGTCAAGATGTGAGGCAGACTTGACTGTATCTTTTGTATCCTTTATCAAGTTTATATCTAGTTCGATTTAGATGCGTTCAACATAGTCACAAAAAGGGGCCATGTTAGGTAATTACAGCCCTTTCTGTTTTAGTTATTTCAACAGAGGCAGCGTAGAAAGGTTAAGCTGGCTATAAAACCAGGTTTAATTCACCATTTTCTACATAGGAAGATGCCTATACGAAGTCAGGAATATGACAGCTGTTTGTTTGATGTCTGTGAGCTTTTGATTTTGCCATTTGATTTGGAACTTTCAATTTTGAATTTTCCAAGAAGTTCAGTATTTTTGTGAATTTACTTTTTGTTATTTTCAATAAATGAATTATGTAAGCTGCAATGAAAAAAAAGAACTTCATACCTTATACACATCGTAATGCGAAATTGTAGAATCAAATCCAGAGTACAATTCGTTTAATAAGTCTACCACTTGGATTGGAGTACTGAGCGATGATAATTTTGTAAATCCAACTATGTCTGAGAAACAAATAGTGACTGAGTCAAATATTTCTGGTTGTACATTCATGCCCATCTTCAATTGTTCAGCTACAGGCCTGAAAAGATTAATATTTGGTGTAATGTATGTATTTCCTTTTAAACAATGTATCTTTTTTAATCATTTTCTATTTGCTTTGTTATCTTAAACCGAGAGCATGGCAATGCAAAATAACATACAACTTCACAAAGTGAATCACGTTTACCTCACCATTTTGCAAAATATTTCATACATAAGAATGATTATATGAATTGATGATGATGTCGATAAAGTGTTATGTAAAAACTTTGAATTTTTCGAAAAACTAAGGATTTTTTTGTCCCAAGAATAGATTACCTTAGCTGTATTTGGCACTACTTTTTGAAATTTTTGATCCTCTATGCTCTTCAACTTTTATATTGTTTGGCTTTATAACTATTTTGATATGAGCGTCACTGATGAGTCTTATGAAGACGAAACGCGCGTCTGGCGTACTAAATTATAATCCTGGTACTTTTGATAACTATGTATCCTTGATTTATGATTCTGGTCTGAAATAACAATTTTGATTGAGTATTCGTAATACTAAAAAAACACGAATGTACTGTCATGCAGTATAAACCATTGGTTTATATAAGACTTGCAGAAAACGAATGTCACTAGTTACGTACACTTGTCAAACACATACTTGCTTCAATGAAGAATATTGCTTTAGAACTTACAGAAAATAAAAAGGACAAATAAAAAAGTTGAAGAACATTAAAGAAAAATTTCCAATGAAATCCCTTTATTAAATTTGAAAAAAACCGAAAGTGCAAATCTGATGAAACCATATTGATTCCGAACAGATATACGTACGGATATATAATCCGATAATTGTTTTCCATGAATTTCTATTCATCAAATTTTGAATTACTCGAAACACCAAGGTTCTTCTATCGCAAAAGCATAGATGGAGTACGCCGCATTTAGCACAACTATTTGGATTTTATACAGGCAATACTCTTTTACTTTGTGCACAATTTTAGTCTTCTAGTCTACCAGTCGGGTCTGATGTAGACTAAAAATATTTGCCAACTTTTGAAAGTGCCTATGGGGTTTTTAATGCGCGACAACAATTTCACAGGTCACAATTCTTTGCAACATGTTTTGCGCGTGCTTTTTTGTGGTCTAAAAAAGTGTCATATTTGTAAGATGAACTTGAAAGTCCTTTTCTTAAGTCTTTTTGCATGATTCTAGTTATTATATCAGTAGAAAAGATGAACATAAAGCTAGAAGACCAGGATTTATATTTTTACGCTAAACCAGCATTTTTACTCTAAAAGCTAGTTTAGAGTTAAAAGAATAAGCATTGAATATTTTCAGTAAGTGCTGCATACAAAAGGTATCAAAATTAAAAAAAAAACAGTGATCCTTTTTATGAGAACCCTTTTTTTTTTCTTTTTTTCTCGCTTTTCTTTGCAGTTATAGAAATATCGCAAGATCTTCATCATATTTTTTGAATCCCATTATTTCGCATTTTTTGACGATAAGTTAGCAGTTTTAAATAAAATACGTATAATGTGCAAACACTGCAAGAAGGTATAGTTAAGGATCAAACAACACAAAAAAGATAGTATCTCAAAAACAGAATTGAAAGAGATCTTATAAGAGCTCTCATGCAAATAAACTCATCAAAGATACCAGGACTAAATTTTATATATACGCAAGATGCGTTTCGTCTACAAAAGACTCATCAGTGAAGCTCAAATCCAAAAAAGTTAAAAATGCCAAATATAGTACGAAGTTGAAGAGCATTGAGATCCAAAATTCCTAAAAGTGTTGCCAAATACAGCTAAGGTAATCTATGCCTGAGGTAGAAAAGCCTTAGTATTTTAAAAAAAATCTAAATTTTGTAAACAGTTAATTTATAAATATAACAATATCAATGATAATTCATGTCAGCACAAAAAGTGCTGATTAATACTGATCTTATCAGGAAAAAAAATTATCAATGTCAGATAAATATGTCATAAAGCAACCATGTTTTTATTTTTGTACAAAAATAATCGACCGAAAAAGCTCTAGTTTATTCATGACAGTATTCATAAATAAATTAAGCTATGCCCAGCAAAGCATATGCGTTCTGAAAAATGCCTGCGAAACTGTCCTTATGATGTAGAGCTTTTAAAATAAAATTGAGAATGGAAATGGTGAATGTGTCAAAGATTCAACAACCCGACCAAAGCCACCAATAGGTCTTCAACACAGCGAATAAATCCCGCATCCTGAGGCATGGTCCCTTAACAAAAATGTGACTAGTTGAGTGATAAAGGACCTCATACTTAACGATAAAACATATAAATGAAATAAAATTACAAATGATACAAAACTAACAAAGATCGGAGGCTCCTAACTTGGGACAGACGTAAAATGCTGCGGGGTCTAACATGTTTTGTGATATCTCAACCGTCCTCTTATACCTCTAGCCAGTGTAGAAAAAAAACCACAACAATACGTACAATAAAACTCGATTTAAAAGAACTCCGAGTCCTATGTCAGAATCGATAACGAAAGAAACAAAGCAAAATGACAATGATACATAAAAGAACAAAGGATTACTAGCCGTTATTGAGATGCCAGCTCCAGACCTCAATTAAATTAATTGGAAGATAATGGCTTCAGCATAAGAATGATAAAAGCGAGACAACTACTGGAAACTTTAAATAGATTTCGACAAAATTGCAAACTATAGAGAATACCTCTTCAATCCTGTGTAAATCTAAATAGATGATACAGGGGTGGTTTGCTCTAGTGCAGGAAGTAGAAATTAAGAAGAACAATGCATTCACTGAAGTGTCTGTATTGTGAAGTTACACTATTGTTTCAGAAAAGGGTGAATGGTGGTACCTATTTGAATATTAAACCCGCTGCAATTGTTTGCACCTGTCTTAAGTCGGGAATCTGATGTTCAGTAGTTGTCATTTGTTGATGTGGTTCATAAGTGTTTCGTTTTCTCGTTTTTTATATAGATTATACCGTTTGTTTTCTCGTTTGAATGGTTTTACACTAATCATTTATGGGACACTTTATAGCTTGCTGTTTGGTGCGAACCTAGGCTACGTGTTGAAGACCAAACTGTGACTTTAATGGTTAACTTATATGGAGAGTTGTCTCATTGGCACTTATACCCCATCTTCTTATATTTATTTATTTTTTTTTTGGTAGAATCTGTTTCGCTAATGATTTTATAGTAGTGATTGCAGTGTTCCGAATTCATACGGCTAGAAATTACAATAGACACTAACACTAATGTAATTAACGTGTATTTTTTTTTAACTAATTAACGTGTATTTATCAAACTCATTATGATTTGAGAAACAATTAAAGAGCATTATGACTTTTTTCTCACATATTCCTCTAAATTCGTAATAAAGATATTCTATAACATAATAAAATGGAGAATGGAAATGGGGAATGTGTCAAAGAGACAACAACCCGACAATAGAGCTGACAACAGCCGAAGGGCACCAATGGGTCTCCAATGCACAAGAAACTAAAATTAAAAATCATACAAAACTAACAAAGGCCAAAATTATTCTTCATGTCGAGTATGTTTATTTAAATCGGTTGTTAAAGACAACTTTAAACTTAGATAAATTACAAAATTGATGATTTAAGTTTCACTATTGTCATCTTCTCAACCTTTAATAATCACATATTATCTCCCACATCCTATGCTGCTCACGTATGTCAGTTTAAAAGATTTACCAAAGCTTGTACACTTTAAAATATATACAAGAGTTAATGACAACGGACTGTATTGTGAATATTCAAAATCTACATATTTCATGACTCAACTAATAGTTACAGTGAAGTGACATTGTAACATTTTTTTAATCCGTCATGTCTTCCACTATGTCCTTTTTTGTTGGTTTTGAATGTACCTAAATGCACATTTACAGTGAAGTACAAATGTATTTACTGTGGTAACACCCCTGGTCCATTTTGATCATACACTGTTTACAGTTTATACAGTTCTTAAAGTTTTAATTTTCACCTTGAAGTGTATATGTTTCATACCTGGACTTTTCCTTAGATATTTTACGTGAACATTTCACTTCTATATTATATTTGCTGACAATGTTTGTACTTCATGCTTATATGATATTTTTTAATTTTATGTTTTTCAAATAACATCAAATTGATAAATTAAGATAAGGATCAATGTACGTACGACGGTAGCATTTGATATAATAATCTATCCGTTTTCTTCTTCTCTTCGATCAAGGCTTCGGTTCTTACTTCAACTATTTCTTCTAAGTTGTTTGCGTATTTCTCCAAGATTTGTATCATATTATCAACAATATTCGTCTTTCTTGAATGATACATAAACAAAATTGTATGACACTACCTAAAGACTTAAAGAGAGACGAAATATAGCAGAGGGACTTTCAAACAAAAAAGTCGAAAAAAATGATACCGCCCACCACCAGTAGCGTTTTTACCTGATGATATATGGATTTTGATATTTAGTCAAATCTTGACCAGAAATTATCATAATATTAAAATTCCGACACGGATAAAAACATAAACAATGTCAAAATGTTTAGGCTTTGAATGAATCTTTATTTGGGTAAGTTGATGCAAGCATACAATCTGTATTGTACTCCGCATAGCATCTGAGTCGCAAATGACAACCTAAAATGTGCTACGAACTCCGGGTAAAATCATTACTAAAATATCATATGATTTTCTGTTTTTCGATATGTTTTTTATTCGTAATAGGCAAGATGAAAAAAAGTTAACATAAAGTTTCGACGTCACGTTTTGTCCATTAAGTTAAGAATTAAAATGGTGAATATATTGAAAACATTTTCCAGATTGATTTATTGATTGTTGGTGTTTTAACGCCACTTTTAAGCGCCACATTTGAGCTATTTTGAGGCGTCAGTTTTTATTTATGAGTGGAGGCAGCTACCGATGATAGGAAAACTGACAATCCTAGTTAATTAAGATTGGATTCGGGTGCACCCGCACGAGCGGTGTTCGAACTGACAACCTCGGTGTTGACTGGCTAGTGATTACAGTAGTAAAACTACCTAGACCACTTTTCCCCTCTTTTCCAGATTGAATTCCATACAAAAGAGACCACAGATACAGAATGTTCTGCTTCAGATCTTGACTTGCATTTTAGACTTACAGTCATGGTCATTATAGAACTTAAATTTACGACCCAAAGCAACTGTGCAGTTTTAGAACATATACAGTATAACATCTCGAAGCTGATACTCTATAACAGGATTTTTTTCTTTCATGTAACTTCCTTGGGGTTTATAAATACATTGAAACTATTGAATCAAGGTTTCCTAATACGCCTATCGATGGACAATAAGATAAATACCACTATTTGAACAGTAACTTATAACATTTCCTGAACTTTAAGTATGACCACATGATTTGATAGTGTTTGTGTTGATCAGTCTTTTCTTTCTGTGTAATGTTTTGTGAATTGGTCTTTAAATGTTAGTTTTTACTATGGTGTTGTCCTTCTCTTTTGTCATTTTATGGCTTCAGATTGACATTTTTATTCGTCAGAAAATGGGAACATTATATTTTGTTTCTTTTTAGGCATACTTTAACAAACGAGTCGGTGAATTATCGATATTATAAATTGCATGCAATGTATATTCATTCTCAAAACTAAAAAGCATCTGAATGACTAAACTAGATAAATAAAAAAAAAATGTTTAGGTAAATACCTTCCACCTTGAAGCTGTGAAACTCTCTGTTTAATGGCCACCGCAGTTGGTCGATAGATCGGGTTTTCATTCCAACAGTTTTCCATTAGAGGTTTTACTTTCTGCATTTCTGGAATTTTGTCGAAGTGTTGATCCTCATATCCATCTAAATCTGGTCGAAAAGGGGGATTTGATGAAGCAAGAATTTTCTGAATCACATCTTAAAGATAAATGAATTATATTATGTTTCTAGAAAGAGATTTATTTTTATATAAAAGAAGCACACTGAAGTGCAAAAATCTTATTTCAATACATATGTTTTTATTTTGAATTGGTTTAAATTCTCATCTATAATGCTTGTATGGGCAGCAGCCCCTTTCGTTCAGTCTAGAACCACACCGGCATAATGACACACAACTTGTTATTTGTTCATTGCACTTATGAGTTTTAATGTGCCTTTGGTATTTTTCGGCTCTATTTTATAACAGTATAGTGAATATAAATCAATTGGTAAAAACTTATTTGATTGAATTCTTTCACTAAACATATCAGACGACCAGAAGTGAGGTTCAATAGAGATTATATATACGATTTGAACTTAAGACTTCATTTCAAATGTCTAAATTGCAGATTTATAAGAGACAGTTCTGGTTTGATTTATTTTTTTAACGTTCATTCTCTAAATTGTTTTAATTAACTTCTGTCTCTCCTACAAAACATTTTTTTTATAAAAGTTCGTTTGCAATATAACATGCAGTATTGTATAGGTCAAATCCATCCTGATATAAAATTCAAGAAATCATTGTAAGTTGAGGAATATATATCCCTTATGCAAAACTCGGTTTTGGCTATACTTCATGTACCAGCTCTTAACGTTTGTATTCGGTTTTGGGTTTCAAATAGTTTGGCACCGATTATCACTGTTAATATTTCAAATCTTGTGCTGTGAAATTGGTACCGTTAATTTTATCACTATATTAGTAATTGTAGAACTAAAAATAATACTAGTATATGTGTTCTTTCATGTACTTGTAAAAGTTTGTAACCCAAAATTTTCAAGATCTGTTTTTTTTTCTACTCTCAATGTAAGTAGAACCTCTTTGAAATGTTTGATCAGTCATGATCCATATAAGAAAAATAAGGATACACTAAAATTTGTTCGGATTTTCAAGAATCATGAAATATTTAGTCCAGGGTTGTTTCATTGTTGAAGCAAATGTATAATGTATTAATCAAAGAATAGTTTCTCCAATAGCTGTAAAAATGGAATCTAAAAAAATGCAGTTCTGACCTTGTGGTGAAATAAGATCTGTATTGTATGGTTCTGTTCTGAAAATAATTTCATATAGAATAATTCCAAAACTGTAGATGTCTCCTTTTTGTGAACCATAACGTGGTTTGTCTTCCGTTGTAACATGTTCAGGGGCTGTCCAAAACTGATCTTAAATTAGAGAACGAGAAGAAACCTTTAACCAAACACAATTTACTATCGATGCGAAGATTCTTCATTTACTAGACACAAATATTAATAAGATAACATCGATTTTTGAATTATTTTGTCAATTAAACAATGAATTCATATTTTGCAATTAATCTTACAATGTTAGGTAATAAATTGTCTGTTATAAGAATGTGAAGGGTACTTTTCTACATATGGTTCATAAAATTAGACGATAAATCGTGATTGTAAAGGCATTGGAAATCATAATTCCTTATTTGATATGAATATAATATTTAAATGTATATGTCCAACAAAAACTTAAATAGTATTTGAGGTTAGATCAAATGATTGGTTCTTTTTAAAACATTTGCGCTGAGTGTCTGTAGAGTTTAATGAAATATGAAAATCACAGAAAGTGCCTGTACTACAATTGAGACAGTACAACACCAACGAAGTTGACAATCGTATTAAATCGTCATACATACTGCTGAAACGCTGATATTCTGATGGGTTAGTGTTCCTATAACAATAATTTAAATTAACCAATCCAAAGTCTGTGACCTTTAACACCCAGCGGTTATCAATAACACAGTTACTACTCTTTAGATTTCCAAGAAACTTGAGTAATGAATTGTGAATGAAGTTCATTCCCTGACAAAAAAAAAACACAAAATAACAATATAATGCGTAACGCAATTAATAAGTTATACACAAATTTTAAAGACAAAGAAAAAATTTGTTACCTTATTAGATATTTAAAAGAGTGTTCGTTTAATAAAAGGCATTTAAACTCCTTTAGTGTAGAAAAGATGTAAGAAAATCTTTGGAAAGTAAAGAAATTTAAAAAAGAAATGGAATATCAACAAACTCTCAAAGTTTACCACTTAAATGTAACATATGTACATTACAATAAATAGCCGATGAAAACCAATGAAAAGTCTGAGGGTTGAAGACAGAAATCTCAAGCTTTTAATTGTTGAACTGTTAAAATGTACATTTTTTTCTTAATATACAAATGAAATGCATCTCATATCATATCAACGGTAAAGGGTTGTTTCCTTTTAAGAACTTTTGAATCCGCTGGCTTTAACATATGGGTTTAACATTTATCAGTTTGCTGGATATTTTATTTTTTACAGAAACTTCCCAGATTTCAACTTATGTCAAATAGATTTCTAAATCAGCTTTAAAAGCAGGTATCATAAGTTTGTAATTTGTTTCACTACATTTGTTTACGCATTTAGAAGTTATTATATTCATTAAGCTAACGAGTATATTAATTGATAAAAAGTATGCATGTTTAGATGTATACAGTTGTCATTCAAGCATTGCGTCTCCGTTCCGGTTGTTTTTATGTTGTGTTTTGGTGGGTGGGGTAATGATTCACTCACTAATGTATAAAAATGTAGAGTAAGACTTTTGATAGTTCGTCTGTTAAAGAACTTTAAACATAGAAAACGTGAGTGTCAGTGTTAGCCTTTTTTAGTTTGAAGATATATTCATTATAACTGAATACTTACTATTATCAGGTCTGTTATGAGTGAAAATTTAAACAAGGAATCTAACTTAATATCCTCATTGGCAATGATATCCTGAAATACATGATTATCATAGTAATGTAAATTATATTCCGAGTTTTAGGCATATTTTTTCCATTAATTGGCAATATTCCTTTATAATAACTCAATGCTTTGGTACTGAAATGATTTATAATCTTTCAAAAATTATCTATTTATAGATTTTGAAAATATAAAGAAACTAATATTTATAATACCACAGGCAAAGTTGTCGTTTGGAGAATTTGGTTATGCTCAGGTTGGTTTTTTTTTCTTCTTTCAGCTCTTCTTATCCATCATTGGCTTTCAAATATTCAGATTTGAGCGTTCTAAATGCAGTTAAAAATGCAGAAAAGCACTTCAGGTGCATGTACTTTATAAGATGTCGTTTTCATTTTTTACAGCACTGGGTCGATATCAGCTCAGTAGGCAATATGTCGGAACCGACATGGTTTATAACTTTTGAAATCATAAAATTAGCTAATGTTTCAACTCTCATAAGCCAAAACTCCTAAAAAGGATTCGGCATTTTTTGTAGGTTCTTTTTGGTCATATAGATGAAACTAATGTTTCGAATCCCTCAGGCAGAGTTTATATTTGATGCATTTTTTATTAGTTTTTTTCTTATATCTCTTAAAAGTTACGATCCGTATATATATATTCATGACTATCAAATATTCGACTGTGAACTTTCGTAATGAAGGGAAATCAAGAAAAGCGCTTAGAACGCATGACATTTATAACGTGTTTTATTTTCTTCTTTTTTCAATCCTTCAACCAGCCTCTGTGTTTCTGTAGAATTTCACTATTAGATATAAAAATACACAAATCATTCTGCAGATCATAAAATTGATCAAACTCAGACAATTCATAAAGATGATACTTCTATCCCGGAACATTAATTTACTGGTACTTTGTTCAATTTAGGATCAAAATGTGCTTAATACATGTATCTGTTAAAAGGCTTCAAGGCAATTGAATGCACGAAAGCGGAAAGGAAAACCTTTAAACTGTCTTTTGGAAAACTAACCATAATTGTATCATTCTTTTATTACGTAAATTCAAATTACTGCTTACTTGTAGGGTACATAAAATTCTGAAAATCCGTAGATTTGTACTTCGTTTTTGAAACCAATCATGAAACAATTACATGGGAAATAAAACTGAATTGTTTTAATTTTTCCAACTGCTTAACGATACATGATTATTGTTTCGCTATACTCTTATGATATTGCGCGCTGCTAATTGTATTTCTAAAATTCGTTAAATCATGATCTATGTACTTATGTGACATTTTAAAAGTGCTTTTGGTCCATATTCTGTTTGATTTCAATCTGATACTTACTTTATTAAATGTTTATGAGTACTGATTTTATTTGATAATTATTTGTGCTATTTTTTTTTTGTCTCTATGTGTTAAAACCGTCTATTGGGATGCTATATGTTATAATTTGCTTTAAAAGCTTTTATAAGTAAACATGTGGCGACTCCTAATAGAATATAAAATAGTTGCTTACTCAATGCCCTTTACTGTCTGTTGGGGGTGCAAAACTTTTAGACGAACAAGACAATCAAATTATAGCTTGAACTACAGAATCTTTACAACCTATATCGCTCACTTTAAAAGCTAGATAAACGATCAAGGGTCATGATATTATCCCTTGTGCTGCAAAAAATTGTGACATTCTTCAATACTTTAAAAAAAACTTTGTAATTTCAACTGAAAAGGGGGATGTATTAATCTACACACTTCAAATAAGATACTATTGACTACTGTGGATTCATTTATTTTCGTGAGTATCAATTTTCGTGGATTGCTGAAAACTTGCATATTCGGGAATATTTGATGTCTTTGTTTTGACAATCTCCGAATACAAAACCTATTTAAAATATGTATTTCGTTGAACATTTGATTTCGTGGTTCACTTGTGCCCACGAAATGCACGAAAATTGGTATACAACGAATAATAATGAATCCACAGTAATATCTAAAGAATTGTGTTCGAAATAACATATGTTTTCAAACATAATGGGTAAAAGGTAGTCTTATTAAATCATCTCCTTTGTGACTTAATTGCTCAATAGAAGATAGTATACACTCTAACAAATTACTTATAGTTTCAAACATTTAATTATGTAGTTTCGGTGGAAAGTGAAAAGCAAATGTGAGTTTACTGAAAGGATTTTTATATAAGTATTATATATAACCAATTGTGATGCATCCGATCGTAGAGTGTCCTCCAATCATCATTATCACCATGTTGTGTCACAAGAGGGGATTTTTATTTGAGTTGCCACTCTGAATCAAAGATTTCTTTTGTTGGCGATGTTCAACTAATAGTAAAGAAATGATGATATTTCATAAGGGATGTTGTATCAATTATTTCTTTCAGGACTGGTTCGGGTTATGTATTATTTGTTCCGGCCCAATTGAGAATTAGCAGATGATAAAAATTAAATATGTTTAACGAGTTTCAGTTTGCCATATAGGAACACAAAATTGTGTCTTAAAATAGTGAAAGAGAATAGATATTGTCCTAGCCCAAACCAAAAGGGCAGACAAACTTTTATTTCGAAAAGCTCTTAAGAAATCTTATAGCAACCGGATATAATAAAATTGAGAATGGAAATGGGGAATGTGCCAAAGAGACAACAACCCGACCATAGAAAAAAACAACAGCAGAAGGTCACCACTAGGTCTTCAATGTAGCGAGAAATTCCCGCACCCGGAGGCGTCCTTGAGCTGGCCCCTAAACAAATATATACTAGTTCAGTGATAATGAAGTACACCAATTAAAGTTAAAAATGCAAAAAGGAAACTAATATTCAAATAAGCGTTCTGCATGATCTGCATAGACCAACACTCCATTATTTATTTGTAATTATAATCATTTTATATTCAGCAGTAAGCTGTTTTATAAAAGGTATGTAAATTATGCATCATGAAGGCGTCAGATGTACCATAGTTATCTTTAGCGAGTTGATATCAATTTAGCATTGTGCATTTACGAATGTTTACAAAAAACTTATAACAGAATAAAAACTAATCTACTAATCACCAGGTTAAAGTTGAACTATGTAACGCCGATTTGGATTGCATAATGTATTGTATTTTTTGGGTAAATTATGAATGTATAAATTTATTCATAACGTAGTTCGTTCATTAATTAATCAATCACAAAAAGTTGCTGTAGTCTTGGTTTTTTTTATATAATCGGATGGAAAAGTTTAATAATCAGTTACGACACTGTTCTCATTTAAAATGTGCATCATGACGTAAAAAGAAATATACCATATGTTGATGTAAAACTTAATAGATATCCGTAACTTGATATATATTGAGAAAGCTAGAATGTTTGAACTTCTGATTATAACATGACGTCCTTCAAACGCTCTGAGTATACACCCGTGGTAAAATATGAATATAGTGTTTGGGCTGTTCCGATCGTACTCCAATGTCATATGTTCTTTTATGAATAAGCTACCCGACTACATAGAACTATGACGTCAGAATATAAGCGTTTTACGGGAAAATACACGCTTGTGAAACCGAAAATCATCACAAACAAGTAAACAAACTATGCTGAAATGTGTTATATAAGCCATTTTAGACATATAAGTACAATTGTCATTTAGATTCATCCAAACCTATTTAAATATTTTAGTGTAAATAGTTTAAGAATGTCACTTATTCAGATTGCTCTGTTCTTTTATGTCAATTTAATAGTGTGTTTATTTATGGGAACAGCAAATAATGCCTTCACCATGTTCACCTAGAGCGCTTCGATCAAAAAACAAATGCAGTATTTGTCCTATAAGAATCGAAATAATCCATGAGGGCTTGAATATATTGTCATTTTACCACGGGTTGTCCCTTTAAGACGAAAGTTTACCCCTCGTTTTCGCTTAGGGTAAAATATTTGTCCTAAAGGGCCAATACGTGGTAAAATCACGATATGTTCAAGCCACCGTGAATCATTTCTTTACTAGTTGATGCCATCTAAAACACTTAGTAGTACAGTGTTTTAGACATAAAGCAACATCTTGAATTGCAAAATATGTGACCGAGTCTAGTTTATAATCTTGTAGAAAAATAAGAGAAGGAATCACGGTGCCTTCTTAAAAAAGATTATAGTTTATTTATTAATTCAAGGTTTGCTAGCATCCATAAATATAAATTTATTTATGTTAAACGAATTTATATAAACCTACCTGAAGGCTTCCTTTAGCGCAATACAGTGTCAATACCATTGGCCCCCTTTCATCAACACTCATTCCAATAAATCTGTTAACATTTTCATGAACAAATTCTCTCATCTAAAATACCATTATAAAAACTTCAATGGAATCAACACTTTAACGTTTTGATTTCAATAGTAACAAAACCGAATTCATTCTTTGACAGTTTTATTTTGTACAAAAAGTCGTTTTACTTCTCATTTTATTTCACGAATTGTCGAGTAAATAAATAATTAACATGAGACTGATTCCTCGTGCATACTATCATGATTCACTTTGAAAAATAAACTATAACATCATTATTTAATGACTTAAATATTTCTATAAAAGGTTCTTACTTCTTTCAGTTCCATTTGTGTGTTTCTGTCAATAGTAATCCTGCACTTTTTTAATTGTCTTATAGTTACAGTCATTCCTTTGTAGTGGCCAATCGTTGAAAAAACCTGATAATCGTTCACTTTTTGACTAGGACTATTCATCGAATTGGAAGTGTCATCCGTCATTCCTGTGCACAGACTCAGCTGTAAATAATCAAAAATCATTTCGCCAAGTAACTCTAATATCTCTTTAAAGGTATACAGATTGATTATAATATTGAACTAGAAAAATGTGTGACGCATGAAACTCTGCTAAAATATAAATCGTCAAAGAACGTTTAAACAACATTAAAGTTTTTATTCTCTCAAATGGCCCAATTATCAGCTCTTGTTAAATCACAAGTAGAACTTTTTGAAAACTCAACAGAAAAAAATGATTGTGAGATCCCCTACAAGGCTTTATATTCTCGTTGGTACATAACAGTCACAAAAAAATTATGTATCATGAAGGAAAGCTCAAAAAGGTTCACCCTGTTTGTATATTGAATTCGGCAGAAATGTTATATTGTGTATTTTTTCAGTTTGTTGTTGACTAGGAAGAATGTTATATTCGTACCATACTTATACTGCCACTTCTAGATAATGCCTTTTTTGTTTTATGTACGTCTTCGTATTTGATTTTCCATAACTCCAACACAAGGTCTTTTTCATATTTATAGCGCCTGTAAAATATTTGATGAAAACCCTTAGTCATTTCATGCGATATAGTTTTTAATGTAATGTATCATTTCATTTTAAAAAGAAATTCTTGTTCAGTAACGCCAGTAGAATTTACAACTGTCGAGATTCCTTTGAGAAAAGTTAGAACCAGCGTCAGTTGACAGCAGAAACAAATACTAGTTGAATAAAAGCAGATGTAATATAAAGAAAATTGAACAGACATAGGGGTCAATTCCAAGGGTCTACTAGTGTGAATATGTAATAGCAAATGTATTTTAACCTAATGGTATGTTCAAAAATATCAACGTCAAGATATACTTCTTAGTTCCAGGAAATCTATCTACATGATCCGTAATGTTTAAACTGGCGATTGGCTGTAATAGACATGTCCATACTAATATGGTACAATTACAATACCTAAAACTTGTGTGACCATGTTTCAGTTCGAATCAAAAATAAATTGCTATTTAATTTTTGTTTATTGTAAAGAATCCCATTTTCGATGGGATGTCCACTTTTCTCATTAGGAATGCGTAATCAACTCTTGTAAAACTTTTTTTTTGTTCAAATTAAAAACTGTGTTTTCTTTGTCAATTCTATTTTCATTATCTTTTGTTAGTAACAGTATTCGCAATTACTATTCCCGGATATTTCCGTAAAAAATCATGGGGCTACCACATGTCAACTTAAACTAACCGATAACAATTAAATGATCCCGCCACCAGAAGAACCATAACCAATGCCATGCATATACATACTATTAAAACAGTCTTATCTGAAACAAAACAAATAAAAACGTTAACAAAAGCTAAATTATATGTTATCGTGTATGTTGAAATATTGCCTAAAAAAATAAAGAAAATAATGAAAACACAATCGATGTTTGACAGTTACACTTTAATTTCGAACACAAATGACTAAATAATGTAATATTAAGGATGTATTCTTCTGACGTTTCAGTCACGTTGAAATCTCGTTCTGGAGTTATTTCCAAAACATGTGATAGAAGTGGAAAATATCAATATTTTAAAAAGATTATAATCAAACATGACTCTGTGAAACAATTGTGTATTTACAAGAATAGTTTTTGAACAATCCAGTTTTTAAATTTTACGACCAATCAAGTCAGTCTTATTAGCCAACATTTTGAGAAAACGGGTGAGGGGTACAAAAAATGATTTTACAAGAATCATGTTCATCCCATATCATTTTTGTCTTTTCAAATTTCTTAGATATTTATTTTTTCAATCATTTATAACAAAAAAGTTGAAATGATATCCATTTTGTTCTTAAAACTGAGAAAAATAACAAGTTTACAAATTTGACAGCATGGCAAATTTGACACAAAAAAGCATCAAAATATGATAAAACTTTCTTATTATAGTTTTTTTTTAAAGTTATATGTATTCAGATTGGTCCACTTCATCTTTATTGAAAAAAATAAAAGTATAAATTTTTCACAATAATAGCCCAAAAATATGTAAAAATTGATGAAAAATGGGAAAATCATCAAATTTGGGTATTTTCAAAGGGTCGTACTAATAAAAGAAGTGCACCACCATATGAGTTTTTCTTAACCAGTTATTGTTTTACAGTCTTATAAACCAAAAGATCTGCTTAAGAAAAAATGTTTGATTCTAGAAATGTTTTGCTCGTGTACATCCTTAATATGCATTGTTCGAGAAATTGACAAATAGGTTGATTACGGAAAATGTATATAGATTTATATCAACATCTCATGTTAGATTTGTTTCTTAATCATAACTTTCATGTGTGATTTTATATTTAAAAAGTAGAGTAAATTACTAAAGAATTCAAATCTGATTCGTGCTTTTAAAAATACGTACAATAATGCTTTAAAAATACCAAAGGTGTGGTAGCGATAAGTTTTTTTGCAACTGGTGATTAGTTAAAGACCAAAACCGATACTGAGTTTTTAAATATCAAATAAGTGTCTTATGATTTCATAAAATAAATAAAATTAACAAGGCGGTTAAACAAAATTATTAGTCGATGAATGAAAACATAACTTAGGATAATATCTGTCATAGAAAAACTAAATTTTGAGCAATATGAGTGCACTAAAAATAAACAAGGTGAACATAAGTGATACAGAAAAAAAGCAGCTTTGCTCAAAAGAGGTATCCACAGTATATCTGACTACTATAACATACCCTTAATATATTATGAATTTTAAGGGCTACTTTTAATGTATTTTCTTCTCAGATAAAAGATGATTTGTTTTGTAACTATATACGTTTTTCGGTACAAAGACGATGAAAAGTATGAATATCCTGCTAAGCCCCTCAAATCTGCAACAAAGCAAAAACTAGTTTCGTCTCCACAAGTTTGTGTTGCCAGTCCGGAAGTTATATTACCGGCTTACCATTTCTGGGTGGTCTGTTTTAAAAATCTCTTTTTGATGACGACTTCAAACTATATTTTTACTTAAATTATAAGTGCCCCATATGTACTTGTAACAACAGGTAACTGTATAAGTAAGGAGATGTGATATGATGGCGTTTGTTTTTTCTTTTGAAATCCTAATAGTTTACTTTATAGACAAAAATACAAAGCATCTTGTAAAGTTCTTTAATTTCACTTTCAGATATAATCAGTCAATTATCAACAGTTAAAAGAGTGTTGACATCTCAAATATTCTGTTGAACTTTATGAATAATCACTACCTGAAGTAGGAAGATCGATTCATTCTTGGTCTTTTCCCTCAGTATTGACACAGATGGACCACTTTTAAAAAGTAGATTCTGTGTCCAACGTGATGGTTTCAACTTTCCAATTTTCAAATTCCAATTTATCAGCAGAAACATATACTCTCTGTTCCATCGCATGGAGTTTCTATGTCACAGTCAATACGTTACACTCGTGTATGTTTACACTATATAGACATTTCATTCTCAATGTTATTTGTTATGCCCGCGTCACACTGTCCCGATTTTTACGCCGATGGCAACACGATAATGGAAATTTTCGAAATCGGGACTGATCGTATCCAGATCGGGCTATTCGTAGTGCCATCTTTAACCATCGTAGAACAATCGGCCACTTTTTCTAGCCTTCGGGGACAACTTCGGGAAGGGTTCTAAATTTTTTAACATGTTAAAAAATCCCCGAAGGTGCGTCCGATGTTGAGGGTTCGTATTGAGTTCGTATCACCATCCTCACCATCGTAATGTCACCGGGAATGCATCTTTGCACATCGTATTGCATTCATGTTTCCATCGTTTCCATCGGGCAGTTTTGACATTACGATGTCTACACGAATGAATCACGAAGATACCCGAAGGTCCTACGATGGCAACACGACTTCGTGAAGACCTCGTAATCCCGTCGTTTTGCCATCGAATAAAAGTACGAAGGCGACAAGATGGAACTACGACGGCAATAAATCCAGCTAAATGTAAGTTAATTGTCGCGCTAAAATACATTTAAAGTGCCATGCGCGATATGCACTGATCAGTCTAATACGACAGTTAAGAAAGACGTTCACAAAACATGGAGCTCATATCATATGATTCTATGAGAACAAGAAAGGCGACAGCGGTTGTTTCTATTAATTCAAATGGAACAAGAAGAGCAGCTATTACAGGCTCAGGATTTACTTTTACAAGTAAAATATTATTTTTTGTCAATTTTTCACATAAAGTAACATAATGAAAATCATAAACGCGCCTCGTACACCGACTGCAGGTACACGTATATAGGGAAAACCAACTTTTTCTTCATTATTCAGATTTTTTATGTATCGTCTGAGTTGTTGTCACACCAATGTTTACTCCATAACCATTTTGTTTTCTATATGTCATATTTTGCCGCATTTGTTGCTTTCCCCACATCCTTCCTTTTGTCTATATTATTATTATATTCTCCTGGAAAGAGCTCTTTTTGAATAAAAGGGATCAACGAACCCATTACCTTACCTTTAAGATAGATCAGTAACATGGGCGTAATTATGGGTGATTATTCAAACAAGTGCACACATTTTACACTTCAAACAAGGCAATGCCGAGGGTGCCATCCCCTCGTATGTAACATATTGGGGACAAATATGGACACTATGTTTGTATAAGACACATGCAGAAAATGATAAATTGAATATGCATATTTGATACATAAACTATTTTTTTAGAAATCAACCAAAACATTCAGTAACTGGGAATACCTTTAATATTGTCTTTAGAACCAGCAGGTAAAAAAATTAGCAACCAATTTCCTGTGTATTATGCTATTTCAAGGAGAAAAAACAAGTCCATCTGCATGACCTTGACCTTTGGCCTTGAACATAAAAAATGACAGATCATTACATTGAGGAACAATATACCAAATGTGGTTAAAATCTTTTTTAGCATATTGTTTTTAGAGTGTCCACAAGGGTGATATTGCCTTGTATTACAACTGCCACTGTGACCTTGACCTTTGAACTTTAAAGTCAATAGCGCTTAAGATATTCTTAACGAGTAACACCATACCAAGTTTTGAGCATTTTGGTTCTAGAGTGTCCATAACAATTTTATCTACACGCAACTTACATGTAGTATGCGAGGGGATAATAAACTAAGTTTTATAAGAATTAGACAAAAAGATCGATTTCTCGCCATGCATAGCAGACTTGTACAGAAACGATATGTTGTCGAAATTCTGTTCGTATCTTTTAGACGTCGTATGGCCATCGTACCATCATCTTAATCCATCGTGTAGCCTTCGTAATCCATCGTGTAGCCTTCGTGATCCATCGTGTAGGCTTCACCTGAGATATGAAGCTTAAATACCCGTCTTCGGTTAACCTTCGTATGTCCATCTTTTGCTATCGTATATAATGTCGGCACCATCGTATAGACTTCGTTATTCATCGTACTTGCTTCGCTCACTTTTTGGTATTTTAACGAGATCGGGACCAACTTCGTACGAACTTACAATTTTCGCATTCGGGTGTCCATCGTATATGTTAAAATCGGGACAGTGTGACGCGGGCATTAACCGGGTCGTATTCTTTAAACAACAACCATCAGAGAAACAGATATATGACCAAAAATTAACCCCAAATAACCAAATAAATCTTTTAATCTAATATGTGAACATGTTCTATTTGTTCGACCCAAGGAACTGTTTTTAATTTGATCTAATATGAACCACAGTTATTGCATGTCTAGATGTAGATCTGTAAGTTCGTCATGAATAACTTTTTTCAATAATAACAACAAAAGAAAAGATTTGTTGTTCACTACTCTAGACAATACCGTTCCCATTTTTCAGGTGTGTTATTTTCCAATTACATCATTATGACCGTTTATGGATTTATGTTTTATATTTTATTGTATTGTTATACAAAAAAAAAACCTGATAAAATGTAAAGGTTTACCATAAATTCTACCACTTTATAAAAAATAAATTCGTTAACAGATACAGAGGCTTGTTGTTTGATCTGTAAATTTAGATCTTGTTGTTTTCTCTAAAAAAAAACATTACTTGTCACAAATTGTAATAAAATTATGAACACCTATGGCCAGAGATGGTTTCGATACTTATATTATGGCATTTGCCAAAGGTTATACATTTCTCAGACTTTTAATGACGTCTTTTAAGAAAAAGGCAATACTAATAACATACAAACAATTATTCAGCACATTTAAGCTATAATCTACAAAAATTAATATATATGAATTCTTATATACAATCAATAAGTGATCTTCTATTCCCATTATTTTCTAATTCTGTGAGCCGAGTAATACAATCCTATTAATCCGGAATAAACACTAAAGATTTTTATTATCTAAGGTAAAGCCAGCAATTTCATATGCCAAATGATGTCTTCTCATTTATTTTATAAAATTGTTATTTCATTGTAATGACGTAGTTTGTTTATATATCATATGTACGCGTACATGGTGGTTAAAAATCCTAGTGAATATTAAAGTCAAGGCTTTTATCGCCAACGTTTGGTACAATTAAAACATAAGCAAGACTATTTGTTTGACATTAAAAGGGCATTAGCTAAGAAATAAAAAAAGAAAAATGTGATTCGTTTTTGTTCAATCATTAATAATAACATTAACGGTACCAATTTTCCTACACCAGATGCGGATTTCGACAATACATGTCTCTTCAGTGATGCTCGTGGCCAAACCATTTGAAATCCAAAGCTTATATAAAAGATGAAGGGCTATAATCTAAAAGGTTCAAACATATAGTCAAATCCGTTACAAAAGTTAAATAATAATTCACTTTAAGCACCCAATTTGGTTCAATTTTGCCAAAAATAAACGTCGCTGATAAATTATTCACTTTTGAAAGTGAATAAATCGACCTCATCAAATCCTTATACATGTGACCTTCAATTTAAAAATTGAAATCACAAAAATACTTAACTCAGAGGAAAATTAAAACAGGAGAGTCCCTAATCAAATTGCAAAATCAAAAGCTCATCAACACATCAAGCGAATAAACAACTGCCATGTTTCTGTCTTGGCGCAGAACTTTAAACCATTTAGCTAGAGATAGGTTACGCATGTATTTAGCAATTAAATCTATATTAAAGTGATACAAGGATGAACCATTTGGTGGACTGATTCAAATTACACAAAAAAAATCTTATTAAAATAAAAACGATGATAACATAAAATATGAAATCAAACAGACCTAGAAAAATCCAGTTGAATTTAGTCGCTATTAGTTTATATGTATACCCCGCTTTAAAAAACAATGGGGGTATACTGTTTGACCTTTTTCTGTCTTTCCGTCTCATAACAAGGATTTCTGAAATTCGGTTTCAGGATTTATGTAAGCCAGCTACACCTAGTGATGCATTTTCAGGGTTATCACTCAACAACATCCTGTTAACCGATATGTATTTTTAAGATCCTCTTGTAAAATCTGTCGTCAATTACTTTGAGTAAAAATGATTTATTCGAACACAACATTGACTCATTAGAAATATATTTCACTTGACCCACATGTGGGATACATGTATAAAAATGATAGAATTCAAAGCGAGATGATGTATCAAATATTCTTACTATTTACGTTTTCAAGACAGTATAGCCAACTCAAGCACTCCCGAACATAAAAGGTGCACTTGTTCTTCCCTTTTTTGATAGAATTATTGCCTTTTTTTCAGGAATATTTTTTTCTTCTTTTAAAGGTATCGCCGGGTGCAGAAATGCAAATTAATGTTTAAAAAAAATCAATATATCATCTTTCTTTGAAATTTGTTTTCGGTGGAATTTATGCTTATGTACAAAAAATATCCACTTGTATTTGTACTAACCACAATCGACTATTTTATTGATAAGTGTCTATAATTCAAAAGTTTACAAATATCTCGAAGCTCCGTTCTATAATTTAAGTAAAACCATGTTTATAAGATGCATAAAATTCTAAATTATGCACTTCTTTTAAACTTTTAAAGCCCATAGAAACAGAAGAAAACAGTTAAAATATACCAATTTGGCTTTCTTTACCTTCACTAATTGACAAACAGTTCCACTTCTTTTTCTTTTCTTTCAACTAGATATCCGATCCGGCAGTAATGTAATCAATTAGATATGAAAATTTGGGCCAAATCCGTGAACATGAATTTGACAAACACAAAATTTAATTATTTTGACAATGATTATTATTTTTATAATGTTAAGTTAAAAAAAAAAACCAAAGACTTAGTCATCAACAAAATAATTCAACAGCCCAACTTTATGATGACGGAAAATGCATTTAGAAACTTTCTGTTGAAAAATCATGGTTGTTGGAAGTTATGCTGGTTATATGTATTGTGTTGACGTTTGCTTTATTTTTTCCTTGTTTTTTTATAGGATATTTACTTTGTTTTAATATTAATTTAACTCATTCTTTTGTAGAAGCACGTTTTACCTATTCTGGACTCTCGGCACTTCGCTCCATTGAAACCGCATATTGGTTCATCTGGTGGTGGACCGTGGTAGATTGTTTTCCATTCTATCGATTGCACTTGGAAAATTTTCTTCAAAGATAAAAGAAAATACTCTCTTGAATAGTTCATATACGTTTATGTCACCTAATATTCCTGTCATAAAAAATGAATTAAGATAGTATTAAAGACCTTTACTGATCATATATCAGATTGAAAGCAGATTAAAACAAAATGATAATGATATTGAAACACGTCAAAAAGAAAGAATAGAACATTTTTTTCACAAATGATTACTAGTAAGTATCTTGTGAATGATCCTCTGTTTTCTTTAACTGGACAATGAGCTGTTACAATTTAAACTTTGTTTTTTTTTTAAATATTTCGTACCTGCTGTATCTGATTTGTCATTTTTGCTTCCATGACAACTTCATATTTAGCTGAGGCCGATTTCAGTCCCCATATCCAATAATCTGGTTCTCGATCACCATGATTATCCAGATGTACATTTCCTGTAACACCTGTGCATGCAAACAAAACAGGATGAAAGAAAGTGCGGTTAAGATTATTTTCTAGTTATCTTATGTTCTTTTCGCTGACTTCAGAGAAGAATGAAACCAATCCTCAGGAATTAAATCCATTCTGTTATATAGACAAAAACATGTAAGTCGGATATTTTATACTGACATATGTTCCCGAGAATTTAACATTTTTCATCAAATATTTTAAATTAAATACGAATATTTTAGTACAATTCAAGTTGAAGGACAGTTATCGATATTCTATTCGAGTATTACATGTTCAATCTATCAGTTGAAAAGGGGCTTTGAACTAAATAAATTTTCGGTTGCTAATAGTACTGTTAGATCGGTACTATACATTTTTGCCTTGTTTTTTTATATTTGTACTGATTTATTGATCGGATGAGATAAGCCTTTTCCAACTGGGTTTTTGTGTTGTTCCATCACATAAAAGGAAACAAATTGTAATACCTCTGAAAGATTTGCCTTTGGCCCGTTCAAACATCAACGTGCCATTTTTATAATCAAGTCCTTCCTCTAATGTATCATTCAGTGTTATGAGGTAAAGATATACTGCATCATGAAGAAAGGCTGAATATTCTGAACCCTGAAAATGTGCACTATGGAATTATTACCTTTTTTCATTATGGGATATTTATATGTTGAAAATGATTTTTTCTCTTGAATGATTTTTGTAATGTGATCATACCTAAAGTGCGGCATTCGGTACACATACGATAACTTCGACGTACTACATAAGTGTGTTGAAAATGTGAGAAGATAACAGAGACAGGCAATTAAAAACCATAAGTCGATGAAATACTGACAACATCATGGAAACATTATAAATGACGCATAGACGGATCAGTAAACAGAAAATTTATGATTAACAAAATATGTTTTTCTGTTTGTTCCTGTGATCTCTCCATCTTCTATGCTAATCTCGTTTTTAACAATGCGGTTTGCTTTTTTCTCTATTTCACCTTGAATGTATTCACTAGACACAATTTAAACGACTAATGTAAAAGTTTCTGTGAAACTTTTGATGGTTTGCAAGGCGAGCAAGTGTGAATCAAAGCAAAAAGAAAACGACGAACATATTAAACCCCTTTCTGTTCCTCAAATATAATCAGAATTTACCTTAATCCCGTTCACATAAGTGTAATTGTAATTCCAAGGAGGAAACGCCATATTGTGTGATACTTGGTCAAGAAAGTTTTCGATATCTTGTCCTCCCATTTCAGCAACTGTGACCTGAAATATTGAAAACATAGTATTTCATTTATTATACTTATTCTTTATAGTTCTTCACTTTATACCCGTTAAAAAAAGAGAGACGAAAGATACCAAAGGGACAGTCAAACTCATAAATCTAAAACAAACTGACAACTCCATGGCTAAAAATGAAAAAGACAAACAGATAGTACACACGACACAACATAGAAAACTAAAGAATAAACAACACGAACCCCACCAAAAACTAGGGGTGATCTCAGGTGCTCCGGAAGGGTAAGCAGATCCTGCTCCACATGTGGCACCCGTCGTGTTGCTTATGTGATTACAAATCCGGTAAACTGATGACATCTTAATGAAATCAAGGACATGATGTATACACATGTCATCGGGACTTGTCCCTTCAACTTCTTAATAAATCTTACCAAGTATGCACCATATTGTTGTGTGTTACAGAACATATTCTTCATTAATTTATATGAATCAAAGATTAAGAGCAACAGCAGATTTAACATCTTTCAATTAACTACAGATAACAGGAACATGATCGTTATTATTTCGCTATAAAGTTTCGAAAAGCAATTTTTTTCTTTGTTAAAGCGATTTGCAATGAGGTATGATCATTAATGACAGTAAAAAAGTTAACCCCTTACTATGAGATGGATAAGTCATAAAGTGGCGTGTTCGGTTATTTAAAGGAAAATAATGTCAACATTGAAAGTGAAACAAAGGTAAATCTGACTGATTCCATCCACCAAAAAAATCATTCTTATAAAGGTAAAAACAATGATTAACAAATATATTTAATCTATAATATGAAATTAAACAGACCTAGACAAATTCAACTGCACGAGTTTTTCTTTCTATTTATATCTATATTTATGTTTATATCGATTAAATTAGTTGCATAATTGTTCAAGACATTTGAATAAAGTAACAATTACCTGGAAGGCATGGGAATACATTAGCTTTGCTTTTTCGTCATCTTGATTTCCACCTATCCATGGAGTTTCTACATTTGATGGCTGGAGGTGGTAAGGAAGAAAGAATACGTACGATCCATCAGCCATTCCTTTATCTACTGCTCGTAATAAAAACCTTCGCTTGTCCTCATTGTTCTCAGTACAAAATATAATGACTGGAAAATAGGGATACACAATTAGCTGAATGATGTCTAGTTAGTTCCTTTTTGGAAACATGCAATAATAAAAAAAAAAAAATATCATCACATTAATAGGTTCTGCAAAGAGGTGATCCTGTTTTAAGAGTTGGAAAATTGGACTTTGAAAAGGGGTATGGTAGAACGACGTTTACATTTTGCCTGACAACAGACCCTCTACGTACATCTTTGCCTTCTTGAATGCGAGGTATATGATTTAACGGACTTTGCTGCTACGTTAATTTTTTTTTCAAATCCCATACAGCCGAACATGTGACCCCTCCTTCTCCCTATCTGCATGGATCTTGCTGCTAGACTGTAGACTATCAATATTTATATAGCCCAGTCAATTATTCCGGTCCAGTTTTACATTAGATATAGAGAGCACTAACTAGGTTGCTTTGATCAACCTGATTTTTATTTTGCTACTTTTAGGGCTGTTTTGTCATATCTTTTGAATATTTACTTGATCTCATAGATAACACACCCTGTTTTATAACATAATATGCCATTTTATATTAGATTTAATCATAGATTGTTTATGCAATAATGGTAATAGTTATAGATATATAATATTTGAATTTGAAATTTAATGCAAAGATTTGAAATTATTGTATATTCTAAAACTTACCTATCCGACAAGTTTCTGATATTGAAAAGAGTATCAGTAATTCTGCAATGTTTTTTTTTTTTTATAAAATAGGATTATGCATACGAATGCTACACATATAACTTTGTTAGATACGTGTATTTGTATTTAGCAAGTTCATTCCTTCAAACCTATATATATATATAGGTTGCTGCTTTTTACTTCTAATTCACATCTACCCTACATCTATTTTTCTTATATTTTTTTAGAAGTGATTTTCGTTTATATTTCGCATACCACTTTTTGTTTGTATCGTACTGAATAGTATAAAAACTTACAAAGGGTTTATACTGCTTATCCAATTTTGTCAGTATAATGAAACTATAAAAAATTAAAAAACTGTCATACAAATGGAAGGTTTAGCATGCAATAAAACCAGGTTTAAAATACCATTTTCGACCAAAAGACAACTTCAGGAAATCATATTTAAACTTTTATCTGTTATTTAAGGCGATCACGCTTGTATCCATGTTTGTTTTGTAATAACAGTCGTTTCTAGACAATGTCCCTTTATTCTGATTATGTTTTACTCAACCAGCTGAACCTGTTGAACTTGACAGGAAATGATGTATCATCGATTGAGTGTTCATTGTTTAACATATAATAGTGAGTATTTCACTTTATCGATCAATATTGTCTTCCAGTACGCCCATATGATTGTTGTTTCCCTCAATTTGCCACTAGAGGTGGATCTGCAGTAAGAATTGATATAAGTTTGTCGGATGTATATTTCAAACTGTGTTGATACTTACTTCTGCCTCTTTGTTTTATCCTGTCCAATACATCATCTATCGCAACATCGCTAATACCATCGTCGATAACAATCCATTCTGCCAATGTTATATTGTTAGCGCGAAAAGCTTTTTCGTTCGACCTTGATGAATAATCGCAAAAAACATTCTTCTGGTCAGTTTTTCGTCTTGAAATCATCACCAGTCGATCCCATTTGAAATGTTTGCAAAGTTGAACAAATGCTGCACCAAGCTTGTCAAACGGTGGACCAAGTCTTATTAGTGTTTTATATATCCCTTTGTCTTCTAATACAGGATCTGTTGACCCTTGTGAAAACATCGGAATATTCCATACTGCTGCCAACAGACCAGTTGGAATTGTAGCTACGATGTTAGAAAAATTGAATAGTGAGATAAATTAAAGAATTTAGCATATACTTCTTTGATAAACTGGTACCCAAATACTTTATCAAATAATATAACAAAACACTACTATTCGGGAAAGGCACAAGCTTTAATGTTGAGACAATAAATTATAATGTTAATATGGATACGGAAAATACTAGAAAACGATTGCTTTGGTCTTAGTGAAGCTAAAAAGATATATAGTTTGATTAGGAATATATTTCAATCAACATTAAAATGAAAAAAAATACAGAAAGTAGAATGATATCAATTCAATTTATGTTGCGCAATCTTTTTGTGTCTATTTTTTCGATTGTTTTTTGTCGGCTAGTTCTTTTTACTTTTGATCATGCTGTTGTCAAGTTTTTACAATACAGTTTGTTTTGCCTATTGGAATATAGGAATATATTTTTTTATAAACAATTTGTTGAATAAATATGTTGACATAAACATATGCTGACTCAAACTGTTATTAATATCGTTTTCTCTTATGTTAACTGTTTAAAAAAACTTTATCAATATGTTTTTAATTTTTGGATCCTCGATGCTAATCAACTTCGAGTCCTATTTAGCATTATATATTTTTTTGTCCAGGCGTCATGGTCGAGTCTTTTGTAGACGAAACGTGCGTCTGGTGTACAATATTATAAGCCCAGCATCTGGAATATAGTTTTTACAATTTCTACCAGCAATGTAACATTTGTTTTCCCTATACCTAACTCTAGATCTGTATTAATCTGAATATGAGAAGTATTCATTCATCAAATCAACTTAAAAATTCGAGAAAAAAAACCATTTTGTTGTGCGTACATTATATTGCGTAGACATTTCGAGGGAATTTATCATCCTTGTTTATCTAGTCTTATTAAAATTTGTGGAGATCATATATTAATTTATAAAACAATGGTAATTCTACATAATAACACATCACTGTCTCTCAAATGTTTGGGAAAGCGCTTAGCACACACGAAATTCATAAACAATTCTTTGAATAAAGAGTCATGGTTGTTATTCGTTTCGTTGGTTTTATTGTTAAACGAACGCGCCAGTCAGGGTACTTCGCTATCCAAAATTAATGTATTTAGTTATGATGTTGTATTTGTAATTCTGATCAGAAATTATTAAATGTGTTATTGGTTGTAGTTGTTGTTCTAATTTTTTAATATTCTATTCGTATGTAAAAGTAAAGATAACTAATCACCCAGTTCATATATAAGATTTTAGTTTGGGGCAACTTAACGTATACGCTTTATTTGTTTTATAGTCTTAAATATAAAATAAATACCTACATAGCTAGATAATACAATTAATAATCTGGTTGCTAACACAATTCTTTATTAATTAAATTGTAAGTGTTGTATTATACATTAAAAGCCATAATTACAAACCTAATTTTGAACTATATCAAACTTTTCGAAAATTATCGTGAAATCACAATCACCTGTGACGTCATTTTGTAGCGTAGCGTTATTCTGGAGGTGAAAATGCAAGTTCATTTTGTACTGTTTTTATGTGCTTTCGTTTTTAGTTTTACATGTTTGTTTTTATTCTGTAGTAAGTCACCACTTCGGTGTTGACATGAACATAAATTATATGGTCATTTTTATAAATCTACTGTTTGCAAAAGGATGAATTATTCTAAGTACTAAGGATTTTCTTAGCCCAGACATAGACAACCTTAGCATTATTTGGCACCACTTTTTTTATAATTTTGGGTCACCAATGATCTTCAACTTTGGACTTGGTTGGCTTTCTTTGCTATTTTAATCTGAGCGTCACTGGTGTGTCTTATGTAGACGAAACGCACGTATGGTGTATTAAATTATAATCCTGGTACCTTTGATAACAATTAGCATGTCAAAATGTCAAATTGTAATGTTTATTTGTGTATTTATTTGTCCTGAATGTTCTTGCATTATTTTGTACTGTAGTCCTGTCATGTTATGTTGTCATTTTAATGTTATATCTAACATTGAAATAAAAGCGCGAGGTTTGGCTAGCCGCTAAACCAGGTTCAACCCACCATTTTTTCTTAAAAGTCCTATACCAAGTCATTATATTATATTATATATCATAGTTCGCTCCTGTGTGTGTTACATTTTAGTGTTGTGCTTCTGGTATGTCGTAGTTCTCCTCTTATATTTGATGTTTGTCTCAGTTTTACTAGTAGTTTCTAACCCGGATTTAGTTTTTTTTCTCTCAATCGATTTATGAATTTCGAAAAGCAGTTTACTACTGTTGCCTTCATTCATCATCTGACACACAATTTGTTGCAAACGATTCAGTCATAGTGACTCTTTAAGAAAGCACGTAAATGTGAAGAAGAAAAATGTTAAAATAAATTTAGTCCAGTCTGTTAAATGAGAAGGAAAATTTTATATTCTTATCCCAGGCATAGATTACCTTAGCCGTATTTGGCACAACTTTTTGGAATTTTGGATCTTCAATGCTCTTCAACTTTGTACTTGTTTGACTTTATAAATATTTTGATATGAGCTTCACTGATGAGTCGTATGTAGACGAGACGCGCGTCTGCCGTACTTAATTATAATCCTTGTACCTTTGATAACTATATAACACTCACACTAAAATGTCATGATGATTAAAAACCAAATGTCCCGATTATACCTGATTTTCAAAACTTATAAGAAAGAATATCATCTTTATCAATTAATCGAAATAAAAGAACTGCCGTGTGTATATAAATAAGTAATACATCTAATAATAGCTCAATAGATGGGATAAAATTGAACCAAAAATATTTTGTTTAAAAGACGTAGTACTGACAATTTACGCTTCGATTGAAAATCAAAACATATGTTAGGGAGGGAAAACATCGATATTAATGGACGATTGATAAGGATGCATGAATATCTATTTAGTCTCTTAAGTCTCCGTTAACTTACATGCAGAACATGGTGGGCCAATAAAAACATCAACACCATCGTCTTCCTTAAGTGTTAAGGCACTAGCTACACCTCCTGATGCCGAACAGTCGTCATTTCGCCATTGTACCCTATAAAATGTGCGAAAAAAAAATTAAAACATAAATCGAAATTTAAAATATTGATAACGACAGATTCCAGAATAGTGATCATTAAAATATCTTATTTACATATATGTTAACAGACGTTACGGTATGGATCATTAGAAAATCTACAAATTATGAAATATTGATCGTTTATGTTTTAAAGTTCATCGCACTTTATTACCCTATCATCTGTTACAGTAATTATAATTGACAGATCAGCAACTTTCACATGTCTACACGTTCTTAAATAAACATAATTAAATAGATCAATTGAAGTTATTATACAAATGTTGTCATTCTGTAGTCTGACCATCAAACGATGTACTTTTAAATTAGTTATAGAAACTGGATTGTATTATTACATAGCAAATATATTCAAGTTTAGATATCTACAAATATCAGAATCGAATAATTGATCATTTGAATATCTTAAGTGTAGATTGTTAAAATATCTGTTCTACAGATGTAAACGTATTGTTCATTAAGGTGGTACCTAACACTACAGGGAGATAACTCTGCAAAGTCAGCCAAACGTTTTAATTACGTTGTGTTGTAAAAGGAATATTAAGCTTCTCAATGATCAAAATTGGTGTCAAATTGCTATATAACCAGTGTAATTTTTCTGATTAAACGGTTGGTTCAAATTTTTTAAAATTTTTATATTTTTGTCAAAGGGTCAAAGTAAATACTTTGTCAAAATTTTAAGAAAATTAAACGAGCCAAATTCATTTTAGTTAAAGTGTTAGGTACCACCTTAAGACATCTAAAGATGTCAAAGTAATGGTCATGAAATTGTTCAAATGCCCGTATCGATTATTACATTATCTACAAATGTCAATGCATTGTTCATTGAGAAATCTATAGATGTCAAAGTAATGGTCATGTAATTTGTTGAAATGTCAGTATCGATCATTACAATATCTACAGATGTCAAAATAAAATGAGATTTAGTATGATTGCCTATGATACAACTAACCAACTATTAGCTAACGTGGATAAACTTGGATTACGATTGTAAATGCTTATTTATAAGCATCTGTAGGTAACAGAACGGCATTTAGCAATGAGAATAACGCATACATTATTGTCAAAATGTGAAATTACAAAAGTATTGATGATTTTCAGTTGTCAAACCACCGGTTAACGACTCAATTATTGTAGACCTAATTTTTCTTTAATCATTATCTGAAGAATTTTCCTTTCGATATACTCAATAGGAATCACACATATTATGATTTGAACATGTTCACCTGTCTATATGCCGACTTTCAAAATAGGTCTTCACTATCAACTTTATCGAATCCACAAAATATGAAAATAAATTTAAAATATTTCTTTTCAGAAATATGAATATTTTTTTTTAGGATTAACGTTATTGAAACAAAAAGCAATCGACAAAATAAAAACAAGACATATAGAGAATACAATATTCAACAAAAAGATGTATAAATTCAGTGACAGCCATCGTGTTACTCACTCCCATTAATTCCCGTATACGATGGTCGGTAACAATAGAAAATCAACATAATTTAAAACAGCGAAATTTTTTTGTGTATGTTTTGCTTGTGTTCAATACATTGATATAGATTATAAATCGTATTATTCTCCAGATGATTTTATACAATAGTTTTCCCGCACTTTTTTGTCAATTTTGACATACCATTGATACCATATCAATTTCCTGATTCTGGTTCTTGATGAAGGTATTTCCAGAAAAAAGCATTGGACGCATGAAATCTATAAAGCGTTGATTTCTTTTTCGTTTTTTATAAATTTAGAATTATTCGAAAGAGTGATGTTTTTTTTTCACCCAAATCATACATCATATTCCTATTGATTCATCAATTTTCGTTGGATACACATTTTTGTGGGTGTTGTTTGTACAGGTGAACCACGAATTCCAATGTTCAACGAATACACATATTGTATGGGCTTTGTATGTAGAAAACTTTCGTATTGCTTTTATTATCTTATACACCTTATCGCTATTCCAGGCTGACCCGAGAATCTGTCCCGCCTGAACAATTGAGGTCATACAACAATCACTTGTCCATTGTGGCGTCAGATATTTTTTATTATTTTACGGCAACCTGTGTGATGTCCAGTATAAAGGCGGACAAATGGTGATAAGGTGTATTGATTAATGTTATTTTTGTAAAGTAATTCAGTCTGAATTTAAGAGCGAAATAAACAGTTATTCGCCAATTTATAACCTGGAGGAGACCTTTACTATTTGTAAACTGTAATTATCTACTTTCTAATTCTGGCATTGTACAAGTCCGTGTCTTCTCCTGCTGTTTGTGACATTACTGTTGAAAATTATTCCACAGTACATCCACATAAATATCATAGGTTGTTTTTTTTGTTTCAGTCGCTGTTTTGCTGAAAGTACTTGACATTTTTAGCTTTATCGATTAATAACAACGATACACCTTTACTCGGGTTACTCCAGGCTTCGTTTTATTACTCAGCAGTTTGTCTTTTTCATTTCAAGCCATGGCGTTGTCGGTTTATTTTCGATTTATGAGTTTGACTGTCCCTCTGGTATCTTTCGTCCCTCTTGTATATAAGTCTATCTCAACGAGTGTGCGCTCCTTATACGAAATGGGGCCAAAAGACTAAAATAAAGACAAAAATCCACACTACATTAATTGACGATAACCATCAATACTACATGTATGTTGTCTGATACCATTTGTCCATGTCTGAACCCACTGATGACATGTTTTCGATTGCTTAAATTTTCAAATTGTGTCTTATCTTCGATTGGTATATTTTGATGGAGTTTTGATTTACATGTTGAACAAATACACTTTAAATACGTATCACAAAAATAGAGAAAGTCTGTAGAATCTGATGAAATCTGACCAGGTAAACTACTGATATGTCTTATTTATTCAACAAATCTCATTTTTCTAAAAACAAAAAATTCCACATGGTATGAAAATTACCCAGAGATATTCTAATAAATACTATGGAGTTGCATGAAGCCTATTTAGATTTGTAAAACAGACAACTTGCAATGGCACACTATTGATTTTAATGGAAAACACGAAGGGGTTAAGATTTTATAGAATGCTAACTTAAAATGTAAATAGAAAAAATCACTAGTAATTCTTCTGTGCCAGTGGTTCGATGAATTTAGTTATAAAAATGAGTTGTTTTGTTAATAAGATCCATATGATATTATACAATGACTGTCTTTTGATGAGGTAATGTGTAGTTTTATTGACTTTTGAAAAACTGATATTCACTGAGGCCATCGGCCGAATTGGATATTAGTTTTTTAAAAGTCAATTAAACCACATATTTACCGAAACAAAAGACAGTAATTGTTGTATTCCATATTCCAAGAGAAATGTATAGCATGGCAATTATTTACCAAAAGCATTTGTACATGAAACGTTTTTTACCAAAACTATTCATGTAAAAGCACGCGACGTTTTGCGCGGTGAATATACTTTTTCGGAAGTTTAATATGCTTATTTATTCAAAATCCCATTCATATAGAAAAACCTACTAATTTTTTTTCAATGTGGAATAATCTTTTATATTTGCAATCACTATTTTATTAATATCGTCTATTTCCTGCTGTTTTAGCTTTAATTTTGCACTCAATAAGACATAATGTCTTTGTTTAAATGACTTTTCTAAATTTTTAATTAAACTAATAAATTTTCACAAACAGCGAATATTGACATAAATACGAATTCAGTTGCACACATCTTGCAGTAATGTATATTTTTAAAAAGGTAGATTTCATATAGAAAGAGACATTGTAATTTTCATATTTATAAAGGGAAGGCTTGCCGAGCGTTTTAAGCTGTGTCAATTTAAACTTTCAAGAGTCGTAATACACGTTATCCGGTCAAAGTATGTGTTTCTCTTATATTTTTTAAACGATATTAAGGTAGATTCATGGTATACCATCATCTTGGATTGTACATTCGCAGTACACAATCAGACATTGCTGGAATGTTACTACAAATAAATGGAAAGTGTACAATTGGGAAGCTGAAATAAATCTTTCTTTTTTTTGTAAGGTTTTGTTTACAACTGACCCTAGATGAAAGTCCAGATGTGAGGGAGACTTAACTGTATCTGTTGTATCCGTCATCTTAAGTTCGATAATCAACCAACATTGTCACCAAATGAGTGAAAATCATCTATATAGCAGGAAATAAGATTAAATGATATTGATGAATAAAGGAACAAGTCGGTAAGTAGAGGGACACAGTTGGTTCCAATGGGAATGCCGGCCAACTGTTTCCTAAAAACCTAACTTATATGTTTTCAATCAAGAAATCAGGCATCTTGATAATGCAAGTTTCGGAGAGAGAAAAAAATTCTTTTTTACACACTAGGATTTATCCCTCCTTAAGAGTAGATATTTGTATCTACCTTGTCCATTTCTAATTAGGAAAGCAGAACCAACTCTTTCAATTTGTCTTTTATTTCTGAATTGGGAATACATGTGTAAAGTGTGGAAAATTCAAATGTTTCAATACTATTGCAAGATGAAAGAGGCTTAGATTGAAAGTACTCTAAAAGATTTTTGTTTTTGTATCCACATCTGATTAACGCATACTCTATAATAAGTAATTTCACATTACTATTGAAGCCCAGCTTTGATTGCTGACAAACTTGATGTTATTATTTAGAAAGAGGTTTCGTGGAACACTTGGAAGACCCAACAATAAATGTTGTTTGTAAAGACATTAATGTAGTTTATGTATCCAATACAATGATGGAAGATCCAATTATTTATCATTGGTTAAAGTTCCAAAGGAACATACCTGTGATTATTCAGGAATTCCTCTTTGGTAAGTATTGTTGGGGTGTATGTTGAGTTTCAAAGTGAATTGTCAATATCTAATGCATTGATCAAGCATTTTATGTATCTAGATATACACACAATATGATGTTGTTTTGGGCTTTATCTGCGGGGACAAAAACATATTTGTAATAAAGGTAAGTGTTTTGCAACATTTTAAAGTTTGAAGTTTGATGATCATAGGTTTTTATATACACATTAAGTTCCTTCATTTTGATTTGTATCAACGACATCACAGCAGTAATCCATCTGGAAAAAATATATGTCTTCTTTTTCGCATTTAACCCTCGCCTAGCATAATCATCGGATGAATCTATCAAAATTTCAAAGTTGTATTTCCAATTGATAGATTTAGGTTCACGATATTTCTGATATTTGGATAACACATTTTGCGGAGAAGTGTTATTTTCAATGTTTAGGTCAACAATATAAACTTGCCAGCCGGATTATTTATGAATGGAGAACTAGTACGTGTGCAATCAGGAGGTTTAGACTTGAAGTCGTCAATAGTGAGATCTTGCAACACGTGTTTGTAATACAAGTTATTTTAGTTGCAATTGATTCGGTATAGGTATAAGAAATGATACGTACAGACTGCTCTCTAAATTATGGAGGTATTTTCGAGTGAATTGGTTTATGATGAGGATATTGTCGAAGTTGATAACAATCAGACCTTTGTTGGCAAGAAAAGTTTTAAAAGGGATCTTTTCTCCTTTTCATCTTTTTCAATACGAGCTGGCTTGAAAAGTCTGTGACATGCAATATCCTAATTGCGAACTGGCTTGAAAAGTCTCTGACATTCAATATCCTAATTGATGGTTGTAAGTTGGTTTTTGTTTGAATGAGGGTTTGTAAAGCCAATAACATTTCATCGAAAACAGATAAGACATCTGACGAGAAATATTGTATTGACAGCGGGATTAAAAACTCACATCATGCAGTATTCTTAACAAAAGTACAGTACCAATTATGTTGGGAATTCTACATAGATGCTATTATATTTATATTAATAGACTTCACGCTCGATCATTAAATGTGCGAAATGAAAAGGTCCATTTCGTGTGAATTTTACAATAATGATCCAATATACGCTTTGATATAGGATATTGTCAGTAAATACACCTTATGAATAAATCTGTCAAATAATTATTATGGAGATCTTACTGTGAATGGAACAAATAATAGATTTCAATACATCTGTACGTTTTATTAAAATAATGATGTAGATTGAGGAGCATCTACTCCAATAACAAAAATGTCTGGCATTTCACATGCGTGGTTGCTTTACATATTGTATTTACATCAACGGTACCAAAGTTACTGCAATCGATGCGCATTTCGACAATAAATGACGATGTTATGGGCCAATATATTTGAAAATCCAAAACTTGCAGAGTTTGTAAACCGAAAAGGACAAACAGTAAAGCAAAACCGGGCAATGAAACTTAGCTTTGTAACTTTTCGAGCCTAGCTTTTGATGTTTTCGACAATTTCCCAGCCGTTATATTTTCTAATAAATGAAACCATCGAATATATTGTGGCAAGGTGGACCTTTCTTCACTAAACATGATGCATGAATTAAAAAAAGGAGATAAAATGGTTATTAGTAGTCAATGATAAGTGGCAGGAAAAGACCGGGCATATGTGCTCGACTACATTTGATCTGTGGTGGAGCTATGTCTCATTGGCAATCATATAAAGCTTCTTGTTGTTACACATTAATTAATCCACAGTATATTATAAGCATCGGTTAATTCTTATGAAAAATGGCAAAATAGTGTTATGAATATCTGATTTTTTGCAACAATTAATTTCTCCAGTGTCCTTACCATATTTTTTTTTTAAATGTGCAGGTTATAATTTGTTTTGCAGATTCCGCTATTCTTTACATTTAATGTGAAAGGGGTGGAGTATCATATCAGTAAGTAAGTATATTTAGCCGAGAAAAATAACTTGATATGGTATTTGTTAATGGCTGTATGTAAAATTTAACAACAAATTTAACATTGAAGAACTTGAAACAATTGCAATGATATTTTATCGATTTACTTTCTCCCGACAAGCGTAGCAAAATGTACTGAAGGAACATTTAAATTCAAAGGTCGACAACGCATTTGCCAAAAAAAAACCAAAAGACAAACAAAGAGTCATATGACGCCTTCTATGTACAAGAAAAGTTAAAAACGTTGCATATACTTGAATGTCCAAGGTTTACTATTGAACTAGTGCAGTTGGACTTCATTGTAACATTAAAGCCTTTCGTGCAATTGTATTTTTCTAGGTCTGATCAATTTCATATTATAGATTAAAAATATATGTTAATGCATACGATTTTTTTCATCTGTTGATCGAATCAGTCAATCAAATGATTTACTTCAAATACTGATCGTTAAGATAAGATAAGATAACTTTATTAGCACTAACGCATTAACAATAAATGGTTATGGCAACAAATTAAAGACGAGCTACAATAACATATATACAATGAAGACAGTGGATAATTATGAGAAAAATAAAAGTAAAGGAGAAGCATATAAATTATTACAGAAATCAAGTACCTTTTAATAATGAGTTTCTCACCAACAAGCATTGATTCAAATAGTTGATAACAATTTTTAATATTCTTGGGGAATTACTATTTAGAATTGATATCAGCAAGTTATATGATAAAGAAGGTGATTTGTTGTTCAATAGAGATTTCCAATAAAATGACTTTACTCGACATAACCGACCTAACTCAACGTATTTCATGACTATCAATGACATAGCCTTTCAGAAGCAAGAGACTGGCATCAGTCAAAATAAAAAAAAAACTTTTTTAATATACTATATAAACCAAATAAAAGACCTTCATATGTTGATCAATGCAAATCCAAATGTGATAGATCAACATTATGTAAATTAAGGTTAAGTGCTCATACTTTATCTATTGAAAGAGGGCGATATCTTGAAATACCAAAGCAGAGTAGGGTATGTCTTTGCTGCAACAATGGAGACATAGAAGATGAACTACACTTTCTTTTGAAACGTTCATCCTACATGTATATATATATACTATATGATAATTAAATATTAAATAACGTTCTAGTAGAGATTTTCAATAAAATGACATACGTATCTAACTCGACGCACGCACGTAACGGGACCGGTTATTGCTAACCAATTAATTTTGTTAAATGCGTTACTCAAGTTTTAACTATTAAAGTATTCATAAACTATGAAACCCATTTAAAATAAATTTTATCAATATCAAATAATTTAATTTTGGATGTAACGTGTTTTCTGATTGGCTGACGTTATTTTGTTACATTGCCAAGAATTAGTCCGGTTTAAGGGGGTAATCCAATCTTGTCAATAAATTTATTTTAAGGACTGATAACTCTAGCATACATTGTTATCAATCCATCCCAGCGTGTATGGTTAAATATCGAGGTCAGGCAATCAGCACCTTGTACATTTTGTATCTTATCTTAAATTCATGTTATAAACACACACAATAAATTTTCTGATTTTATCATGGAAATTGATAACATATCAAGAACCGACTCTGTTTAACATTTCAACATGTTAAAGTTGGATATAGTTTTCTAAAATTGTTCGGAAAACCCGTTCTTATGAACGTATATATAACAAGCTGCTGTCCCTTTGACAACTTCTCTGTTTCCATTCTCTTTTTTGTTTCAGTTTTGATACATTAACTGGTTGTTATAATTAACAACGTGTCTTTTGTTTTAAATTTAAAATTGTTATTTTTTTTAATTTGTTGGTCGGTTTTTGTCCTTTTTTCTTTTCATAATTTGAATCTTTGATATAAAAATTTTCCAGTTATATAGTTATAGCTCTCCATTCTTTTGCTCATTCAATAAATCGGCAATCGTCTACGCAAACAACATTCATGAAAGTTAGTCACGTCACAAGCATAACATAAATGTGTTTTGAGTTATGATAAAAGATGATGTTAATGGCAATGAGACAGTAACCCAAAGACAGATATAACCAAACAACGTCTAGACGGCAACACTCAGTCTACATGGCCCTGGCTTGGTACGGATATATATAATCATACAATTCGGTCATATTATTCGCACATAAACATAAGTTGCATTTAAGGAAATAGGTGTGTTTTTCTCTACGACAATTTTTTTGACCCACTCCAATACTATATGTTAACGAAGGAACCATAGGACGGTAATCTATATTTCAATTCAATCCAATTCAGTGTAATAATATGAATGGTTATCAATTAAATGTCTATACACGTAAAGAAAGAAATGCTTATGACAAGAAATGTTTGTCTTGTGACCGTAAAGACGCGGCTCGTTTTTTTCTGACATGAACGCAAACCGAAGTTGTGCAGGACCTATAACCATAAAGGTAGCAATACACAGTTAGGAAAAAAACTTAAAATTGACACTCATAATTTTTAAACACCCTCTTTCCCCTCCTGTCTAACAAAGAAGGCTTTATATGTGTTTTATGCATGTATATACTTATAGAAAGAGAATCTTCCATAGATTTGATTTCTAATGGTCATAAGGGTGAAATATAATCCCTCTTGGGTGTAACCATGGCAACAATCTGCATTTCTTAGATACAAAATATAGCAAAAAAGGGGGGTGAACATGTCACAAAAGTCTCCAAAATTTGGTCTAAAGGAAAATTTCAATCAATTACAGTAATACCTTTCCTGAATCCATAGGTTTATATCTATCAAGTGGTCCCAAAAAAATCATATGCTTATCTGCTCGTTTTTCCATAAAATTGAATTGAAAAGATCGAGCGCAAAATCTTTGTTGATAAACACTACAATAATGTATGGACCTATGAACGGTACGGATAGGAAAATACGGACTGTCAATCATATAAATGGCCTATAAAACATGTTAAAAACAATCTTAATGTTCATATAAACCCGCTAAGAAGGCTATATTATTCTTCAATTATCTAAAAATCAATTTTATTGTACAAAAACTTTCATATTTAAAAAATTCACAGGGGCCATAATGCGAAACTAAACTTCTAACTGTGTATTGCTACCTTAAGGATTAACATTTTTTTTCCCAATTCCACTTTAAATGGATTTCTGTTTTCTACTAGCTAAAACGAGCAAATTGGCCTGCTAGTTTTGAAAATCGGTTCAGAAATAAATATTTTATGAAGGTTAGCAGTTGACACTGAAATGCAACAAAAAAGTGATTTTATGAAACATGCCATGTTAAAGTGCATTTTCTCCTTTTTTAGTCAAATTTCTAAAACTATACCTTTTAAGCCTGTCTTTTCTTGTTTAAAAACTTAAATTAACCTTAACAGTAGACAAATTTTACAAGTTAAAGCTATTTTAAAGCTCTAGAATGTCAATTTTGTTGTGTATTATCATACCAAAGCCTTGGTTAAAATTTAGTAAATACTGAATTCATTTATAATAGCGGGAAAAAATTTAGGCTTAATTCATGCTAAATTGTGACTTTATACTTGCTAAAATAATAAATTTGATTTAGTCGCATGAAAAAATATAAAGCATTCCCTTCTAAGGTTTCTACATAACGCGCAATCTTCTTTTCCAAGGGGTAGCCAATAAAGTTTCAATTTATGACGGAACCACGTCTTTGTGTCAAAATGTCTATATTGGTTGCTAAGGACAATAAACAACAAAACTAACATATATTGTCATTCTAAAGGTTGTTTCTCCCTCAGAATTGTATCTATAACCTAGTTATCAATAGATTTGTGGTATGATTTGTCTAAAAAAAAGCAATTCTTTGCTTTGTCAAATGCCATAAGGTAGCAATACACAGTTAGGAAAAAAACTTAAAATTGACACTCATAATTTTTAAACACCCTCTTTCCCCTCCTGTCTAACAAAGAAGGCTTTATATGTGTTTTATGCATGTATATACTTATAGAAAGAGAATCTTCCATAGATTTGATTTCTAATGGTCATAAGGGTGAAATATAATCCCTCTTGGGTGTAACCATGGCAACAATCTGCATTTCTTAGATACAAAATATAGCAAAAAAGGGGGGTGAACATGTCACAAAAGTCTCCAAAATTTGGTCTAAAGGAAAATTTCAATCAATTACAGTAATACCTTTCCTGAATCCATAGGTTTATATCTATCAAGTGGTCCCAAAAAAATCATATGCTTATCTGCTCGTTTTTCCATAAAATTGAATTGAAAAGATCGAGCGCAAAATCTTTGTTGATAAACACTACAATAATGTATGGACCTATGAACGGTACGGATAGGAAAATACGGACTGTCAATCATATAAATGGCCTATAAAACATGTTAAAAACAATCTTAATGTTCATATAAACCCGCTAAGAAGGCTATATTATTCTTCAATTATCTAAAAATCAATTTTATTGTACAAAAACTTTCATATTTAAAAAATTCACAGGGGCCATAATGCGAAACTAAACTTCTAACTGTGTATTGCTACCAAAAGTACAACACTTAATACAATTTTCAAACTTTAATAACTTGTAAGCCTATGAACTCAAGTTGTGAAAACTAGTGCGCAAAATCTACTTAAAAGGTTTGTGGGATACAACAGAAGTTGGAACAATACGTTTTCAACTACTTCTATAGATCATGACATATAAAGAAACCTAGTGTTGGTCATAATAATAGCCCTGATTCTTCGTTGATTGATAAAAAATGATAAATCATATTTTATTTTCTTATTTTTTTTTTATGCATAGTCCGTTGGGACTGTCTTTCAAAAAAGAGGCTACAGACACAAAGAAACACTCATGACGCACAAGTTAAGAAAACTCTTAAAAACACTGATATCGCCATGCATGGCAACTTAATAAGGCGTAAATTAGATGACATATGGAATAAAATTAAAATAGAAATTGTTTCCATCGAGAAAAAAGGGCGTCTTTTGCAAAAGCACCAATAAGAGAATTTTTAGTATAAAATATTGGCATAATAAACAACTCTTAATTAATGAAATAAACTCGCTATGTTTCGACACCAATCAGTCTTAATTATGCATAGAAGAGAACAAAATAAACCAAACCACACTTACATTAATCATTGACCAAATATGAGATGCGGTGCTTAGAAAAAAATATTTTAGCAAAAAGTATCAATATTGTATCGATCGACTACCAGTTGTTTTTCTCCTTATCATACATGTACTCCGCGGGAGGTTATCAAACATCTTACTTTTTAATATTACAAGTAGACAATGCAACTACCGCATACTATGAACAGATCATGGATGTATTATATTGACATTTTACTTCCATGGATAAAGGGTATTCTAAACTGGTCAACCATTTCATCTAAAGCACAACCCAAAAATGATCTCTTAAAAACATGCTACCAAGTAATATGATAAATGACACAAATACTATATTCTGTGTTTAATATCAAAAAAGGATATGACACTGGTAATTCTTCTTTTGTGAAGAGTAATTTTATAATTTTTCTCTTTCAAGAAATCATTTGAAATTAAAACTACTAGTATATATTTTTGGCATGGTGGATACCCGATATCCTTTAGTATTCTATTATGACAACATTTATGGAATTATTAGTTTGTTTTCCTGAACTCTCATATCTTTATAGGACACGTTATATATTGTATTATCGGTACAGAAAAGCTCTACGTTATTATTATATCAATTTACAGTACTGTTAAACCTTAATATAGCCTGTACCGATAATACAATATATAACGTGTCCTTCAAAGATATGAGAGTTAAGTAAAACAAACGAATAATTCCATAAATGTTGTCATGATAGAATACTAAAGGATATCGGGTATCCACCCATGACAAAAATAGATAGTTTTAATTTCAAATGATTTCTTGAAAAAGAAAAATTATAACATAACTCTTCACAAAAGAAGAATTACCAGTGTCATATTCTTTTTATATATTAAACACAGAATATAGTATTTGTGTCATTTATCATATTACATTGTAGCATGTTTAAGAGATCATTTTTGGGTGGTGCTTTAGATGAAATAGTTGCATTGTCTATTTGTAACATTGTAAAGTAAGATGTTTGATAACCTCCCGCGGAGTACATGTATGATAAGGAGATAGTCCATCAGCTGGTAGGGCAAACATTCAGTTCTGTGTTACACCCCAGGGTACCGCAATTTTTTTGTATAAATTTAAAGAGTAATGTCTGAAGAATATTTTAAGAGGTGTTAGACTTTTGAAAAAGTGTCCAAAGGGTTTAAAAGGGGACTTATTTAAGGGTATATCAAACAATTTGTTTTGCACATATTTACAGAAAAATGTAAAAATAATCAAGTATTCAGTAATATACTGTTTATTAAATGGAACACATCATATCTTATTAAAACGCAGGCTAATTTTTAATTTATTTTTAAATCGTAGAGGACCAAGAATAAAAGGGGGAGGGTCATTTTCAAAAGTCAAGTTTTTGAATTAAAAGTGCCATACGTACTAATTTTCTTGATAAAATGGTATATGTTTTCACATACAAACATAGAGCATAAAGTATATAAAGGCTGTTGAAAAAAAAATTTAAAGGTAAGAAACACAAACATAAGCAACCAGAAATGCACGATTCTGTCACAAATTTATACATCATATTCATGAAATAAATCACATATTAAAACACAAAACTGTCAGGGTTTCTAGATTTCTATTTGTTTTTTTTAACAATCGAATCGCCATATTTTAAGGTCACACAGAAGGTCAATCCATAGAATCATCATCAGTTTGGTCACATGCATCTACCGAATTATCATTATCATCATTTCCATCATCTTCGTCGTCATCGTTAGCAATATCATTTTGATAATGCTTATATCTACAAGCTTTCGACCATAAACATACAGCTATCTGTTCAGGATAAACCTTGTCGAACACATGGACATCTTTTTTTGCACAACCAGCTTTACATGAACAGCACATCAGAATTATCAAAGCATCTAACGCTGGTTGGTCTAGCAAATTGATACTGATCAAAGTGCTCTAAACAATCCAACCATATAGAACTTTGTTTGGCAACAGACCAGTGTTGTGTTTAAGAGCAGATTTCCAAATCTTCGTCTGAAAGTTGGCTTGTTTAATGTGCTTTAACATTGCTTCTTTTGCATTTCAAAACGTTCTGATCTTTATTCATCGATATTTTTAATTTCTTAGCCATATATAGAACACGAAAACCTCTCGAGTGTTTTGACAACTCTTCACCAACCTATTCAAAGGTTTCAACAAGATGGAATATACCTTCTGAAAACTTCAATTAACGTGTCAAAAAGCCGAATGCTTTGCTTTTTTTCTTGACCAGACAAAACACTTACTGAATCACAACCTGTATTGGCGTGAAATCCTGGTAGTTTTCTACAAACATACTCACCAAATTTCGCACACATTGATTACACATTTAATAATCTGCATTTGGAAGATGTATCTGTCAGACTTACAATGTTAGAATTGATATGCAACTGTGAAAATAGTTAGCCAATACTTCCACATCAGTGTCAGAAGGTTTTTTTTGACAAGGGAGTCGTAACCTTTGTCAGCTGCATGTTTTTGCATTAAGAAACATTTTTTTATCGGCTTCTTCCTGTTAGATTATAAGCTAAAACAATTCTACGCTATTTCATTTTCAACATATATTTTGTGGCACATACTTCAATGTGATACAAATAAATCAATACATGCAAGTGTAAATTATAAGATTGTTTACTCTTTGCAAAACCAAAGAATTCAACAAAAGCAACTTTGTTTCCCCCAACTAACAAACATTTCTTCCATTCCCAAGAACACGATTGTGATGGTTTAGAACGTATCATAATGATTTGCCCTCCCAAGGACCTGCCGTTCTAATTTCTTTATGAATATTGTGGGATAATAATCAGTGACAAAAGCAATTAGGGACCACCTTTTGAAACTAAAAGGATGGTTTTTAAAATAATAATTGCCAAATCGAAAAAAAGTGCTTGGTATCCTAGTAATGGTTTGAATAACTGCCATGTCATCAAATATCCACATGCTTTCCTAAGGAATGAGCCTTTCTAAAAGACCACACAGGACATATTTTAATTTTTCATTACATGTGTACCATCAAAGTTTGCGAGAGACATTGAAACAGGACCTAATTCAAACTGGAGAACCTATCGCATAACCAACTATCTTGTCTGGGTTATGACAAGCAGTAGACATTTTTTTTTATCTGCTGTCAATGTTTTGGTGTTCTTATCAGCCAATAACTGCTTGACTTTTATTTCCTTTTTTAAAAATGTAAGCAATGATTTTCTTTTGAGTGTTTTGAAGATATCGGTTAACTTTTGAATAAGCCGTTCCGTAATTAAAATTTCAGAAGCAAATTTTCCCTTTTCATAGGCGTTTAGAAGGTCGCACATTAATTCCGAAGAAGCATCATAACCCGTGAACAAGCCATATAACTACTCAGATGTTATAATGGAATTGGCCAGCTTTGCAGTGTCTGAAACAATTTCAAAACATCAGTTTCGTCTCGCTTCATTCGAGTTTTTCTGAGTTCTTTCTGGGCGGATGTTTCAGGGTTAACCATTCCTGCCAAATCTCGACATTTTAAGGATATTGAAGCTCTTTCATGTGTATAATTTTAGCAACCAACGTTTATCAGAATCTTTATTTAAACTGAAACCAACAAAAAAACATTTGTTTTTGTATCTCTAAGAAACCTAAGAAAGTAAAAAGTATTGCCAAATACTACAACTGACTATTTGACGTTCGTTCAAAGCGATGTTTGTCGATTGGATGACTTAACAATCTTAAGTCAATCACTACATAGCTAAAACACAAAATGTTATCAAGCACACCTTTATTGAGTTCGATAGAGTGCATCTTTTCTGAACGAAAAAAAATCACCTTAATTTGTAATTTTTTCATAAATATTTCGTTACACATTCACTTTATATAATAATTTGTCTCACAAAAACATCATAAACCGACAATTAAATGTTTGTTTTCAGTTGCAAATTGATAATGCTTATGAGTGAATACATTGTACATGTTGTATACTGAATCAACGACGGTAATTTGATGATTTCCGGTATTTCACGAGTATTTGCACGCACATATATTTTATTAAATAATTCATATTTTAAACGATATATAAATACTGCAAATGATTTAAACATAATGATTATGCATAATGCATAATGATTAATTCTCAAGTTTAATTAACTAAAACGTGTAATTGTATAACGAATTTCTTTATGAAAGGAGAAAATATGCCTTAATTTGAACCCAAAAAATCGGATTGTTTGTAATGTAAAAAAAACATTTTTTTTTAAACAAAAAATCTTCCGAGTTAAATTTAATATGATAGTTTTGTATCTGTTTTAGTTGTTTAAACCTATACTTTATTTTTTTTAATCGCTTTATATTAAAAATTTTAATTAAAAATTACTTAGTCGTGATTGCTAAATGAGGGAACCATTGGAAGGGACGTTTTTAATCCTCTTTTGGACACTTTTTTTTAGTCTAACACCTTGTATTTTATCAATAAGAAAATAAAGTTGAATTTTATCCAAGAAAATCGCGGTACCCTGGGGTGTAACACAAATTCCTTAACTAGCGCGCTTTTGAGAACTAGCTGATGGACTAAGAAAACCAACATAAAGTCGATCGATACAATGTTGTTACTTTTTGTTAAAATATTTTTTTCTAAGCACCGCATCTCATACTTGGTCAATGATTAATGTGAGTGTGGTTTAGTTTATTTTGTTCTCTTCTATGCATAATTATGACTGATTGGTTTCGAAACATAGCGAGTTTATTTCATTAATTAGGAGTTGTTTATTATGCCAATATTTTTATACTGAAAATTGCAGATAACAATTCTCATATTGGTGCTTTTGCCAAAGACCCCCTTTTTTCTCGATGGAAACAATTTCTATTTAAATTTTATTCCATATGTCATCTAGTTCCAATGGGAACAAACTGTGCCCCTCTACTTGCCGACTTGTTTCTTTATTATTATGAGGCTGACTTCATGCAGGAACTTCTTAGGAAGAAAGATAAGAAGTTAGCAATATCCTTTAACTCTACTTTCTGCTATAAAGATGACGTTCTTTCACTAAACAATTCAAAATTTGGTGACTATGTGGAACGCATTTATCCAATCGAATTGGAGATAAAGGATACTACAGATACAGTTAAGTCGGCTTCATATCTTGACTTACATCTAGAAATTAACAAAGAGGGTCGGTTGAAAACAAACTTTACCACAAAAGAGATGATTTCATCTTTCCAATTGTGAACTTTCCATTTCTAAGTAGCAGCATTCCAGCAGCACCTGCATATGGGGTATATATCTCCCAATTGATACGATATTCCCGTGCTTGCATTTCCTATCGTGATTTTCTTGATAGAGTGTTACTGCTCACAAGGAAGCTATTAAACCAAGAGTTCCAAATGGTGAAGTTGAAATCATCCCTTCGTAAATTTTACGGACGCCATCACGAGTTGGTTGACCGTTATGGAATAACCGTTTCACAAATGATATCGGTTATGTTCCTTACGTCGTAACTACAATCCCCTTCCCTTTCATGAATGTGACCTACCGAATTAGACTATTTACCGGATTTGTAATCACATAAGCAACACGACGGGTGCCAAATGTGGAGCAGGATCTGCTTACACTTCCGGAGCACCTGAGATCACCCCTAGTTTTTGGTGGGGTTCGTGTTGTTTATTCTTTAGTTTTCTATGTTGTGTCATGTGTACTATTGTTTTTCTGTTTGTCTTTTTCATTTTTTGCCATGGCGTTGTCAGTTTGTTTTAGATTATGAGTTTGACTGTCCCTTTGGTATCTTTCGTCCCTCTTTTACGCCTTATCAAGTTGCCATGCATGGCGATGTCAGTGTTAATTAGGGGTTTCTTTACTTGTGCGTCATGAGTGTTTCTTTGTGTCTGTAGACTCTTTTTTGAAAGACAGACCCAACGGACAATGCATTAAAAAAAAATATATGATTTATCATTTTATATCAATCAACGAAGAATCAGGGGAGGGTCTAAAACGCAGAAATGGAAAACGCGGAAATGAAAAATGAGTGTATAATAACTAATATATTTGGAACCGCTAAAGCTTAATTCATAAATAAAACTGATTTTGAAAGCTAATATAATAGTCTATAAGATAGAATTAAAAAATATATATATTTGAATATGCTTTTTAACCGAAAAGTTGACCGGAAGGCTTTCTTAGTGCGACTCTGGCAACACATTTTTGAACATTAAAACTTAAATTCACGAAAAAGCATATAACCCGGTCAAAGTCTGTAAATTGACTCTTAAAGACATGTAAATGACAAATAATATGATATAAAGAAAAAAATAAATATATTGCTATAAAAGGACAAAAAGTTGACTGGAAGACCCCTTGTACACAAATATTGAAGTGAAATTTTCAACTTTGAATTAAAATTCATAAAAATTTATAAAGCCCGGTCAAAGTCTGTAAATTGACTCTGAAAGACATTTAAATGACAAATAATATGTTATAAAGAAAAAAATAAATGTATTACTATAAAAGGGCAAAAAGTTGACCTGAAGACCCCCTTGTACACAAATATTGAAGTGAAATTTTCAACTTTGAATTAAAATTCACAAAAATATAAAAAGCCCGGTCAAAGTCTGTCAATTGACTCTTAAAGACATTTAAATGACAAATAATATGATATAAAGAAAAAATAAATATATTACTATAAAAGGACAAAAAGTTGACCGGAAGTCACCCTTGTATACAAATGATGAAGTGAAATTTTCACTTTGATACTAAAATTCACAAAAATATGAAATGCCCGGTCAAAATCGAGAACGTAAACACGCTAAATGGCATGAAGTTTTGTATAAATTCTTGAAAGATAAAATTCCTAGAATAGATAAAAAACAAATTCCTTTTGTCATTGACCAAGAACCAGGTTTAAAAAAGGCTATTAGAGATACTTTTCCAAATTGTCCGATTATGTTTTGTTGGAATCATATAGAAGAAGATTTTAAATTCTGGTTAAAGGGCAAAGTGGATAGTGATAATATTAAAATTTATATAGATCATTTGAATCAGATGTGGCATTCTGATAATGAAGAAGAATTTTTGGGGAAAAAAAATGAAATTAACATCAAGATGGACTCCCGTAGTTTTAGAACATTTCAATAAACATATATCTCCGGCAATTCAAAATCACTCTGGTAAATGGTTAATTGAAAAATATCCCGACATGTTAGATCCTTATTCTGGAATAACAAACATTCTTTCCGAAAGTATAAATGCCGTTTTAAAAAGAGAAAATGATTGGAAAGAGCTACCAGTAGATTTACTGGCTTTGGGTTTTATTACATACAAAATTTTGAGAATTATGAAATGTTACGTGGACGTTCTGTTTTAGGAAATTATCATTTGAAAAAATTGTTTAGTAGAGCATTTATTTCACCATCAGATGTTATATTTCCAAAAAGAATTGTAAGTACTGATGAAGTAATTGAATACTTAAAAAACGACAAGCCACTTTTTCAGTCTAATTCTTTCCAATCTGACACTGATCCTTTAGGCAATTTAAATTCACAGGAAATCATAAAACAAACAAACTCTGATGAGAACACTAGTACTAATCAGGTCAAATAAGAAAATAATGAGGTAATAGCTAATCAACAACCTGTCATAAATTACCCGACAATTAGTACTGATAGCAGTCAACAAAGTTTGGCACGGTTTATTGTTGACAATATTTTAATTACTTTGGTTCCACAACAAGGTGCGTTTATTGTAAATGGCAGGAAAGGGAAATACTGTGTAACTCTTTTTCCAAAAGAAATATGTCAATGTGAATCCTCATCTACTTGTTTTCATATTTTGGCTGCAAAAATGAGTATAGGGTTAGAGCCAACAAAAACAGATAACGTCGTTAGTTTAAGGGCACTTTAAAACAAATAGCAAGAAAAAAATTGACAAAAAATCAGGAAGAAAACAACCAAGAGAAAATGATTATGGAATTGAATTCGAACCTGCGCCAGATTCACAATTTTCTATAAATACTCCTTCAAAGCAAAAATTGATGACAACACCTTCAACGAATGGTAGCACAAAACCTAATAAAACGCCTAAAATATCAACCGAATTTTCAACTCCTAAATCAAAAAAAAACTTGAACTAAGTGTAATCGAAGAATATGCAGAGGAAACAAATATTATAAAAAAAATCGACCGAAATTATTAATAAATCACTCCCTGTGAAAAAAAGAAAGATAGACGATATCAACTTAGATGAAATGGAAACCCCCACTAAAAAAACAAAAACTCTTTCAGATCTCCCGTGGATAGGTTATTGCAGTCAACAGCACAAACAAAATATTTTAAATAATCATTATCTATGTTCTGATATCATTATTTCAACGCAAAATCTTCTGAAAATTGAGTTTCCAGAAATAAATGGGTTCCAGGAAACAACTTTAGCGCCTGTTAAGGTAAATGGTAAATGGGTAAGTAAAACCGGTTTTCAATCACAAGAGTCACCAAGTGTACAAATACACCATTATGGTAATGCTCATTGGGTTTCGTCTCTTCAAACTAGAGATGGAAACATCTATCTTCTAGACAGCTTATCATTAAATTTAACAACTTCATTAGAATATCAATTAACGCAAATCTACGGTAAAGACAAGAAAAAATTAATAATAAGAATACCCGATGTCCAAAAACAACAACACAGCATAGATTGTGGACTTTTTGCAATTGCAAATGCTCTTGAATTTTGTCAATCTGGGATTAAAGGCGGTACTCATATCACATACGAGCAAAAAAATATGAGAGAACATTTAATTCATTGTCTTGAAAATGGTAAATCAGGGCTATTCTTATGACCAACACTAGGTTTCTTTATATGTCATGATCTATAGAAGTAGTTAAAAACGTATTGTTCCAACTTCTCTTGTATCCAAGAAACCTTTTAAGTAGATTTTGCGCACTAGTTTTCAAAACTTGAGTTCATAGGCTAACAAGTTATTAAAGTTTGAAAATTGTATTAAGTGTTGTACTTTTATGGTTATAGGTCCTGCACAACTTCGGTTTGCGTTCATGTCAGAAAAAAATGAGCCGCGTCTTTACGGTCACAAGACAAACATTTCTTGTCATAACCAATACTTTCTTTACGTGTATAGACATTTGATTAATAACCATTCATAATATAACAATGGGATTAAATTGTAATATAGATTACCGTCCTATGGTTCCTTCGTTAACATATAGTATTGGAGTGGGTCAAATAACTTGTCGTAGAGAAAAACATACCGATTTCCTTAAATGCAACTTATGTTTATGCGCGAATAATATGACCGAATTGTATGATTATATATAAGTGTACCAAGCCAGGACCATGTAGTCTGAGTGTTGCCATCTAGACGTTGTTTGGTTATATCTGTCTTTGGGTTACTGTCTCATTGCCGTTTAATAACATCATCTTTTATCATAACTCAAAACACATTTATGTTATGCTTGTGACGTGACTAACTTTCATGAATGTTGTTTGCGTAGACGATTGCCGATTTATTGAATGAAAAAAGAATGGAGAGCTATAACTATATAACTGGCTAATTCTTATATCAAAGATTCAAATTATGAAAAGAAAAAAGGACAAAAACCGACCAACAAATTAAAAAAAATAATAATTTAAAATTTAAAACAAAAGACACGTTGTTAATTGTAACAACTAGTTAATGTATCAAAACTGAAACAAAATAGAGAATGGAAACAGAGAAGTTGTCAAAGGGACAGCAGCTTGTTATATATACGTTCATAAGAACGGGTTTTCCGAAAAATTTTAGAAAACTATATCCAACTTGATATGTTACACAGAGTCGGTTCTTGATATATTATCAATTTCTATGATAAAATCAGAAAATTTATTGTGTGTGTTTATAACATGAATTTAAGATTAAAAACACAATGTACAAGGTGCTGATTGCCAGACCTCTATATTTAACCACACACGCTGGGATGGATTGATAACAATGTATGCTAGAGTTATCAGTCCTTAAAATAAATTTATTGCCAAGATTGGATTACCTCCCTTAAACCGGACTAATTCTTGGCAATGTAGCAAAATAACGTCAGCCAATCAGAAAACACGTTACATCCAGAATTAAATTATTTGATATTGATAAAACTTATTTTGAATGGGTTTCATAGTTTATGAGTACTTAGTTAAAACTTGAGTAACGCATTTAACAAAATTAATTGGTTAGCAATAACCGGTCCCGTTACGTGCGTACGTCGAGTTAGGTAGGTATGTCATTAAATTGATAATCTCTACCTGAACGTTATTTAATTTTATTAATGAGGTTATCTCTCATATAGTATATATATATATACATGTAGGATGAACAGTTCAAAAGAAAGTGTAGTTCATCTTCAATGTCTCCATTTTTGCAGCAAAGACAACTTTATATATATCTGTATTACCAAAGTCTATATAAACTATAGGTATACAATTATATCAACATCAATAATACATACATAAACACAGACTATGTGACAGCAGAAGGTGTTGTAATGATAAACAAACATTATTTTAACATTTTGGATCTAAGCTTAAAAATAAAGGCAACAGTAGTATACCGCTGTTCAAACTCATAAATCCATGGACAAAAAACAAAATCGGGGTAACAAACTAAAACTGACGGAAACGCATAAATATAAGAGGAGAACAACGACACAACACTACGATGGTACAGTAACTAACACACATAGAAACGGACCAAGCATCAGACAAAATCCCACGAGAATAACTAATATAACATCAAAACCAAATACATGAATTTGTGATAGACACGTCTTGTCGCAATGTCAATTTACACTCAAAAATAAGAGAAAACAAACGACGCAACGTTAAAACGTGTAACACACACAGAAACGAACTATAATATAACAATGGCCATATTCCTGACTTGGTACAGGACATTTTTAAAGGAAAAAATGGTGGGTTGAACCTGGTTTTGTGGCATGCCAAACCTCGCACTTTAATGGCAATGTTAAATATAACATAGAAATGACAACATAATATTACAGGACTACAATACAAATAAATAGGAAAACGTATTAGACAAAGAGACACATGATTAATGAATAACAAAAAGCATCAGGTTTAAAATTTAATACGCCAAAAACGCGCCTCGTCCACACAAGACTCACCAGTGACGCCCAGATATAAAAGATCGAGAGCGAAAAAAAGTACAAAGTTGTACAGCACTGAAGATCAAAAGTTGAAAAAGGTTGTGTCAAATACGGCTAAGTTTGTATGCTTGGGATAAGAACATCCTAATTATTTAGAACAATTAATGCTATTGCAAACAGTAAATTTTATCAAATGAATATAACAGATATACATAATGAAACTGAAGTATTAACTCATTACACAAAACAAACACGAATACATAATGAATGACCAACACAGAATAGACACACCCGACTCAGTCCAGGCCTCAACACAGTAAATAATGAAAATGACGTCACATACGACGGTGAAAAGGCATTAAAAATTACGTCACATACGATGGTGAAAAGGCATTAAAAATTTGAACATATGAAATTTCTGAAACAGCAGAAAAATTACGTCACATATGAAAAACTATATCTCAAAAGTAAGATAGAATTAGGATTGATTAAAGATTAAAATAGAACTAAATACTGATATTGCATTTAAACACAATGCATATTGCAATACTTATTAATAGTAGTTAACTATAATATGTATATGTGCAGATCTAATATAAATTTACCTAAATTACACAATTCTTTTACATTATTAGTACTCATCAGTTTAATAAATTTGTACATCGACGTTTTTTCCAATAAAATGGCTTAATATAAATTGTTCTAAAACCTTGAAAACGTGGACATTTGAGGATGAAATGAAACTCATCCTCTATATCATTTTTACAAAAAGTACATATTCTATTATTTCTTGTTATACCATAAAATCTTCCATTTTCTATAGCTAAGTTGTGGCTACTTAATCTTATTTTTGTTATACATTTTTTGTAAACATTTGGAATTGATTTGCATGAATAAAATTGCAGACAAAAATTATCTAACATATATTTATAATTAGAACATTTTGGAGACATATGCAACTGAGCATCAAGTTCTTGTTTTAGACAATCGTACAAACGTTACTTTATGACAGCAAAATATACATCAGGAAAGTCACAAATAAGGTTTTGGCTATACCATACATCCCCTAAACCAATAAGAAAAAGTTCGTTCTTTATAGAATACAACCAGTTACACTTATTATTTGGACATCTCTCTAATTCACAATATAAGTAGTTATAACAAGTTTTCAATATACAGTTTGAAGTATTTAGCAATTTAAACCAATATTTGAAAATCTTACATTTTCTTGCGAAAATAAGAGGCAATCTACCTAGTCCTTGATATATCATAACATTGTTAGTAGACCACCTAACACCAAGTATATTTTTACAATAGTTCATATGGACTATCTCTATTGCCGGGGCTTTATGTGCACCCCATATTTCGCTTGCATAACTCAATAAAGAATTTATATAAGTATCAAACAGTGATAACAAAGTGACATAGTTTAAACACATACTTTTCACATTTCTTCTGAAAGCAAACATTGTTTTCTACCTTGTTCTGACAATTTCTGTTGTAACATATTATATTTGCCATTAAAATTTTTAAAGTACATTAAGGTAAGTAAAATTATTAACAACTTCAATTTCCTTATTATCATGATACCATTTGTCATCAACATGAACTCTTCAAGCTTTCCTAAATACAACAATTTTAGTTTTATCAATCTTAACACTCAATGACCATTTTGATGTATACTCATATTATGTATCAAGCATATTTTGTAACCCCAAAACAGATTCTGAGAAAATAACCATATCATCAGCATACATAAGTAAAACTAAATTCAATTTTTTCATCTCATATGGTATGGCATTACTATTAATAAAAGCCATTTCACAATCGTTAACATATAATGAAAAAAATATGGGAGATAACACCTCTCCCTGCATCAAGCCCAATTCATTGGTAAAGTATTCAGAATTAAAACCATCAACACATACACAAGTAGACACATTGGTATACATAGATTTAATTACAGTTAAAAGTTTACCCTACTCTGCTTCGGTATTTCAAGATATCGCTCTCTTTCAATAGATAAAGTATGAGCACTTAACCTTAATTAACATAATGTTGATCTATCACATTTGGATTTGCATGGATCAACATATGAATGTCTTTTATTTTGTTTATATAGTATATTAAAAAAGTTTTTTTTTTCATTTTGACTGATGCCAGTCTCTTGCTTCTAAAAGGCTATGTCATTGATTCTCTCTTGAAAGGGTTTTAAATACATTTTAATATCAAAAGGATTTAGATTAATAAAATGAAATCCAAGTCCGGAAATAAACCATTTTGACAATTTATTTTTGATATTTGAATGTTTCTATATCTCAGTAAATTGGATTGAATACTGAACTTTTGCGTCATATCGATCAAATTACAAATGGAAGTTTTTAACGACCTTGACTGGCCATACAGCCCTTGCACGGTCGGTAAAATTATTTGACGATCCAATATATATATACTGGTCCAAGGACACAGTTATCGTCCTTTGGTTTTCATAGTCCCTAGTGTGAATAGTGTATAACTTGCATTTTTTTATACACTTTCCCAAATTATTTCTTGATACTTAATGCATGAAATATTAAGTAGGGGTGAAATGACAGTGAACGCAGGATCAATCATCAAAAATTCAAAATTCATCCAGACTAAAATTGTATCAACAATTTCATAATTCAAATCAGCGTAGTCCTTATTTTGTTGTGGCTGAGTAATAAATTAGAAAGGACATCTGTGTGTATAATAAGATTGAGTGCACACAATATTGCTATTGAAGGTTAATATTTAGGTTAACCCACTGATGAACTAGTGTGTAATGTATGTAAATCGGGCGAGGTAGAAGATGAAAATCACTTTTTAATGAAATGTGAAAAATCTTCTAACTACAGAATAAACTTTAAAACTATTATATTAAATATACTTCCTACATGTTGTAATGAAAATCAGCTAAATATTAAAAGTTGCATTAATAGTAATTCTTTAAAAGTCCTGAAAGTGAACAGTTCCTATATATATATATATACATAAATGTCTGGTATATAGAAATGAGATTTTAGCTTCTTAACTATAACACTCATTGTTATATTGTACTGAAATATGGGCCTTTGCCAATTATTGTTATTGTGTTTGTGCCAATAAGATATTTGTATTTTTATATCTGTTAAAAAAAAATGGGTGATGAATCTTTATGTTAAGTAGTGATTTGGTCCAGTTAAAAAAGATCAAAATTAGTTCGTCTGAAGCTGTCAAACTGAATTTTAGACCCCCTTAACACATAATTGTCAATATTTTGAGTTAGATCTGGTAGAAGTTTCTATAATCTTAGTATTATTTGTCCCAACAGCAGTATATACTACACGGTAAAAACTTTTTAGATAGAGTAGGTGCGATTTTTTTAATTTGAATTTATTGTCTAAAAGAAATGCACTGCGAAAAATACTGTGTTCTCGGGCCTACTAAATCCCAATACTTAACCACCGTTACTCATTTGCCTCGATAACCTGAATGACAAACTCGACACAAACTTCTATCATAATTTGATTGAATCAACTAATGTCGATATGCATGTGTTGTAACTAACATGTATATACATACATGTATACATTAGGATACTCGTGTAAAACTAGATTTTGAATTCCATCTTAAAATCCGCTTACGGCGAGCATTATTCCAACTTCCGTACCACGTCTTGATAACGGAAACATGACGAAGTCCATAGATGCTACAAACCTTCATTTTCTAATTCATATTTGTTTTTTTGTTCATTATACTGTACATAAATCAGGCCATTAGTTTTCTCGTTTGAATTAATTTACATTTGTCAATTCGGGGCCTTTTATAGCTAACTATATGGTATGAGTTTTTACTCATTGTTGAAGACCGTACGGTGACCTATAGTTGACAATTTCGGTGTCATTTGGTCATTTGTGGTGAGTTGTCTCATTGGCAAGCATATACCACATTTTTTTTTAATTACACATAACATTTTAGTTTGCATTGCTTCATGTAACAACGATAAAAACGTTTTTCAGAATAATTTACAAGTAAAATAATTAAAGAAAAGTTTAAATTATTTATAGGAAAATTTTGTTTAAGAAAAAGACTTTGACTTACGTAATGTTGACTCCATTAATAATTCCTTCTGAAATGGCTTTGTCAATTGCAATTGTGGCCGCTGCCGCATTGTTTTCAAAACCAAGTCTTGGATGTCTGAATGGACTCATCATTCCAAGTTTAATGTTCTTATTCGCAATTAGCTTAAATATTAATAACATTAAAACTCCTTTGAATAAACCAAACATAACTGTTATGTTATTTTTCTACATTAGATATTGCATAAAAAATAATGAATTGGAAATATTTGGAAACTGTCTACCAACTCCTAGTGGTGGAGTTTAGTAGTAGTGGATTTGTAATGTAATTAATTGTCTAAAGGTAGGAATATACAATGCAATCCAAAAGATAATCACGTGATAGGATTATACTGACGAATAAGAAACGATTTCTAGTTATTTTTTTACCAATATGATATAGATTATTTAAGCTTCATCCGATAATTAACCAAGACCATACGGTGACCAATAATTACTTTCTTGAACATAATTCTAAACTATCTGGTGGGTAGTCTCATTGGCAAGCATACCAATAACCATAACCGTTTAACACATAGTTTTTTGACAAACTAGATATGAAAAACAGCCCTATACACACAAAAAAAAAAAATTTTGACACAGTAACATATGTGTAGCATATATCTTGCAATGAAATATCTTTTAGGGTAAAACTGTTGTTCCTAAATGAATATAATTTAAAATTAAGATTTCAAAATGAAGCTATTTTTTCGTTTTTGCAGCACGAAAATAGGTCGAAAAAAATCCCTTGAATTTGACAGTTGTAGGTAACTAATCCTACATTTTATTGCAGTAAAACATTTATGGGTCATAAAAATATATCTTGGGTATTTAAAAGCAATTCTATAAAACATTTTGGAAACTTGAGGTTACATGGTTACTAAAGCTTGTACACAGGTTAAATAAGTGGGAAATTTGAATGGTTAACTTCCAATGATGGTTATTTTCCTATTTGCGATGAAATGAAAATATGTGAATTTTTTTCAATAGTACTGTTCACTATTGGACAGGATAAAACTTTAATCATGCCAAGTATTTCTTTATTTAAAACAAAGATAGATTCTGCACATTTTTTGAAAAGTGCAAGTTTAACAAAGACTAATGTATAATGAACTTCTGAAGGGTCATATTTAGTAGATTTATGAAACTTAGTTTTAAGACATGCAAATATAGAGCAAATGCTATTACCATCCATAATTAAGAAGCATATACAACAGCTAAAAGAAAAAAGAAACTCACCGTATTATTAACTATAGGTCGATGAGGGAATATAGAAAAAAAATTCAAAAACATATGAAAAACCTGAGGACAAAAAATCCGAAGGAATATTGGAGATTTTAAATAGGGGAGGGAAAAGAAATAAACCTAACATAGCATTAGATGTACTGTTTGATTTTTTTCAAATATATAAATAACGCCGAGAATACAAATGACGTCACAAGTTCAGTGGCGTAGCTAGGCCATTTTCAGGTGTACGCCCGAACCTCGACATAAAGTCTAAGGGCCCCATTGGGTCTTGGTCATAGCACCTGTTGGTATTTGGTTCGAGGGGCGAAGCCCCCTGAAGCTAACGAGTTGTCAAGAACGAGATACCATTTATTTTATGTCATTTAAAACATACTTAGAGTGTAATTTGTTTATCTTTTGTGTTTAATTTATTCATTTTGTTGATTTGAGATATAAAGGTCATTGGTTTCAGAGAAAATGACCAAACCAGTTACTTTAAAATATGTTTAAAAGGAGCCATGGGGTAAAACAATCACTCAACCAAGACCTCTTTTTATGTGCAAATTTCTTTAGTGGACATGGAATAATCAACTTTGATAGATTTTCAGGTGTATTATGAAAATTCGTAAAGATTTCCGTGGAATTCTGGCACTCCGGTCTAGGACTAGGTCTAGGAGAAACAGTATTTTATATCATTAACTACTGTATTTGTAGTATTTTATAAAATGAATAAGTATTATTTGTATTTTAATAGTCTCTCATAATTCTTTTAAGAATGGCACATACATGTATTTAATTGTTTTAACTATGTTTACTGTATAATTAATTTTATAATTGTATCTTGTTTTAATCATGTTGTATGTGGTGAGACTTTAATAAACTATTGAATCTGAATCTGAATCTAGGACAACTTCCCGCAAAATAATCTATTTATCAGTCCATTACAGGGATTAAAAATATTAAAGATTTTCCTAAGACATTTTTTCTTGATAATTTCTTTTGCCAATGTTTCATATGACAATCTATGAAGGTTTACAAATTTACCAGACCGTCTGTTAATTGCGAAAAAATAAGTCCATCAACTGAAAAATAAAAACAAAATTCTTATAAAATTATGCTTAAGACAGTAATTATAAAAAAGCTTCTGCTAAAGTTTCATAAAATTCGATGAAGGTTTGACAAATTAATTAATGTGTAACAAACTAACCCCAGACTTTATCTACTTGTTATATTATTATTCTTTATTTACCTTAAACAATACAGTTTATCGGTATAATATGCATAAATATACAGTTTACAAGTTGTATAGCATTAACATACACATAAATAACAAACGTCAGAAATATCAGTTACATATTATACAGTTTGTGAGTTTCAGACTACATATAATAAACATAGGTCTTAAATATCATTCCTGCACTTAAATGCATATAACTGCAAAAACAAACTTTCTTTTATCAGTAAATACGAGAAAATTAATTATATGTCCAACTTTCGTAAAATATCATGATTGTTTGACAAAGTTATTGATGATCGATCATTGATATATATATAAAAAAAAAAAAAAAAAACAACGTTTAACAACATGCTGAACCTAAATGTTGACGCCTCCAACGGAATCTATGATCGCTATGTCTAGCTTTCGCGACTGAAATGTTGCAGGCTCGACAAAAATGCAAATCTTAACAGTCAAACTCCATACAGATTGAAATAAACAATTAATTTCCCCATAGGCGACAATGGTAGCCTTTTTCGAGATACAGACTTTAGAAAGTTGATTTTATTAATGAAACCTTGCTAGAATCAAAGAAAAGTTATTAGGACAGTATTTTTTGGTCCCAAAAATATAGGTTCGCGTTGCTTTTCTTAGCGTATTTTGTACTTATCTCCCATGCCTATCAATTTTGCCCTTAAAAATACGTGTCTTGTCCTAGCGTTGAAAAGTCATCTCAGTGCCTTCAGGGCTACGGAATAATTTTTATTTTGCCTTTTGTATAAAGCAGACTGCACAAAGTCTCTAAAAATAAAAAAGAACGGGCGCACATATCGACCAATCAGGATTAGCCATACTCTTAATTCTGAATACCATGTTGCGCCCATAAAATCTAATGGTGTATTGTAACCTACAGCGTATATCGTTCGGGTCATACTTCCCTTTCTCTACAAAAAGAAAGTAAATTTAAACAAAGGGAAAGTAGTAGAATTCACAGTACAGTCAGACTTTGACAGAAGATGAACAAATTTATAATACGCGGATACCTTTTGATTGAAAAGTAAATTTCGTCACTTTTATTCGCAATTTTACAAGCCACTGAAGAAAGATTAACAAGGCTTATATAATTTTAGTTTATAGAGATTTGAATATATTTTTTTAACCAAAATTCAAGTGTACGCCCGAGCGTTTTGACGTAAACGTAGCTACGCGCCGAATGACATGTAAATGAAGTTTTGAATTCAGAAATTACCGCAGATGAGATTATAAGTGTATACGAGAATTGAAAAACGGAAAGGCCAGTGGCGATGATTTAATAATCAATGAATTTATTAAAAGCACATCACACATTTTTATACCCGTTTATGTGAAACTTTTTAATATGATTTTTGATTCTGGTACTTTGCCTGAAATATGGGATATGGAAAATATTATACCTTTTTATAAAAACAAGGGTGACCAATCTGATCCCCAAAATTATAGACCAATTACTACTAAGCTGCCTGGGAAAACTTTTCTCATCTGTTTTAAATTTTAGATTGAGTTCTTTCTTAGAGGATTATTTATTATTAAATGAAAACCAGGGGCCTGTTTATCGAAACTGTCCTAAGTTCCGTCCTAAGAATTTCTTAGGACAGAATTTAGGATAAAGTTAGGACCGACTTACGACACGTCTCAGCATGCACATCAAAGCTATCTTAGGAATATCTTAGTTGGGACGTCCTAACCGATGTCCTAAGTATTGGCGGAAAAGAAAATACAAATTAGATAAGAAAAAATAAAATATGATATCATATTTTATCAATAATTTTGTTTTTTTTAAATATAGTTAATTAGAAACTAATTATTAGTGTTACATTAAAGATAATAAATAATTATTGTATAATAATTGTACATTTAAACTGTATAAAAAAAAACATACGATAAAAATAATAACTACGTATTATATAAAAATTTAACAAACTAATTGTAAACTAGATATATAATCGGTAAAAATCATTACATGTTTTTGAGTGAGTTGAATTCGAGTGTCAAGGTTTCAATATTTAACAGTTCAAAGGCAAATCTCATGCATTTTTCATATAAATACGGAGAATTTCAACTAGTTTTCTACTGGTAAAAACAATAATACGTCTGAAAATGAACAAATGACGAAATTGAATACATCCTAAAGTTAGGACCATCCTAAGACCATCCAAAGACACCTAAATTGGTATCCTAAAGTTAGGACAATTCCTAGGATTTTCCTAAGTTGAGATATGTTTGATAAACCCACTTAGGACTAAGATGTGTCCTAAGTTGGTCTTAGGACACGTCCTAATCCTAAGAGAGCTTCGATAAACAGGCCCCAGGCTTGCTTCTATTCAGAAAAGGTTATTCCACAATAGACAATATATTTGTTATTCACATGCTATTTGAGTTGCTAAAGAGGAAAAAGAAGAAACTATAGTGTGCTTTCGTTGACTTTGCGAAAGCTTTCGATACTGTTTGGCGGTCTGGTCTCTGGTCTAAACTTATAAAACATTTGATTAACGGAAAGATGTATAACGTTATTGTCAACATGCACAATAATATCAAATCACGTATTCACTTTGGCTCAGATTTTTCTGAATTTTTCCCTTGTTCCATTGGTGTTATGCAGGGAGAAAATCTCTCTCCTCGCTTTTTTCCATTTATCTCAACGATCTGGAATTATTTTTACAGAATGATAATATAGAAGGTTTGTGCACTATCTCTGATGAGTTAGAGATAGAGTTAAATGTTTATTTAAAATTGTTTGTCATTTTATATGCTGACGATACTGTCTTAATTAATGTCAGAATCTCAGATAGATTTACAAAGACAACTGGACTCCTTATATGAATATTGTGAGTTATGGAAACTAAGAGTAAATGTGGAAATGAGTAAGATTGTAATTTTTTCACAAGGTAGACTACCGCAGAATATTGTTTTTAAGTATGATAATATAAACTAGATATTGTGGGTGAATTTACTTATCTTGGTGTATTACTGTCTAGGTCAGGAAATTTTTCAAGAGCTAAAAAAAGGCAATGTGAAAAAGCAACACATGCTATGTACGATATCATTCGAAAAGGTAGAGTACATAATCTTTCAATTGAATGCCAACTTGATCTATTTGATAAAATTGTTAAACCAATACTTCTGTATGGGTGTGAAGTCTGGAGTTTTGGAAATAATTCAATAATCGAGAGGGTTCATATTAAATTTTGTAAAATATTACTTGGAGTAAAAAAGTCTACTCCTGATTTTATGATTTATGGTGAATTGAGAAGATATCCATTAGATATTTCAATTAAGTTACGAATGATAAACTATTGGTTCAAGTTGGTAACCGGAAAACTTGACAAATTGCCTTTTATTTTGTATAACTTAGCAACTGCCATATATGGTACAAATATTTTATGGTTAAAACAAGTCAAATAAATTTTAGACACGTGTGGTTTGTCACATGTATGGGACAATATCTTTTTTGTAAATAAAACATGGCTACATGTAACCATCAAACAGAATTTAATAGATCAATTCAAACAAAAATGGCTAGCAAGCCTACAGGAATCACCAAAAGCATTAAATTATCGTTTATTTAAAGATACTTTGTTTGGAGTTTGAGAAATACTTAAATATTTTGGATGACAGGCAAATATCCTTATTTCTTAAATTTCGAACTTTGAACATGAAATTTCCAATAAAAACTGGAAGATGGCAAAACATAGAAAGAGAAAACAGAAAATGTGTATTGTGTAATTCAGATGCCATTGGTGATGAATACCATTACATTTTTAATTGTTCAGCTTTTGATTACTGTAGAAAACAATGTAATTGCATTTTACTATAGAACAAGTGTGGACACAGATGAGTGTGGATAGTATGTATGGATGTTTGACAGTGTCTTATGACAAAATGAGTTCTATGTTTTTTCTATATGGTGTTATTAAATATGTTGCACGATGACAACCAATCTGAGCATTATGAGTGTTATTTATTAAATTTTTTATGCCCCCACCTACAATAGTAGATAGGCATTATGTTTTCTGGTCTGTGGGTCCGTTCGTTCGTTTGTCCCGCTTTAGGTTAAAGTTTTTGGTCAAGGTAGTTTTTGATGAAGCTGAAGTCCAATCAACTCGAAACTTAGTACACATGTTCATTATGATATGATCTTTCTAATTTTAAAGCCAAATTAGACTTTTGACCCCAATTTCACGGTCCATTGAACATAGAAAATGGAAGTGGGAGTTTCAGGTTAAAGTTTTTGGTCAAAGTAGTTTTTGATGAAGCTGAATTCCAATCAACTTGAAACTTACTACACTTGTTGCATATGATATGATCTTTCTAATTTCAAAACTCATAACTGCTCCAAAAGTAATCTGATAGAATTTCAAGCATTTTAAGCCAATATTATCAACATCTACTAATGAGTCTTAATATGTCTACATATCTAAAAAAGTCATAGTATTCAAAAGGTAATGCAAAATTATTCCTTTTCATTTTTTTTGTTATATGGATACACATTTGAGTGATACATGTACCAATACAATATATGTTGTGGTATGAAAGTGCAGTAATTAGCATTTACTGTAACTATGTTAATTCACACAAATTGAAAAATAAACAAATGAATGGACCAGATGCTCCGCAGAGCCCAGCTTTATACGACTGCAGAGGTCGAAGCCTGAACAGTTGGGGCTAGTATTGACACAACATTCAAGCTGGAAACAGCTCTGAGTTTGAATTGTGATTAAATAGATGACACAGCTTAGGTTTCTGACACAGAATGAATGTGGTCTAATGAACTTAAATATTTGTTTTGCTTTTGTGTTAGGAGCAATTCACTATGCTGCTGAATATTAATCCTTTCAAACAAAAATATCTAAAGAAATTTTCTTTTCAATTTCTGAAATGAGATACATTTAGAGGAGACAAACTTCAGTTAAGAGATCAGAAACTAAAAAAATGTACAATTTTTCCATTTGTAAAAGGGCATACCCTAGAAAGTGCTTGCAATCACTGAATGGTTATTAATGACTGCTTTAATTTATCAGTTGGTAATAAAGTGAATATTGCATTGTATATTGTATAATTGATTTAAGTTGACTGAACAAAGAAAGATAACTCCAATTTTCAAAGAAGATTTCATAAAGCATTGGTATTAGGTAATTCAAGAACCATTCTGGACAAACTCCAATTAAGGGTCTTGAATTTACAAAAATGTTTGTTTTTGGTCCGTAATTATTAGACTGTTTGTCCCATAACCCACACAATATATCCGAACCTTCTACTTATGGTATTAAACATTGTGGTACAATTTCAGAACAATTGAAATACTTATACACAACTTTTTAAACCGACACTAGATTAAAGCTTGTTTTGGGCACCTTTGTACCCCTTATTCCTAAACCTTAGGGACCATAACCCCCAAAATCAATCCCAAGCTTCCTTTTGTGGTTATAAACGTTGTGTTATAATTTTGTTGATTTCTGTTGACTTATAATAAAGTTATTATCCAGAAACCATCTTTCGGACAGGATACCAATTTACGACCCCAAATTTTTTGTGGTTGTATAAAAATGTTGAACATGTGCAATGAAGTATAGTTTTAGAAATCGATTAGGGAGCTACCATTTGATTTTTATGGGGGGGGGGGGGGGGGGGCTAGGATGAAAAATTTTGTCCTGCCTTTTTTTTTAGTTGTAATCTCTGTCCTGCCTTTTTATTTTTCAGTCTATTCGGTCCTGCCTCTTTTTTTCTTAGCTTATCCTGACTTTTTTACAACAATTGTCATCCTGCCTTTTTTTTTTTGCCAAGTTACTCATCCTGCCTTTTTTTTTTACTCAAAATCCTGTCCTGCCTTTTTTTTCAAATTTCATCCTAGCTCCCCCCATAAAAATCAAATGGTAGCTCCCTTAGACTGGATAGGCCTTATAATTTTTTTCCCTCCTAATTGAAGGACCGTTTACACTCAGGGCCGAGTCATCAGCAGGCAATACAGATGTATTAAAACAACCTAGCATCATATTGCTAGTAGTGGGAGTAGCATTGTCCGGTAAATTTGTTCCCACTTTTTTTTATAAAATGTATGGTTCAAATCAAAATAGAATGCTTTTATCTCCTGAATACTTACATTGTACATAGAGATGATACTACTTTGACAAATCCTTGTCCATTAGAGTTGTCTGTCAAATCTTAATTTCACAAAGAATGAATTGCATAACAATGAACTGAGCTCATAGCAAAGTACTTTAATAATACACTTAGACAAAGAGCTAAATCCAGTGATATACTTTGTACTACAGGTCCTTCATGACCATCCATCCACCCAAACCATATCTCAATAACATTCCATACTACATGATTGGATTCAGAAGTCCTGAAAAAGACATGACTTTTTTTATCTTGTTTTAAGTATATATGCACAGGTTAAACCTTTATTGTTGATATAATCATTCAGTATCTAGCAACTATCAATTTGCTTCATGCACATATTGATATAGGTTGATTGCTCCTCTGTTGGAAATTAGAACACACCTCCATCTAATTTTAGTCAACTGACGAAGAAAAATTCAAAACTATATAAAATGTTATCTAAGACTTGTCAGTGTCTATTTCCTTTGCCACTGAATAAGATTCCATATTTACAACCAATGAAAATCAAATATCCCTCTAATAGACTTAGCATTGAAATCGTTTTCTAAAATGGTAGTTATGTGGAACCTAGAACTAAAAAAATTGAAACAATATATCTTAAATATTTCAAATGCATGTACATTTAATAATTCTCCAAAATTCACTTTATTTTTCCTTTTTTGGTTTTCTGTTGGAGACTGTATATTGACCTCTATGTAGCCTTTTCAACTTATAAAAGGGGGGATACATTTCCATAGAATTAAACTTTTCTGAAAGAATTGATTCCATTTATTTTCAATAAACAATAAATATTGAAGTCTATAACAGGCATCTAGGAACAGGCTCAACATTATTTCTAAACATGTATTAATATATACCAAAATGTGGACAAACCTACATTAAATATTCTACTTCAACGACTTTAATTAGTGGAGTAGATCAAATTAAAAAGTCACAATGGTTAAAAACTCCAACATGTCCAATGGCAGTCTTTTAAATTTAGGTCATTTTGACACGGCAAAATATGAAAAAAAATGTAAACTATGGTCTGGAAAGCACACAGTTTGTGATATTTTAAGGTATCTTTACTAAGAAAACCTGCAAATCTCAGTGGCAGATCCAGAACTTTTCAAAAAGGTGTGGGGGCTCTGATGGACCAGAGGGTTGCCCACTCCCATCAAGCTTCAATGATTTCTTACATATATGTCATAAGCTAAATTTCCCCCACCCCCTTTGTCTGTCTATGCATCTGTTTATCGTTCTGCGAAATAGTACTAATACTAATTTTTCCCCTCCCTTACCTGGCCCTAGACAGTTGCTTACCTTTGTAAACATTTTATAATTATAGTCAGGTATATATTGATTGAGAGTAACTTACATAGTAGTTAATGGGACTCTTTTTCACACGGTTCTGTGAAATATAATACGGCAAATATATACCCGTACATACTATCCGCATAACACAGAAATCTGATAGATTTTCACTCCTCTGGGAAAAATCAACCTGTGAAATGAAATACCATGCCTGGAAAAAAATTACCGGGACAAATTATCCTCAGGATAAAATATCACAGAGGACGAAATAAACCGTTACATTACATGAGAAGCCGGTTTGGTTACAAATAATTATGTCACGTGAAGGCGCACTGACGTCACAATTTGCATTAATTTTGCAATACACTACAGTTCACTCATACAGAACCCATTATCATGCAAACATGCAACGTGAATGTGATTGGTTATCAAATAATACAGAATTTATGCACGTACAGTTAATATAGAAGAAATTAGTTCATCAAATGTGAGTTCGTGATCTTGTGGTTAAGACCGATGGCTACAGTGCTGAAAGTCCTGAGTTAGATTCTCACTTGGGGTGCTAAAAATATCAGTACATCAGAAGGGTAATTTTCACCCTCTCACACACATCTTTGTTAATGTTCCGGGATTGTTGAAAACTTGCATATTCATCAATATTTGATTTTGTGGTTTTAACAATCCAGACAGACAAATAGCAATAAGGTGTTTAGGAAAACATGACCTAAAACCTCCTTCATATATGACAAAAATACATGGGAACTCATATTGAACACAAATGTTGAATGGTCAAATGTGTTCAATATGAAAATTGAAATTAAGATGGTAAAATCAAATATTAGCCGTTACTGTAAATGGACTTAAAGTATGACTTTTCAGCAAATTTAAAGGGAAATGACACGGAAGGGGCCAAATAGTGTTCAAGGGGAGCAAATGCTATTTAAATTAGTATGCAGGTTTTAAATATAGAGGGAAGTTGAGTCATCTTTTTGGGTGAAGTTAAATACTGACTAGTGTGTGGTTCTCATTGGGTCTAAGCGTGACCAATATTGACAATTTTTCGCAAGCGTGAAACGTGAAAGTCAAATTATTGTGTCATGAAAACGGGAAATGAGGTCTGTCGTGAAAACGGGAAATGGGGTTCTGCAGGACCCCGGAAATGACAAAAAAATGAAAATTGATCATGTACATAGTGTAAGCGGGATATGGGAATCTGACAAAACAGTAAGTGGGATCTGGGATCAGAACACCACCCCCCCCCCCCCCCCAATTAGACCCCCTTATGTAGATTTACCTTCTAATTCTATATAAAAAAAAAAAACACAACTAAGAACTACGTTTAATTCACTTTGACTACTGATATGCAAACCTAGAAATATTTCATAAAATAGTGATTGAAAGATTCATAACACTTTGAAAGGATAATTCAGACACGTGTTACGCGGGGAGCATGTTTTAAATTTGTTTACACATAATAATGTCACGTGATCGCGCACTGACCTCAAGTTGCATCGCCCTTACAATTCACTAATACATGACCATTTTCACATGTTTCATGCAAACATGCAACGTGAATGTGATTGGTTATCATATAATACAGAAATAATGCATGCACAGTTTAAGAAGAAATTAGTTCAATAAATCGATGCGATTTTCACTTTTCACACGAATAGGTCGGGTTGACATTACTGTCATTGGAGATAATATTGAGATAAATGGAGCAATAAGGTGTTTAGGAAAACATGACCTAAAACCTCCTTCATATATGACAAAAATACATGGGAACTCATATTGAACACAAATGTTGAATGGTCAAATGTGTTCAATATGAAAATTGAAATTAAGATGGTAAAATCAAATATTAGCCGTTACTGTAAATGGACTTAAAGTATGACTTTTCAGCAAATTTAAAGGGAAATGACACGGAAGGGGCCAAATAGTGTTCAAGGGGAGCAAATGCTATTTAAATTAGTATGCAGGTTTTAAATATAGAGGGAAGTTGAGTCATCTTTTTGGGTGAAGTTAAATACTGACTAGTGTGTGGTTCTCATTGGGTCTAAGCATGACCAATATTGACAATTTTTCGCAAGCGTGAAACGTGAAAGTCAAATTATTGTGTCATGAAAACGGGAAATGAGGTCTGTCGTGAAAACGGGAAATGGGGTTCTGCAGGACCCCGGAAATGACAAAAAAATGAAAATTGATCATGTACATAGTGTAAGCGGGATATGGGAATCTGACAAAACAGTAAGTGGGATCTGGGATCAGAACACCACCCCCCCCCCCCCCCCCAATTAGACCCCCTTATGTAGATTTACCTTCTAATTCTATATAAAAAAAAAAAACACAACTAAGAACTACGTTTAATTCACTTTGACTACTGATATGCAAACCTAGAAATATTTCATAAAATAGTGATTGAAAGATTCATAACACTTTGAAAGGATAATTCAGACACGTGTTACGCGGGGAGCATGTTTTAAATTTGTTTACACATAATAATGTCACGTGATCGCGCACTGACCTCAAGTTGCATCGCCCTTACAATTCACTAATACATGACCATTTTCACATGTTTCATGCAAACATGCAACGTGAATGTGATTGGTTATCATATAATACAGAAATAATGCATGCACAGTTTAAGAAGAAATTAGTTCAATAAATCGATGCGATTTTCACTTTTCACACGAATAGGTCGGGTTGACATTACTGTCATTGGAGATAATATTGAGATAAATGGGATAAAACGGACCGTCAAAAAGGTCTAGAGGAGCACATCAGTAGAACCTTAACATTAATAAGTAATACTTACCAAAATTTCTCTAATTAAAGAACTATATAACTGAAATTTCACAAAGATAACGGTAAACATTTTGTTGATGGTGATGATCCGTTGAATTCAGGGTCAACGGAATTTTTTGCGTTGCGTTTAAATCATTGAGGCCATCTATTTTTATTGCGGGTTCCACATATATAAATCGGAATTAAAGAAAAAATGGAATGTTGTTAGCAGAATCAAAACAGAAATGATGAACATTGCAACATTTTCAGCAAAATATAAATAGGATGGAGGATCTGTGTATTCACATTATTTGTAAAACTCTCCTTATTCATGTGAAGCGTGTGCTTTACATCGAGGCTTGCTATGCTTATCATTGACGCCACAGTACTTCAACCAATCAGACAATGTTTATTTTGGGCATTTGACTTTTTTTAACTCAGATTTTGGAATATTTTAATCGAAATTATAGAAAAATGGAATGTTGTTAGTACATATAAAATAGAAAATGATGAATACTTTTAGCTAAAGATAATTTGGATGGGGGTTCTGTGTATTCACATTATTTGCACAACTCTCCTTACTGATGCCATATTTTGGAATTTCCGTGACCTAAATGGTTCGCGAAAATTAATATTTTTATATATAGTATAGTAAATAGACCAAACACATTGAAGTTTTATGACTTAATGAATTCAAAAAAATGTACAGAACTGAACGAACTATGTAAACTTATTAAGGAGATCAATAACAAATTGAACTTTTCTGGGTGAAGAAATGTGAATGCCTCTTTCGTACATTATTTATTTATGTAATTGTATTGAAATATGCATAATTATCTCTATACCTTTGTAATTTGGTTTGTGAGAATTAAGATATATAGGTAAAACGAAAATATCAGACAAAATTAATTTAATGATATACAATTAGATGGTGAACATTTTATTCATTTCCCTGATGATCAAAAAAAAATTATCATATATATTAAACCCAACTTCCTTTAGACATGTTAGATTATTGGCTTCTTTATTAAAAGGTCATTAGAACTGAGGACAGACGTCTTATTGTAACATGGATATTGAATATTGAAATAAAATAAAATCACTTATGTTTTAGTGTCTATTGGATTAACTTTCGTACATTATTGTTTTATTGTTATTTTGTTGTTTATTGTTTGTTTAAACTTGTAAAGCCACAAATATTGTAAATGTTTAATGACAGTTAATAAAATGATTTTATTTTAAAAAAATATTAACATTTTGTACACATGACGGTCGTTTTGTCTGCAAGTTCGAATTAATATATACCGTGAAGGATATCTTTTGGTGGCTTTCGCTCCCTCTTTGTAAATATGACATTAGCATAAAAATAAGAAAATGAGGTATGATTTCCAATGAGCCAGAGACAACTTAAGTTTAATCTGCTGTTTGATTGGATATTGTAGAATAGGAAGAAACGAAGAAAAGACAGAATAGCTCATATTTCACAAAACATTTTTTTTCTAACCGGAATAATAAGTTTTACTTGCACAAATCCCAACAAAAACCGGGGATGCCCCGAAATGGTCTGCATGTAAGATGGTCGCATTAAATATGAACACAACTGCCGATTCATTCATATCTGGCATATCAATGCACCATGATATAATATTGATTAGATAACGACCATTCTGAACAAATGATCACAAATCCTATTATCGCTGCGTAGCAGTAGTTTTGTTAACCCCTTATCGTTTCTTTCCTGTTTAATTATTAAGAATAAGGCTTATTTTGTCGGAAATTGGTATAAATATAGTAGCATCACAATTCAATTCGTAAAGTCTAATTAGAGCGGTTAATATAGATTTATTTAGATCTGGACTGACCCGTTAATATCATTAAGAAATAAATCCGTTGGCCGACTTTTACTAGTACTTTCACTGCTTTCACAGAGTGTCTTCAACCTATGCCAACCGATGATTTGAAAAATATATATGCAACCTATACCTACAAACAAAATACAATAGGTGTTGTTATAACAATGAATTATTAATTACCTGTTAAATACAGTCAGTATTTTAAAGAATTAAAACTTACTCCTTTTGAATAAAACAACACCAGTGAAATACTGATTATAAATTATAAGTATGGTGACCAGATCCAATATTTTTTTAGATTTAATCGTCAAACATAGTACATGGCTATATTATATATCATTGGATTCAGAAACATGAGTACTTTTGAAATAACGATGTCGTCAAAAAGAAATGTGGTAACAGTTTTGCATAAAATAAGGTCAAAGATCAAATTTTGTTTTTATTTTTTTTCTTACATTATTTTGAAATTTGAAGATCTATACAACAATTAAGGTTAAATTTCAGATACAGACATTTTTTTCAAATCAATGAACAATGAATTATCTCGAATATAAAAAAAAAAAATGAATTAGGAAATCAATTTATTCTGGGAATTGGCGTTTTTTAAACACTTGATCTTTTATGCAAATATTCTGTTAAAGTTACAGTAGTTACCTTGGCTGCTGACATTCAACTTAGCAATAAAGGATAAATATTATTATTTTACCTGAAGCCTACTATCATGGAGGCGTATCTTGCATTAGCTCATTCATGAAATTCATTAAAACTAAAAATCACCCAATGCCTCGAAAACAGTTCCAATTCAAAAATCCAACCAAAAGAGATCCATACAACAGAATTATGTTAGGAGTATCTTCTGGTTCATCTACCAAGGAACGTGATTTGAAATTTCTACACAATTCCGACCCTTTACAGAAGTAAAGCTTTTTGTTGTTAATAAACACATGACTGTTTTACAATGAAATTTCCCTTCAATGAAAACACAAGATCCTGCAAGAATTCAGCTGACATATGCCCTTTAAAATACACGGAGTGTAATCAATCATTTTAAGACGCGCCAACCGTATTGTAAAATTTACGGAGTAAGGGGGTAAGAAATGTGTAATGCGTTCCAAATTTTTAGTTTGAAACAAAGTACGTAACCATGCTGTTTCAGTGCCGCCTCACAGGGAGGTAACCCGACTAAACTTGCATCTTTACTGGTGGCAAGCTTGGGGTGCATTGGATAATTATTATGATGGAATGGTTTTAAAGAGATTTTTCTGATCATAAAGCTTTGAAATTTACTTCCATGCACAAGCAAGGGCTTCATCTTTGTCAATAATACCAAAACTCTAAAAACAACTGAAATAGTCTCACGTTTCCTTCAAAGTCTTGTAGACAGTTTGTTCAACTACCCCAAACAGAGACAGTTGTGTCGCATCCGGTAAGTGCATGTGCAGCAGGCAATAGTTGGGGAAAGACAGACACATAGTTAGTGAATGGGTGAAAATATCCGCCCATCCTTTACACTGCTAATGTTCCACATCTGCACCCAACAACTCGCTTGTGTGTGTGTCATATATTTATAGTAGTTAACGCACAGAACAATCACATTTGTATAAGAGGTCCGTTTGATTGTTCTTCCGCTATTTCTCATTTCATTAAAGTGGAATCATAGGAGATTTGTCAAAATTATGTAGTCAGGAATACTTCTCCCCTCAATAATCTGATACACTTTTGTGGAAGGTGTAGTCCTTGTGCGGCGTTCCCTTTTCGGCAGATTTTATAGAGTTGTTCATGTCGTAGTCAAAAACATCTGTTACTGTGTGCGCTATAGACATTCATTGGGACATCTTTTTTTAATAGTCAGCTGCAAGGTGACCGAATGTTAATACCTTTCTTAACATCAAAACATGGAACCAATGCCCTATCAACTCTGATGTAAGTTATGAGTGATGGTACAATGGAAGGTAGGGACAGTGCACAATAGATTTCAGATTATAATTACTTCATCAAATCAGACTAGCATGATTTTCTCATGGTGCCGTCATCTTGAAAAAGAGAAATTGGAATGGAATCTACAGGGTTCGACAGCACATGTTCTATGGTACACCATCTCTATATTTTGACAAAATCAGTGCACTATCACACGTCTAACATTTGTCTAAATACAAGTTATGGATTTGTGTGACCTAAAAGTATTCCCCCCGATATTTAAGGTTTGTTTTTGTGGTCATGTTTTCAAATGTTTTTTAGTTTTGACTTTGATATTGGACTATAAAACTCCTTGACTGGACCTAAAGAAAGAGCACTAGTGATATCTCGAATATATCTTGTAGCATACATTCTAGAAGAGATATTGATAAGACATGGAGGATGGGATTCCACATCAAAGGGATCAGTCATGGATAATTTAGATGGTACACAATGGCAATAACATGTTCTTCATCTTTTTCCATTGCTGTTGGTTTTGTTTCCTCTTGTGAATTTGCATCATTTGCAGCAATTCCAGCCCTTTTCAGCGTTACACGACTACGGGATTCTAGGGAATGTATAATAAGAGTCCATTTAACAAGCGCAGACTTTTGATTTGTAATGCCTACAGTGCCACCTGACCCCCTTTGGCTTTTATAACGGTCTTTTCTGTTGCCATGTCGGTCTTTGACCGTTAAAATGTCTAGGAGTCTGTCTTTAAGCAAAGTAGCCATCTAGAAAAGATGATTGAATATTCGCAGACAGTTGAAGCATATCGACTATGTAAACTGGCATCCACCTTCGGTAATAAGTACGGTGTTACAAAACCATAAGGTTACATTTGTGAGATGACGATCTCAAGGAAGTGAACAATTTCCCTCTCGTTCTGCTTTAACATTTGACAGCAAAATGTCTACTGCTTCAAGGAACACATCCCAGTATCAGAATGTAAGTGATACAGCCCTCATTGCTTATACATGTATGTATTTATCAGAGGCTGTATACATTTTTGTATGTGCTTCGAATAGCTCCGCCATATGAGCGGTAGGACTTGTGTCTTGCTTGAGTTGCTGAAATAGTGCTTCTGAGATAAATGAATTTAGTATTATTGATTAATAAAGGCAGAGACATATCTACACATATATGTATATATGTCTCTGATAAAGGTATGAAATATTATATAAATGTTAATAATTGTACATTTTGCGTTAAAAAAAAAATGATGAAATTGAATTGAAACGTATTCTATTCAATGCAAAATATTCGTAGTGTTAATCTTATGCATAAACTCTTTAATGACGGATTCATTTTGCTAAACTTTGTTTGAAATCGTTAAAATAAGGTGTAACAACAATGTATATACTAACAGAAATCATATCACTGATGTTATTTTACAATGAAGACATCAAAACTTTTCGAAGTCGATTTTTCGTTCAAGAAAACTAACGTATTTCAAAGCCCATTTACAAAAATTGCACCGTACGATTTTTTGACGACAAGTCAAAATGTAAAGTGTATTCTTTGAACTACCATTTCTGTGATTTATAGCCGTATAGTCCGAATGACGATTAAACTCCTTAAATAAGCGACTTTTCCTTACTTGGTCACCGTACTATACAATAAAACACTATTTTTTGGAAAAATATTTCCAGAAATTAGTTGCTCTAGACGTTCGATTAAAAAAAACCCACCCAAATAAATGAAATTACAATAGAACTGAATAAGAAAAAAAAAACATTCAGGATTTTTTTAATATACAAGATTTGCCCACTTATTACTTGTCTCTGAGTAACCAAGCTAAACAGTGTATTTAGGTTTTTGAATTTTTGTCAGATATTCGGACTCCTTGCTTTTTTCCCTACGTTACAGGGTAAAATATTTTGCTCGATAACATCCATTTTCTTTTTATATATAAGACTTCAATAGCTCATCAAAAGTCATTTACTAAGATTTTAGCAGATTCTAGATTTTTCTTTCCACTGAGTTTGAAACCCATATAATACTAATGCAAATATAAGGTAATAGTCTGAATTTGCATTTTCTGGCCTTTAATATATATATATATATGTTTCAAAAAAGAGTTTCATAGCCTTTCAATATTCTATTTAGCTTATTTTGTCCCTTAACCAATGCTCCTCTGACTTAAATAAAATTGAGAATGGAAATGGGGAATGTGCCAAAGAGACAACAACCCGACCATAGAAAAAAACAATAGCAGACGGTCACCAACAGGTCTTCAATGTAGCGAGAAATTCCCGCACCCGGAGGCGTCCTTCAGCTGGCCCCTAAACAAAGATATATAAACTAGTTCAGTGGTAATGAACGCCATACTAATTTCCAAATTGTACACAAGTTTACATCTTTAAGTATATATATATATATAAAAGTCTATAAAAACGACCAACCAGCAAATTTACTATGTACCGGATCGTCTAGAATAGGCGATACTATGCAGATAAGGAAAAAATTATATCAGTCTAAAGATTTGCACAACGGTACTGATATAAGATGTTATAATACGAAAATGTTGTTATTAAATCGTGCTGACAAATATTTCGGCTCAACAAATGGCCTTCTTCAAGTGTCACAAGTTATTTGTCAGCACGATTTAATAACAACATTTTCGTATTATAACATCTTATATCAGCTCGTCTAAACATCAACCCAACAATGTTAGATCTGTAAATTTGCTTTCGCAAATTTTTGGTTCTTCCCTCGCCGGGATTCGAACCCATGCTACTGTGATATCGTGACACCAAATCGCCTGCACTGCAGCCGTCCCGCTAGACCACACGACCACCTGGGCTCTCAAAAAAATAGCTTTCGCTGGCCGTGTGTTATCTTTCCACGTCAGTTTTAATCTAGCGGCGTACTGCAGTACATGATATATAAGGCATGAAGATGTTATTGTTACAGATCAGCTAAATTATCTATAGTAAAGGATCCTACAAATGAATGTAAGATACAGTCACAGAAAATAATTATATCTATAAGTACGTCTGAGTCAGTGACGACCCTACAACAGATGTATCCATCGGATCGCCATCAATGATGGTGATACATGGCTGTGTACATAATGTATATACAACTCGTCTAAACATCAACCCAACAATGTTAGATCTGTAAATTTGCTTTCGCAAATTTTTGGTTCTTCCCTCGCCGGGATTCGAACCCATGCTACTGTGATATCGTGACACCAAATCGCCTGCACTGCAGCCGTCCCGCTAGACCACACGACCACCTGGGCTCTCAAAAAAAGAGCTTTCGCTGGCCGTGTGTTACCTTTCCACGTCAGTTTTAATCTAGCGGCGTACTGCAGTACATGATATATAAGGCATGAAGATGTTATTGTTACAGATCAGCTAAATTATCTATAGTAAAGGATCCTACAAATGAATGTAAGATACAGTCACAGAAAATAATTATATCTATAAGTACGTCTGAGTCAGTGACAACCCTACAACAGATGTATCCATCGGATCGCCATCAATGATGGTGATACATGGCTGTGTACATAATGTATATACAACTCGTCTAAACATCAACCCAACAATGTTAGATCTGTAAATTTGCTTTCGCAAATTTTTGGTTCTTCCCTCGCCGGGATTCGAACCCATGCTACTGTGATATCGTGACACCAAATCGCCTGCACTGCAGCCGTCCCGCTAGACCACACGACCACCTGGGCTCTCAAAAAAAGAGCTATATTTAAATTTAAATTTTATTTCATTCTGATGTCAGTATTTGTGAAATATATGTATTTGTACAATAGAATACATGGAAAGGTAGAATAAAGCATTTTTGTAATAAGTAAAACAAATATATAAAAAACACCATAATTTCATAAATACTGAACTGTGAAAAAATACACTTTTCAATGTGAAGAAGTTTTTAAAAAGGGTTATATTCATTATTTCCATGCATTTGATGATGTGGTTCTAATTTTTTTTAAATACCATCAAATTTTTTCATATTATATTGTATTATATTCACATGGTAATGGTATATCCTGAAATAGTTGCCACTGGACCTTAAGCAATCTTCAATAATCAATTATTTTATTACGTTAATTTCTAATACAAATGAGATCAGCAACACATAGAGTTGCCTTTATTTTGACTATTACAAGTAACAAAAAAAGTTTTGTGTACACTTAACGCCAATTTTTAACAGTTTGTAAATTGATTGGCCTCTAATTATTTTTTGTTTTTATAACACTTAATCTGTTATATTTTATTTATCCTATGCCAATATAATTTCATACAAGTTTATACCTAAATTTCAAAATTTTGGCATAGGTTGAATGAACCCTTTCACAGATCTTTAGGTAATGTGACTGTGTATACATAAGTATAATATAAAACAATTGATTGACGGTAACAATTAAGAGTATGACGTTAACAAATACAAATTAAGGGAGACTACTAATGTCATTTTAAGTCTTTAAAATGTTACGATAAGATTAAAATATTATTTAAGAAATAATTGATGTTACGATAGAATTGAAATATTATTATGAAATAATTGATGCAAGCTAAGCTATACTTTATAGTACCTTTAACATGGGTAGGCGTTATATTCGTGATTATTTTTGCCCGAGCGATAGTGCCTACCTCCTTAAGATATTTTATTTATTTTCATTTAAAATTCTTGAATTGTTCATTTATTTTACATTTGTGCAACGGGGACAGATATTGTGGCATAGTTCACAACCGGGGAACAGTTCAACTTCAGTTAGCCAACAGTGGTCGCTATGTGAGGGTCTGGATGAGGGGGTCTGTTATTCTGTAAACATTTAATTTTCACCCCTTTTTTCTCTAATCTTTAAAAAAATAACCCCTCTTTTCTCTAATCTTCCAAAAATTAACCCTTTTTTTTCTCTAATCTTCTATTTTTTGGCCCATTATTCTCTAATCTTAATTTTTTAAGGGCATTATTCTTTAATCATTTAACCCCATCCAAACCCTCCTATGTGGTTTACATACATTTGTGTACATCTTACTGGTAATAGGGCTTACCAATGAAACAAAATGGCTGCCGCTTGTGTTCAAGATGATGGTAATATTCTGCGACTGTTTTATCCTTATTATGACAGTTTAAATCTGCTTTCACTGAAAGCTAATTATCAGTTAAGATAAGGCAGATAATACAATGCAAACTATATTATAGAACAAGGGCAGAGTTACTATACCAAAGGTCTTAGTTGCCCCTAAAGACACTGACAAAAATGGTCAATGTACATGTATCAACTATAATGTAATTTTGGATCACCCGGGAACTTTAACTGGACCCCTGCTGTTGTTTCAATCTTATCTACAGAGTGTCTAAGTATCAATCAACGGGTGGCCAGTTAACCGGGAACTTATATTCTGTTAGATATGTTCCCAGAATCACCCTAATGTAAGACTAAATCGAGGTTTTCTCGTGTAACGAACCTATTTGTTTGACAGTTCAAATTGATGTTGACTTTGTCCATGGAAAAGATCAATGTATTTATTAGTCCAAATAATTGTGAGTCTTGAAAGGCTATTATATGTTTTTTTCTTTGACACCTTACGACAATGTAAGGCGTCAAAGAAAAAAAAATATAATAGCCTTTCAAGACGTCATAATTATTTGGCCTGTGTATTTATATCCAATAGACGTATTTACACTTGTATGCAAATTTGTCCGCCATTACGTATAATCACACAGGTTCCCGTAAACTTTGACATCATAATTCAAAACATTTGACGTCAAAAGGTTATTCGGAGGTGATATAAGGTCATTCGGAGGCAAAATACATCTAAATACCAAAAGTTTAAATACGTTTATATATAGGTTGGGAACAAACGGCCTCTATATGGTTTTTATACCTGTATAAAAGGATAACATGGGGCCCTATTACGGTAGAAAAATTAAAAAAATATGAAAAATTTCCCCCCTTTTTCAATAAACTAATGAACAATGATGAACTGAAAATTGTTCAAACTTTTTTATCAGACTTTTTAAAATCCGTGCATTTGCGCCGAAATTTACTTCCTTTTCCGGTCTTGTTTGGATGAGAGTTTGAATAAAATATATATTTATCAGTCTGGTGTGATTGGCACTCAAATTATACCAATTCATTTTTAATAATTGTTTGATATGAATAAAACGTTACCTGATGAAAGCATTTCTTTGTTTACATTGAATATGACGTCATAACTTAAATAACTTCACAACTAAATCCCTAACATCAGAACCAAAATCGGAAACATTACGGTATTTCCCTTTCTTTTATTAACATGTTTGAAGGAAAAAAAAAATAAAACTTGAGAATTTTTGTGGGATTGTAAGAAAAATTTACTTTTTGAGAAAATTAAGGGGAGATTATTCAAACATTATTTATTTACTTATATGTGTATAATTTTTTTATCTTTAAGTAAATAAAATTAACTTGTACAAGTAGTACCCGTGACTGACTGTCACAGCCATGACTACATGTACATGTATGTTTCTCATAACTTGAAAGTACATTTATGACATTAATAAACATTTACAATTGTATAATCATTAAACAGGTGGTGGTTCAATAGTAGATGAAGGTGAGAAGTACATCTCTCTTGAAGAACTTCAAAATCAACTTCAGTTATCTGGGAATGAAGCATTAACTGTCCAAGTAGACAATGCATCAGGTTATATCATCAAATGCAACAGTTCAGAATCTTCCTGTGATTCAGGACAAGTTATTACTGCAGGAGGAGACTCCACTGTAATAGCATATGCATTGCCAGTAGATTCAAACAGACACTCCGCTTACATTGTTCATGGGTCTGGAGTTGAAGGTACAAATGAAGGTAATCTGGTGACTTTCAATAGTGAGGTTGGTGATTCATCAACTGAAAATGTTTCAGCTAGAGAGTTGGTTTCCAAAGATAACAAAGAGATTGTTGATCAGAATGGTACCTTTGGACTGGATAATAAATCAAATCAAGCAACAAAGAAAACTAACAGTAAAAAAGATGACAAATCTCTAGTAGAAACAGCAGTACAAGCTAATGATTATGATATAGAGAGGAGGTCAGGAAAAGTTCCTGCAAGGAGGAGAGTAATCCCATTTAAATTCAGGTCAGTTTAAAAAAAATGGAAAATAGTAGGTCATCATAAGTTACTTGGACTCTACCAGTAAGTCCAAATTACTGAAGTTGACCTACAAATTCGATATTTTTTGTATGATGATAGATCCATTATATCCAAAATGCAAAGCCATTTAGAACAAGCTTGATATCAATCTAGAAACGCTTTTGATTTAGCTTATCACTTACATTCTCTAGGTTATAGTTATTTCTACCTGCCTTTGCTTGATTTTCCTGATAATAAGTGATATGATAATTACCAATTACAACCATGGTCATGTTTAAGGTGAAAAATTTCCATTTACATGTACATGTACACCTGAAGGTTTTAGATCTGTGCCAAATAATTATTTGTTTATATCAGAATTTATCTATACCGTTAATGTATATTATGATTTGACTAAATTAAAATTATGAAAATTAGTTGTATGCAAATAATCAGATACACTGTAATACTTACATGTACATGTATACAGAAAAATATAAAAATTAAACTTGTTTATATTGATCGATCTATTTTTTTGTTGCAAAAAATAAGATGTGGTATGATGGCTAACTAGACAATTGCAACTATCCACCAAAGTTCCAATGAAATGGATGTAAGCAATTATAGGCCAGTGTACGGTGTCAATGATTATGAGAAAAAATCACACCATCTTTACTTGTTGGCTATAAACATGATAAAAAAGAATAAAAAATATGAAACACTCAAATGTATACACTGTGGATTCATTATGATACGTTGGATACCAATTTTTCGCGGGTTTCGTGGATACAGGTCGGCTAGGTGAACCACAAATTTAATTGTTCAAAGAATTATAAATTTTATATACATGTAGGCTTTGTTTGCAGAGATTGGCAAAACCACAAAATTAAATATCCACGAAAATGAAAGTTTTTCTCAATCCCCAAAACTTGATACCCTAAAAAACAAAAGAATCCACAGTGGTCAATAGTGCTATGTTCAACACCTATAATCATAAAACCCTTCAATACTTATAATTATAGATTGTTTATGGTTCTGAAAATGAGTAGTTGTTTCCTATGTTAAAACTTCATACATTATACATAAACAATATGAAAATAAGCTGAAAAACTTCTGTGAGTTTGAAGACCATAGATATTCTGTTCTTGTTTTTTTCTTAGGAAACATGATTGATGTTTGGCTTACAATGTTATCATAGATTCACTCTACTGTCTCAGCAATACCTTTTTCAGTGGCATGAAAATAAAGAATGCATTCCTTTTTTCAGAGATTATAAGAATCCTGACTTAGTCAAGGAAGAGGGAAATGAAAGTGATTCTGATTATGATCCAGACATCATTGAGGAATCTTCTTTGAAGAGAAAAAGACCAGTGGCTCGTAAGTCAACTACTCCTGGTAGTGGAAAAAGAGGTAAAACACTTTATTAAGTAATGATTTTTAACTAAATTGGTCATGTGAGCTATGTATTTCAAAATCTATAAATTGTCTCAATTGAACCCTGCTATACAGCTAACGGCAAACAAAAATATATTTGTGGTGACCCTAGTTCAAACCCCCGTTTTTATACGCCCGTCGTCTTTTAGACGGGACGTATAATGGTATACTGTTGTCCGTCCGTCTGTCCGTCCGTCGTCCACACTTCGGACAATAACTCAAAAACACTTTCACCAATTTCCATGAAACTTAAGTAAATTGTTTATATATATTGATGTAAGCTCCCTTTCGTTTTTTTTTAATTTCAGATTTTAAGTTTTGGATTTATGGGGCTTTATTCATAAAAAAAGGGGGATTTTCAACACTTTGGACAATAACTCATAAAGGCTTTCACCAATGTCCATGAAACTTTGGTGAATTGTTTATATCTATTGATGTAAGCTCCCTTTCAATTTTTTTAAATTTTAGATTTTAAGTTTTGGATTTATGGGGCTTTATTCATAAAAAAAAGGGGGATTTTCAACACTTCGGACAATAACTCAAAAAGGCTTTCACCAATGTCCATGAAACTTTGGTGAATTGTTTATATCTATTGATGTAAGCTCCCTTTCAATTTTTATAAATTTCAGATTTTAAGTTTTGGATTTATAGGGCTTTATTCATAAAAAAAAGGGGGATTTTCAACACTTCGGACAATAACTCAAAAAGGCTTTCACCAATATATGTCCATGAAACTTTGGTGAATTGTTTATATCTATTGATGTAAGCTCCCTTTCAATTTTTATAAATTTCAGATTTTACATTTACGTGTTATGAATTTTTATACTTAAAAAAGGGGAGATTTTCCAATTTTGGGACAATAACTAACACTTTCACAAAATTTTATGCAACCTTGATAAATTGTTTATATCTATTGTCATAAGCTCCCTTTCCATTTTTATAAATTTTAGATTTTACGTTTTCTTAAGTAATGAATTTTTATACTTAAAAAAGGGGGATTTTATGAAACTTTGGTGAATATATTAATGTAACATCCCTTTTGATTTGTATATATATTTCTAGTTGATCATATAAATTCATTTAAAGCATAAAAGACAAGTTAAAAGAGCAACGGGCGTATCATGCGCTAAAGCGCAGCCCTTTATTGTGAACTGTAATAACAACCAAAAAAAATGTAAAATGGCAAACTTCCATTCATAATACCAGAATCAATGTTGGTAGGCATACAAAAAAAATGTAAAATGGCATATTTCCATTTATAATACCGGAATCAATTTTGGTAGGCGTACAATTTTTCCGGATTTTGACAAAAAAAATTAATTTTTAATTCTGACCTACTGACCCTATTTTTTTAAAAAGGATGTAACTGGAGCCACACATATAATTTCATTTGGCTTAAGCCAAATTTACACCAAAATTGTCAGAAATCAACATTGGGTTCACTCATTTAAAAAAAAATGCAAAAAATGATATAGGTTCATGAAAAAAAAGGACTTGAAAAAGTTATATCACTTAAATATATCATAAGTATTTGAAATGGTCCACTAGACATGTATAGACCTATAGTCTTGCTGACCAATGGTGCCTTGAATATACTGAAACTCCTTGTGGCATATCTGACAGATCAGAAAAAAAACAACTTTTAAAGTCACATGTGGCATTGTTTAATAAATGTTGATGTGACACAAGTTTCAGTTGTCCCTTACATTTTAGGCACACATTATTATACCCTCGCTTTAAAAAAGGGGGGGTATACTGTTTTACCTCTGTCTGTCAGTCCGTCCGTCCATCAGTCCGTCCATCAGTCCGTCCGTCCGTCCGTCAGTCAGTCCGTCCCATGAAACTTTCGTCACATTTTTCTCAGGAACTACACATCCACCCTTTCTGTAATTTGGTATCAACATTTATATATGTCAGCCATACCGTGTGATGCGTTTTCAGATTCATCACTTGACAACTTCCTGTTTACCGAACACTTGTCTGATTTTACACATGATAGCAAAGTTGAAAATTTTCGTAACATTTTTCTCAGGAACTACAATACAAGGATTTCTGAAATTTGGTTTCATGATTTATATAAGTCAGCTATACCGTGTGATGCGTTTTCAGATTCATCACTCAAAAACTTCCTGTTTACCGAACACTTGTATGATTTTACACATGATAGCCAAGTTGAAAATTTTCGTCACATTTTTCTCAGGAACTACAATACAAGGATTTCTGAAATTTGGTTTCAGGATTTATATAAGTCAGCTATACCGTGTGATGCGTTTTCAGATTCATCACTCGACTACTTCCTGTTTACCGAACACTTGTATGATTTTACACATGATAACCAAGTTAAAAATTTTCGTCACATTTTTCTCAGGAACTACAATACAAGGATTTCTGAAATTTGGTTTCAGGATTTTTATAAGTCAGCTATACCGTGTGATACGTTTTCAGATTCATCACTCGACAACTTCCTGTTTACCGAACACTTGCATATTTTTACACTATTAATATTATCCACTTGCGGCGGGGGTATCATCAGTGAGCAGTAGCTCGCAGTTTCACTTGCATCTATTTAATTTTTTTATACTTTTCCTACAGGGAGACCTAGAAAATCAGCATCAAATGAAGTTGTCATTCTTATTCAATCCTCAGGTATTTATAAATAGTTATTACATCATTATAAATCTGATACAATGTAAATAGATATTAAACAGTTATGTGTTGTGCTCACAGACCACTGAAGACTGTAAAGGTAATTGTTTTAGAAACATGAAGAAATGTTTATTTGAGGAGAAAAATATTATTGTGTACAGTATTAAAAGGCAAAATGTTAGTAACTTTTTTCAAACATCAATAATTACAAATACAGCATTAAAAACCAGTACAGCAAGAAACTTGTTTTGAGAAACAACTAACATTTCAATAAACTATATTAAGTAAAAAATATTTGGCGGTGCAAATAATTATCATATCAATTAAACAAAAAACATCAGTGTGCTAAAGCATAACTTTCATACGATGTATTCTTTAATACATCTAGTTCATATTTTATAGAAAAACATATTTAACATGTTTAAAGTGTGATTATAAAATTGAGAATGGAAATGGGGAATGTGTCAAAGAGACAACAACCCGACCATAGAAAAAACAACAGCACCCGGAGGCGTCATTCAGCTGGCCCCTAAACAAATATATACTAGTTCAGTGATAATGAACGCCATACTATATGTTCTCTGATTATTTTATGTACAGTTTATACATTTTCACCTCTATTTAACTAATTTTCAACCAATGTCTAGAAATGTTCATGTCAACTTTTGTTTGTGATTTGATCAAGTAAAGGGAAGAGTAAAAATTGTTGCTTCTGTTAATTGTTACCATTTGAAGGTATTTTAATTTCAATTACTATTTCTATATTATCCTTGTTTCAAAATTCCAATAAGGAATATATATTATTGTATTAATAAACCAATTCACAATTTCAATATTATACGTGTAGGGCTGTATGGGTGGAATTTTAGTGATTATTGTTGTATCTTTAATTTGAGCATTTGAAATCAACCTGTTATATATTGTACATATATGTAGATTTTGGAAAATAAAAGTTTAATATGTATGTTTTTCAATAGTCAGATGCAGGTTCTTATTCACTTGTTAAATATATCATAGATATAGGAGACATTGCTAATTTATGTACTTGTTACTTCAATAGTTATACATGTAATGGAAAAAAAATTGCAAATAATATTGAAATTACATTTTTTACACAAAAAAGACAAAATCTTAAAACTTAAAAATATGGATGGTTTTGAAATTGTTCTCTGTAATAAGCATGCACCATACATTTGCCATTTATAAAGCTGTACAGTAAAAAATTCATGAGAATTATTTTTGGGGAAAAAAAAGATTCAAAAGTCAGTTGTAAAACCAGATAAAAAAAAGTTTATGAATACAAGTCTCCAAAAAGAAACAATTATCATATTTATTCTTATATCCATGAAAGTTCATGCCATAAACAAATAAAATCTAAGAAGAATAATTTAAAATCAAAATTCGGATAACAATATAAGTACCAGAGAAGTAAGAAATAACAGCTTTCTTTTATGTTTTGTTTATTTTCTAACTTATTTAATGTTTAAGTTCTTGATCTGTTAATCTTGTAAATGTTCTGGGTTATTTTTATCACAGAAAATAACTTTGCGGAGAAGCTTTGAAATATCTATATGGTCTTATATATACATGGTCAATCATCTTATAATTTATTCCATTAAGGGAATTTTGTTGGTGTGTTTTTTTTTTATCTGATTTTCTTCACTTGTGTCATAGCATACATTGTACTTTGGTGACTTCATTGACGATACATGTACATTTGATGTGTTCATAATGCCTACAGTAAATAGACAACATTAGTTTTGTAGCAAATGGGGTAAGTTGTTTAAAGTAAGCTTGTTTACAATCTTTCAGGTTTAGGCAATTCAACAAGTCAGATTGTGCCATTAGAGTCTTTAAATGAAACTGTTCAACAGACTATTTCGACAGCTATAGCTAATCAGGAAGCCAAAAGTGATGCTGAAAAAGACGAAGAGATAACAGAAACAAAAAGTAGTGAGAACCAGGATCAAACTGAAGAGCAAGTGGTGAAGAGAAGGGAAAAGAACAGAGGTGTAGGAAAAGATTTTAAGTGTGATAGTTGTCGTAAGACCTTTTCTTCCAAAGGTAGCTATATACTGTTAACCGGGAAATTTTCGCGCAGTCTTTATTTCGCGATTTACTTACACATTCCAAATTCGCGCAGTTTTGAATTCGCGATTTCACAGTGGCCTGTATAAATAATTTCGTAAATGATTTCAAAAGTGACAAGCTTTGCATGTATCTTAAATCAAGTGAAAAAATCAATCAGAAATCTTTTGCTTTCGGTTCATTAATGTAAAAGTAGATTAAAAATTTGTCATGTTTCAATGCTTGTAAAAACACATACACAATGATAGAAAAGTAGACCTAATCATTTTGTGCTAATTAAGAATGATTTAAAATAAAAGGTGTCTGGATTAATACTAATTAATTGATCTTTTGATCCGACTAATCTGTGTCGTAGATTCAACGAGGTGATACTTTTATTACTGGTGTCATTATTATAACATAATTGTATTTACAAGTCACAATTTGTAAAAGTCAATGTAATAAATAGAATTTTCCTTGATATTTTCGCGGTCATTTTATTTTCGCGTTTCAATTCTTATCGCGAAAATAGCGAAAATAAAACGACCGCGAAAATTTCCCTGTTTACAGTACATTAGTATTATATACATCAAAAAAAATTCCTAGACCTACATCATGTTGGTGATGACTTTTGTATATATGTGTAAAAAATTCAAATGCAGATCTGTAAGTTTTTCTCTGCAAATAATATATTTTACCAGATTTGAAAATGCATCATTAGCATATTTGTTGCCTACTTTAGTTTTTGTTCAACAGGTCCTGTGCTCAATCTAACTGTTTGTCCCATTGTCAGGGACAATCTAACATAGGCGTCAGACAGGCAAAATCACCATATTAGTTGTCCGATATAAAACATATCAATCTTTCAAGACTTACAAATGCCTAAAATATATTTTTCTTCTCTTTTTCATAAATCATAATAAAAATATCTAACATAACAATCATGGCAGTAAAACATTCCAATTGATTTTAGAAATTAAATTTGTGTAATCAACTCCCCATACAGTTTTCAACCGGACTTTTGAGAACTAGATCAACTTTTTGTCTCGCTTGACAGAGTCAAAAAAGCAAGACAGGTACTGGTATGCTGTTTCGGACGTCGGCCACGTCAACAATGTATTAGTTTGTGATTAGGTCTAGTTTATGTTGAGTAGTAGTAAGTCAAAGATATTTGGTATGCAGTTAATAGCATTGGCACATCTCATTACCATGGAGATTTTTTGGCCCTGCCCCCTCAGTTATGGGCCGGGCTATTGACAAGATGAAATGACTTATTTATTTTATAGTTATTCAATAAGGATTGTTGTCCCCTGTGTATGATAGTAATGAACATAATAATTTCTGTTTATCCGTTAGTATCATGTTAGAGTTTTTGGTTCAGGTAGTTTGCCATGTAGTAGTGGTCACACCAAAATGGAACTTGATACATACATTGTAATTTCATTATGATGAGAACTTTTGACATTTTATGCTTAACTACAGGTTTGATACCATTTTCATGATCCAGCAATTCAACAATAACGTATGATAATAAATATTTTATTTAAAGATAAAATCAAATAGGACTATACAAATCTCCCCTGATGCCCTCTGAATAACTCAAAATATAATAATAAAATATATATGAAAATACAACTGACAAGGTAGTTCATCATGAAGTTTTATTGGCATCAACATGAAAATTAGTTCTCATCTTCATTGAAAACTTTATTAAAGTTTACAATTTCTTAACCTTATTTAATTTTATTTCTAGGAAATCTGAAAACTCATGAAAAAATCCATGAAGATGAAAAACCATTTAAATGTGATTTTAATGGATGTGGGAAAGCCTTTAGAAGTAATGAAAGTTTGAGAAGACACAGATTATCTCATATGGGTTTGTTTATATGAATATCATAGATAAGTAATAGCCATGCAAATAAATAGGATTTCTCATTATCCATTCTAAATTATATTGCATTTATTTAAAATAAAAAAAAGTGGATTTGGGGTTCATCATTTGTTTCTGACTTGGTGATACAGTGGGCAACATGCAAACAAAAAACAAAGTTACTAACAGTGGCGTAGCTATGTCATTTTTACGTGTACGCCCGAACCTTGGCGAGGGATATGAGGGGTGCCAACCGCTCAATGTTAAAGCACCTGCTGGTAGTGGGTTTGAAAGGGACGAAGCCCCCGAAAGCTATCGATACCACAATTATTCCTGTCAGTAAAAAATCATTGATAGCAACATACGTTTGAATCTAAATAGTTTATTTGTTTTGGTTAAATTTTGTAATATGTTAACTTATTCATCGTTTTAAACTGTAAGCTAGCCTAATGGTCATTGGTTTGAGAGAAAACGTCCAGACCAATATTACTTTTAAATAATGAAGTTTAAAGGGTGCCGTGAGTGAGCATACGATCAACAAAAGCACCTTTTAATGAACACAGGGGGGGGGGGGGAATATTTCTAAGAGGTAAAATATAATAAAGTTCTGGAACACCTAGGATTTCTTCCCACAAAAAATGAATCAATTTATCATTCCTTTAAAGGTATTTAAAAAAAAATCTATTTAAAATTTTCTTTTGATATTTTTTTCTTGATCTGGAATATTTCACAACAATCTATGAAGGTTTATAAATTGAAGATGTAAAACAATTAATTGCGTAAAGGAGAGTCAGGCTATCTGTCTAACAGAAAAAAAACAGAAAAATTAACGAAAACAAATGCTTTCAAAACTTTAGCTTTAGACATTAGTCATAGAAAAAGCTTCTTCGGCATTTTCATAAAATTCGACGAAGGTTCGACAAGTAGTTAATTTAATTGAGAAATAACAAAATGTAGGCCCAAACTGCGACCGCTTATTAATTGCAGAAAGAAATACAGTTTGTCCTTAAAATGCGGGAAAATTAAAGATATAATTGCATTATTATTATTGCTCTGAATACTCTTTTGATCATAAACAGTTTCTGTCCAACTTGAGGTCGTAAAATTTCACGGAGAGTCATTCAAAAGACTTTATCCACATTCGGAACCTAAATATTGACGCCGCTTTGTCTCACTTTTGGGACATAAATCACAGGCTCGACAAAAATACAAACAGCATATCGAATCTGAGCAGATAGTGAATTGCTTTAAATATAAGAAAAGTACGTAGAATTAATTCATAGTAGATTCAGACTTTTACAAAAGATTCGAACAAATATATTAAATGATCTATTTAAGTAAATTTAGTCCCTTTTTATTCAAAATTACAATCCATTGAAAAAAGAAGCACAGGGCTGGTGTGCTTTTGACCAGTTTTTCTTATTCTATGTCGATAATTTGTTTTATTTTCAAAATTCAAGTGTACGCCCGGGCGTTTTGACGTAAACGTAGCTACGCGCATGACTAAGGAGGAGATAATGAGTCTGTGCAATGTCAGGCGGTGATGTGGAAGTGAGAGGTGAAACGTACAGGTTCCAGTACTGCTTGGAGAGGAAGTAAAGAATCAGATCTACTCGAACATTGTTAGATAGATTTTCTAGCCACTTTATAAATGTAAAATAAATGTATACATTGTGTATAGAAAAAAATATAACATCCACATTAGCAGCTCTAGAATCACCTTACGTGACAAGGTAACACTACAACTATTGAAGATATATTTATATATAGGGCATGTGGTAAAGTGGTCTAGAGTGCTCGACATGAGGCTAAGTGATTGGTGCTGTAGTGTATCAAAGGTGTGAGTTCAAATTCAGTTTAGGGAAAACAGTTTGTCAGCATAAAAATCAAATTTCAACACTTGGGTTATTTTTCAGATTTTAGTTACTACATTCAACTACCAACTACAAATGTATCATGGCCTTCTACCATTAAAATTATAATCTTAAAAATTTTGATATTGCTTGTTGCAGAAATAGTTGAGTGAATGAATTAAAATAGACCAGCGTGTTATGATATAGATCATCCAGTTGAATAAATGAGAATATCTTATATGTCACTTTATTTAACACTCATATCTTTTCTTCAGGTATCAAACCATTTGAATGTTCTATCTGCAAGAATAAATTTGCTAGTAATGTAAGCCTTCAGGAACATATATCTAGGCATACAGATGAGAAACCACACCAGTGCCACATCTGTGAAAAGAATTTCCGTCAAGTCAGCTGTTTACGTAGGCACCTCTTCACACATTCTTCAGAACTGCCATTTTCCTGCCATGTGTGTGGGCGCAAATTCTCACAGAACGTTTATCTGAGATCACATATGAAAGTTCATACTGGTATGTAATTTCATGATAGCCTTTTTGAAATGTTATAATTTGCTTAAAGGGCACTAGCTATGGGATAAAAAATCTAGAGTATGATTATTATTTTTCCATCATTAATAAACAATGATGAAAGTGAAATAGTGAAACAATAACTGGCTTTTAGCAGACAGTATGGTTTTATTTGGTGTAATTAAGCTAAGAAACATAGATGATGAATTATAAACCTGCAAGTGAGTAATTCGACCTCATTGAATCTGTATTCATGTGAACTTCAATTTAACCCCTTAGCTAGAGATGGATAATGCATGCATTGTGCTAGTTAAGTTAGTTAAAGGAAAATAATGTCAACATTGAAAGTGAAACAAAGGTAAATCATTTGATTGACTGATTCGATCCACAAAATAACATTCTTATACAGGTAAAAACAATGATTAACATATATTTTTAAGTTATAATATGAAATTAAACTGAACTAGAAAAATCCAATTGCACGGGTCCACTTTCAATTTATATCTTTTTTTTTGTTAATATTGCTTATATGACCATCGGAGATCTTCGTAGGTCAACTTGATAGTTAATTAGATGGTGCAACGACTAAAATACAGAAGAATCGAAGCTACATATTATCAAGTCCATGCCCTGTAAATTGTTTATTTTAGACTTTTAATGAAATTTATGATTTGGGACTTTTCGATTGAATTTTCCTCGGAGTTCAGTATTTTTGTGATTTTACTTTTTACATGCATGACATGGTAATAAATCAAATATGAGAATTTAAGTCAAATTGATGAACATAAATTTGACAGATAGTGCACCTTTAAGAAGCTACTCTTCTTTTCTCAGTAATGATAATGTGTTAATTTTGATTGTTGAATTGATTTTGTAATTATTAAGACCAAAAAATAGACACCTTATCATGCTTAACAGAAGGAAAGTAACAAATATTTGATAGGACAAAATATTCCAAATAATTTGGTTTCAATCAATTGAATACATAAGAAAAATTCTGGAAATAATTTCTTTTCATAAGATAAATTCATTTTACAGTTTGTGGATACACAGTTTTTAACTGAGACATTTTTTTGATTTAATAGTTCAGTTATAAGTTATTTGATTTTCGAAACCAAAGATTTTATGACACTGAAGCGTACAAAAAGTTTAAAAGTTTTTAGATATCTAATGTTTAAAGTTTGACGCCAGAATAGGACATATGATCATGAAGTCATACTGGTATGTGCAAAAGATTATAGATGAATAATTCACGGAATTTTTAATTTAACACAGAGGTTTGACCAAAAGAGAATAGGATGAATTATCAAATCAAATATAAGATTTTTGTTCTGTTTAACTTTTTGTTTATGAATCATTGTGTGTTTCTTAGGATCATGAAGAAAATCACATTTCAATATATCAACCCTCACCCAAAAAACATTATGTCTAGCTTGCATCATATTTTGTATTTCAGGAGAAAGACCCTTTAAATGTACAGAGTGTGGGAAAGCATTTGCTCATCAGTCTGATCTAACAAGGCATAAAATTGTTCACACTGGTAATTATAATATTATATGACAAACAATATTATAGTCAACTTATATCTGATTATACATGTAGGTGTGTCCAGTTTATGTACATCCTATTAGAATTGAGAATGGAAATGGGGAATGTGTCAAAGAGACAACAACCCGACCAAATAAAAAACAACAGCAGAGGGTCACCAACAGGTCTTCAATGTAGCGAGAAATTCCCGCACCCGGAGGCGTCCTTCAGCTGGCCCCTAAACAAATATATACTAGTCCAGTGATAATGAACGCCATACTAATTTCCAAATTGTACACAAGAAACTAAAATTAAAATAATACAAGACTAACAAAGGCCAGAGGCTCCTGACTTGGGACAGGCGCAAAAATGCGGCTACTAGTCCAGTGATAATGAACGCCATACTAATTTCCAAATTGTACACAAGAAACTAAAATTAAAATAATACAAGACTAACAAAGGCCAGAGGCTCCTATACCATGGTTATTAAACTTATGAAGGCAGAATTAAGTATAATTAACATTAACCAAAAACTATACCATAGCAAACTCTGCTATCATTTATTTATCTATGGTTTATTTTTAGCAAGTGTGTTATTTAACATTGACCTTGACACAATTATACCATAGTTTTATTATGTAATAACAATTTAGATTCTTTTTGAAATATTTGTTCAGCCCTGAAAAGAGCTTTTATCTTCTAATTCTGCTTTGGCAAGATTTAATTTCTTTATGTTGACTTCTCCTGACATGCATCCTTGCTGCTTTACAAAATTTAAAATTTGCATACATGGATTCTCGTCAATTGTCAACTTTCAACATCTTTTGTGTCTTTCCTTTCCTCTATAAACGAAACTATTAGCCTGGAAAAAAAAAATTTTATTCTAAAGGGTAAATAATCACATTTACTATTAGGTCTTATAAAAAAAAGGAGGTTTAGGGTGACATGTTAAAAATGTAAATGTAGGTTGGAAATAGATAAGATTAGACTGCAGCTGACAATTCAACTTAACATGAGTTTTCTTACTTAAAAAAAAAATGTCACGGAAGACCATAATAATTAAGTAGGGTCAATTTACGTAGCATTTTTCTTAATCTAGAAATAAGCTTTCAATTATGGTTTTGGCTTTTCATATAAATTTAAAAAGATTTGAGTTTTTCATAATCTTAAAGATAAGAAGTACAAACATTTTTGACTTAATATTGTTGATTGATGAAACAAATAGTCACCATTTACAGCCAAACAATTTCATTTTCAACTGGGAACAGTCAATGCAGTTTATGCTTTAATCTCCAATGCAGCATAACTATAGTCTGACAAATAACATTCTTTAAACTGTCATTCCTAAAACTGTCCTTGTGAAATTATTTTCCTGTTTGCTGCAATCCATTAGTCTGTAATCATGTTATTAGGTCTTTTCCTGTATATCTAAATCTTCACATATTTGTGTCAGGGTAATGTCTTCTTCTTCATCGCACACATATAACAATCATCTTATTCTTTCTACATTATCATATTTTGTTGTAAATGTGGGCTGCGTTTGTATGTGAAGCCCAAACCAAGGATATATTTTTACTGAATCTTATCAAACTATTTTTAATGCAAAACAAAAATATTTTCAACAGTTCAAGTTGCAATTGGTTAAAACAGATACATGTATTTCATATCTTTTGGATAGTTTTGCTGTGTTTCATAAATTATACCACCCTTTTTGTTGAAACCCCCTGGCAACCTTACTTGACCTTGTCTCCTGAGGTTAAGGCTGGGGTTTTCAACAAAAGTTGTGGTATAATTTACAAAACATTGGAAAATTATTCAAAAGATATGAAATATCTATAACTTAACTTATGAAAAATTACTTTTTTATGCCCGTGCCGTAGAAGAGCGGGCATTAAGTTTTACTCTTGTCCATCTGTACGTAGTCCGTCCCAAAATTGGTTTCCTTTCTCTTACTTTAGTTTGACTCAACCAAACGTTATGCAGATTGAGAAAACACAGATTGAGTTTGAATTTTTTTTACCATTCTAGAGTTATGTCCCATTACAAATGGAAACATTGCTGAAATTTTAGTTTCCATTCTTTTACTTTAGTTTACCTCAACAAAGTATATGAAACTTATCCGGAATGTTAATTAACACAAAACACAGAGATCAAGTTTGAATTTTGGTGTAGGCACTTTTACCATTCGAGTTATGCCCCTTTACAAAATGAAAAGTTGCTGAAATTTTAAATTCTGTTCTCTTACTTCAGTATGCCTCAACCAAATGTTATGAAACTTTTCCAGAATGTCTATTACCACAAAACACAGATCAAGTTTTAATTTTGGTGGGGTCACTTTTACCATTCTAGAGTTATACCCCTTTACCAATGGAAAAATTGCTGATTTTTTAGTTTTTGATCTCTAACCCAAGTTTGCCCAAACTAAATGTTTTGAAACTTTGAAATAATGCTTATTACCACAAAACTCAGATCAAGTACAAATTGAGTAGCGTCACTTTAACAGTTCTTGAGTTATGGCCCTTTTATAACTTTATATGCAAGGGGCATCATCTGTGTCCCATGGGCACATTCCCCATAATGAGAGAGGAAAAAATCTGCTTTGTTTACCCCAAATAGTATAGCAACTGTAGCATGTGGAAACATTTAAAATGAAATGATAAATGGCATACATGTACAAATGTGTTATGACTTATGCATATCTCAACATATTTAAAATATTGATTAAATCTACATATTAATGAACAATCCACTGGATACAACACACTTCATATGGTCTTCAATTTTATTAAACATATCTACATGTTAGCCTTCAAGACAGGTGTCATCAGGACAATTTATATAAGAATCCTGTACTGATTTACACAATGTGATAATCTAAATGTGATGTTAAAAACAATAATGGTAATATTAGTAGTTTATCTTAATGAAATTTATAGACATTATGCCAAGATATACTCATATTGTGTTCATTTGTAGGCCGTAAACCTTATGCCTGTGAAGTTTGTAATGCCAAATTTAGTGATCCGTCAAGTAAAAGGAGACATGAGAAAGAACATGTAGGAGCAAAGCCTTATGTTTGTCAGTTGTGCTTTGAGTCATTCAAACGTGGGGGACAACTAAAAACTCATCTAAGTAGGAAACACACAAATCAGAAAGAAGAAGTTCAAGTCATTCAGAAAGATGGATTATTACAATTCATATACAAGGATGGAAATTGTCAAACTATTCCTGTGTCACAAGCTGACAACTTTGAACAAGTAAAAGATAAGAAAATAGTCAAATTAATTAAAGACTTGAACAATAAAATGGTCCAACATGTTCATATAGGCCTTCCCCAAGAAACTGAAATGGATTCAAATATAGAGGAATTAGCAGCCATTGAAACAGTTGTCATGGAAACTGAACATGAAAACAGTGATGATATAATGCAAAATATTTCAGGAATGACAAATGATAGTAGTAAAAATATTAAAGTTGAGACTAAAAATAGTGATGATGAAACAGTGATTACTATTGCTGAAGTTCAGGATTTTCAGGAAGTTTCAGGATCAGAGGTGCCAGTAGAATATTTACAAATTATAAATGGTGTTATTCCAGAATCTGAAAACCAGGAAGTTGTTGTGTTTCCTTACAATCAAGGGGAGGTAATTCAGTCTGAATCAATCACTACAGAGGAGGTCTGTGTGATTGGCAAGGACATTTCAGAACAAGAAAGGAATGACTCTATCATAGAGGTCACAGCAGATGATGACACTCAGGGAGTTGATTATGTTGCAAACCCAGATTTCAACAGTCAACAATATTATAACTGGTTATCAAGTTTTACAGAACTATGTAAAGTAATGCCAATGCCTTTAGATCTGTCTTTATTTCAGAAAATTAACCAGGTACACAAAACATTATCAGATGTAATGGCAACACCATCAGGAGTTGTGGCTGACAAAGAAAATTTTAAGATTCTCATGAATATATCTCAGGAATTGAATAGTATTATTAATGAACATTTGTTCCATGTGATGCAAAATTTAGACACTGAAAAATGATAGCAAAATTAATATATTTAAATGTGAGAATCTAAGATTTTCAGTTTTGCATTTATTATTTATTTTTTTATGGTTACAATTGTATTTATTGCAGTTTCTATGATTTATATATGAATAAATTTTAAACAAGCACATATAGCCACAATTGAATAAAGATACATACTATATTACATAGTAGTAGTTGAATAAATCAAATATTGTGAAAGTACTTTAATTCGTGGGTATCAATTTTCATGGTTTGAACAACATTTACAAGTTTCTTGGTTTTTAAATTCGTGGATTTTAGTTTTCTAAAAAAAATAAAAAATTGAAGCCTTTAGAAGGGAAGGTTACAAATTGTTTGGATTGAAAGAAATTGCAAAGTAAACATAGACCTGTGTAAATGTGTTAATCGTAGTGAGCACACTAATTAACCTGAGATAGAGTGATCAACAGATTAACATGATTAAAGACCATCAAAGGTTTAATTAGGCCATTGACATGTCACCTAAAGAAAACAGCTATATAAACATGCTATAAATGTATCTTGAATTGTAAAATATTTTTTTTCAAAAGCAAGCCCAGTATGAAATTATTATTACGTACAGGAATTTTGAGGATAGAAAATGTACACTTTATCATAGCATATAAATATCAGAAATCTGACTTTTATCGATCAAAAATATTTTTTTGATGAGAATTAGAAGATTAAAAGTTGTACAGTTTAGAGATTTTTAAGATTAAATGAGTATAATCCTGCAGTTTAGAGTTTTTAAAGATTAAATGAGTATAATCCTGCCTGCAGTTGTAGTACATAGTGTGTTTGCCATGCAACTACTATAATAGTATTCTCAGATTTGGCAATACAAAAAAAAATGTATATCTCTAGATCATATCCGTAGTCAAACCTAGGTGGGGATCTTTCCATGTCTAGATTTGGACAGCAGTTGTTTTATTTCATTAGACACTTAAATTCGTGGATGAAATTTTGGTTCCCCACGAATAAAAGTACTTTCACAGTAAAACAAGAATGTGTCCCTAGTACACAGATCCACACTATCATTTTTGTTCAGTGGACCGTGAAAATGGGGTAAACACACTAATTTGGTATTAAAATTTGAAAGATCATATCATAGGGAACATTTGTACTAAGTTTCAAGTTGATTGGACTTCAACTTCATCAAAACCTACCTCGACCAAAAACTTTAACCTGAAGCAGGACATACGGACAGACGACGTATACCATAATACGTCCCAGATGGGCGTATAAAAACCAATCAGCCATTTTTGCTTATAAGCATGATAATCAACACATACATGCCACTAGAACCAGAGTCGGATTAAGGGGGAGGGGGAGGCCTGGCCCCCCTTTTCAGGAAAAAATTTGGTTGCTTATATAGGGAATCACTGAAGCATGACTGGAGCGGGCCCCCTCTTAGGCAGTCAGTGGGCCCCACTTGTGAAAATTTCTAGATCCACCAGTGAGAACTTTCCTTCTCAGGAATGTACAAACGTTTAGGACAATTTGAACCATTCCGTGATATTCATAACTAGAGGCTCTCAAGAAGCCCCTAACGCTCACCTGACTCTACCTGACTCTACCTTGGTTTTTGAATCATATAAAAAAAAGATGAAATTTGGCTACAAAGTAACAACACATGGCCAGCACCTCATTAGGAAAGGAACATTTATGCTATGTTTGGATCATTCAATTCAGTGGTTCTCTAAAAGATGAAATTTGTATGTATTTCCCATAGGGTCCTATGTTAAACTAAGCCCCCTGCTGGCGGTCATCTTGGATGATGGATCAGCGACAAAGTAACAACACTTGGTCAGCATCTCATAAGGAACATTCATTCTATGTTTGGTTTCATTCCATTCAGTGGTTCTCTAAAAGAAGACATTTGTATGTATTTCCCATTGGGTCCTATGTTAAACTAAGACCCCCACTGGGGTGTTGCTAAACAGAAAACGGAAACATAGAAAATTAGCCTCTTTTCTTTTTGGCTGTTTTATCTAGATAGGAATGTTTTATATAGTATTACACATGTAATATATATACTATATAAAATGAGACTGCTTTTGAAATATTTGATAAGGTCTTGCATACGTTGTTCTTGCGATCCAGTATATTGACAGTCTGTTCGACTTTTCTTATTAAAAAAATGTTGGATCAATGTCTATAATATAGTTAACCAACAACACAAAAAACAAATTACATACGGCCTAAATAAACAGACATTGGCCTCGATTCTATAGAAGAGTTATCGGCAGTAATAGTTTTTTGGAAAATGCTTTTCATCGTTTTTTCTTTGTGTCTTTTTATAATTGTCATGAATAAAAAAGATAAGCTATGTGATACATCTTGTTGCGTTGTTCTACACTTGTGATATTTTTTACTATATCTTTTTATGTATAATGGAAAGAAAACGTAAGAATTAGCTAATATGACGTATGGACAACCGATAAGCGGAAACCCATGAACTAGAATTAAGAAACTTTAAATACTTTATTTTTATGAAAAAATTTACAAAATAACTCACTTTACAACATCTTTCTCATCTGATTACATACTGAAGAATGCTGTTTGGTATTAACGTCCGAAAAGCATTACATCTCCTAGAATTTAAAATCATGAAATACGAATTGACATGAAACAAGTGGCGGAAAATTATAAGCTTACATGAATATAAGATTTGAACAGTGGTGCCTCCTCACCAAGTTAGTCGTGATTTGAATATCATGCCGTTTTATTCTTCTCTGAAAATTCAATCCCCACAAGTAACCGTGATGATTTTATTTCATAATATTACAATTGAAAATAGTGTCACTCATTCAGTATGCTATTTTACTATAGTAGAAAACATACAAAGATAGGCGAAAATTACCAAAGGGTTATTCAAACCTAGAAGTCGAAAACAAACCGTCAACGCCATGAATAAAAAAGAAAAATGTCCAAAAAGACCAAAAGATAAACAGACCAACAATTGCACACAAATTGAAAACACAACATATAAACTAAAGGCTGAGCAACACGAGCCCCACCAAAAACTTGGGGTGATCTCAGCTGCTCCAGAAGGGAAATAGATCCAGCTTCTCAGGTGACACCCGTTAACATAGACATATATTCATATTCATTCACACAAAAGCAATATTGAAATTTGAAAGCTACTTTTATTTATATTGGTAGTCTTTTATGATTTTGGTGCTATGTCAAGACAACTGAAAATTCATTCTGCTCTGTTCTTTTTTTATGACGGAATGATACTTTATTTCACACTACGCATCTGATCGTTTGGATGTTTCTACTGGCTGTACATACATTTTTCCAAAGTATCACTTATATCATTTACTAAATAACACCTGACCCAGAACAGTTCCTTGATATACCACAGAATCAACGGCTTGTTGGACCTGTTTGATGTTCAATTTACCACAACTTTTTGCTTGCGTACGGCCTTCAACAATGAGCAAAGCCCATACCACATAGTCAGCTTTAAAAGGCCCCCGAAATATAAACATATTGTAACCAATCTCTGTTTGCAAATGGCATATTGTATCCTATTGTTTTATATACAATGCAGATGTTTTTTCATCATGACATGTTTAAGTTGCATGGCATTATTTTTTTTCCTGAAGATCATAATTTGATTCACTGGTAATTGCACCCATCATTACAATACTTCTAGAATATTTTTTTAAGAAAAATATTTTTATTGCTCAGGAATATTGTTTTATTTTGCATCCTTTTAATTTTATACAAGTATAAATAAACCCGGTTTTCTCTAGTGATTCAATAAAGTAGAGAAATAGAAAGTTTGCCAGACAAAATTAATCAAAATACAGGACACGCATGGGATGGATAAACATTTATACATATTTTTTATAGCACTGACAGAAAAATGACAAATTGTATTTCTGTTTCTTTGAAAGTTTATGTTGAAAGTTTAAACTAGTCTACATATACTACAAAGTAAGTGTAAAACTGTGTTGCAGAAATTTTTCATTCTTATTTCAAAGAAGGAATAAGGTATTTTAAGGAGCAATTTAGCCCCTTTTATATATAAATTTCAAAAGTTGGCTGTGTAAACGTTAGACAAAATGCAATATTTCTTAGGACTCTTGAGTATTTTCATTTGTTAGTTAAATGCTGAAAATGTTTTTTTTTTTCATACCACACAAAAAACATGATTTTGATATGAACTTTTAACTGTTGTATTATTTATATCATTCCACAAACCAGTGATTTATTTTAAACACACCACTCTCTAATTTATATATATTTCTTAGATTAACTTATCTCTTTGTTTTGAAAAGTAATTGAAATTCCTGATACAAAAAAAAAAGAATTTTGGAAAATGCCAAATTTTGAGGGTAACAGTTAATTAAATATTTAATGCACCATGTTCTCTCAAAACTAAAAAGTTTTAATATTTAAGGGTATCAAGGGACATTTCTTGATACATGATGTGTCCTTTGTTATTACATCTTATGTCCATCTATTTATTTCTATTGTCTGTGATATGTACAGGACAATGTTTTTAGTTATTTTGTTTAATATTGTTACTTATCATTGTATTAATAAATAAAGTCTACACACGAGATATTGTATATATGTTTTCTCTCAGCTACTGAATATGAGTGCAAAAAACAAATTAGTTAGTGAATTGATTTGTATATCCTTACTGCAAAGGAGGAGGGAATAAGTTCAGGTTTATGTCTGTCTGTCAATCCTTCTGTCCGTCCAAGTTTTTGTCAATCCTTCTTTTTCATTATAGCAGAGACTAAGAATAAGAGTTTCCTGAAATTTAGTTTCATGTGATCATGCTATACTGTTTTATGTGGTAATTTTTTTAATTTTTGAAAAAAGCTAAGGATTTTCTAATCCCAGGCATAGATTACCTTAGCCGTATTTGGCGCAACTTATTGGAATTTTGGATCCTCAATGCTCTTCAACTTTGAACTATTTTGGCTTTATAAAAATTTTTGATATGAGTGTCACTGATGAGCCTTTGACAACTATTTATACATTTTCAGATCAAACACTTATAAACAACCTGTTACTTGAATACTTATAAATTCTTATACAAAATGGAAAACTGCAAATCAAGACTTTCTGAAATCTGGACTTGATCATGTGAGCAATCTGATTTGCATACAATTCTTATGTGCATCTCATGTGCTTCACATATGAAACTCATGTGCTTTTGTTAGCAATTTCTGTACTGGATATCCTTTATGGATTTAATTGAATGATCATAAATATGTAAGAATGTGGCAATACAAGTCTGAGACTTAACCAAGAAGACTGAAAATTGACCAATGAACCATGAAAATGAAGTCAAGGTCAGATGAACCATGCCAAGCAGACATGTACAGCTTACATTACTTCCATGTTACAAATATATTTTACCTATTTCTTATACCCGTAGTTAGAAAAAACAGACCAAAACACAAAAACGTAACACTGAGCAATGAGCCATGAAAATGTGGTCAAGGTCAAATAAAACCTGTGATACTAACATGTACATCATAAAATATTTCCATACACCATATATAGTTGACCTATTGCATATGAGTAGTATTAGGAAAAAAGTCCAAAACTCAAAAACTTAAATTTGACCACTAAACCATGAAAATGAGGTCAAGAACAAATGACACCTGCCAGTCAGTTAGACATGTACACCTTACAATCATTCCATACACCAAACATTATAGACCTTAGTCACTATAATAATTGCATCATTAAGAAAAACAGACCAAAACACAAAAATTTAACAATAACCACTGAACAAAGAAAATGAGGTCAAAACACATTACATCTGCCAGTTGGACATGTACACTGCACAATCCTTTCATACACCAAATATACTAGACCTTTTGCTTATAGTATCTGAGATATGGACTTGACCACCAAAACTAAACCTAAGTGTTCACTGACCCATGAAGTGAGGTCAGGGTCAAGTGAAAAAACTTTGACAGGCATGATACCTTGCAAGGTACGCACATATCAAAGATAGTTATCATATTTCTCATAAAAAGAGACAAAATAACATTACAAAAAACTTAACTTTTTATGCAAGTAGTCACTAAACCATGTAAAAGAGGTCAAGGACAATGGACATGTGACAGATGGAAACTTCCTAAAATAAGACATCTATTTAGTATGATTAGCATCAAGGTCAACCACCTTCTAAAATATAAAGCTTTTAATAAGTTAACTAACACAGCTGCCAGATCACTATGATGTCGAGCTTGCTGCGATAGAAGTAACAGGCTCTACAAAAAACATCAAAAATAGACCTTAAACTGCATTCAATGATCCACAGTACAATTTCAAAGGATTGGGTCAAGTAGGACTATAACTATCGTCCAGAAATATATGAAATACCATGTTCAAAGGCAAGCCTACAACTATTGTAAAAAACAAATTTGACTTGACCTGTATTATTAAGCGCCAATTAAAACATTTAAACCTGCTGCATTTGTTTGCACCTGTCCATAGTCAGGAACCTCAGATGTGATTCATAAGGGTTTCTCATTTCTTGTTTTTTAAATAGATTATACCATTGGTTTTCCTGTTTGAATTATATTACAGTGGCCATTTTTGGGGTCCTTTATAGTTGCTGTTGAATGAGAGCCAAGGCTCTATGTTGAAAGCTGTACAATAATGGTTTACATTTACAAATTTTGACTTAGATGGAGAGTTGTCTCATTGGCACTCATACCACATCTTCTTATATCTATTTACTATAACTTCTACCCCTAAAATATTTAGGCTTAAACAAATCAAACAATATATATTTTTATGGTCCGCTAAATCAAAATAAAAACTAACACATGTTATGATGATGCAGGTCACAGATGTGACAGTTTATGTGTCAAAATCAATCATATCAAAAGATACATGTACAAAATTTGCATACACTACAATTATAAGTACCAATTGTGAATTTAAATATACAATACTTTCATTACAGTCAGAACCAATGAGCATATTATGTAATAAATGAAATGACAAAATTAATGTCATCAATTATTGAAATTGAATTTTTTGAAAAGTCAATCAATTTAGAGTTATCTCCCCTTGACTAGAAATTTGTTAATAATAGTGTAACACCTCAACTTTTTGGAGCAGATACCGTTCTTGTTATCACCTTTACTTCAACAATAAACCAACCTCTTTTCAAGTTTTTTTAAAATTAAATGTCACCAAATTTCTGTACGTGTTCTTCCTTCAGCAACTATTTGGACAATAGGCTTGATATTAAAACATGTGCTTGAAGTAGTTCCACCTTATCAATTACAAAATTCCAACGAGTTTTAAGTTAGATAAACACATATGTACCAAAACTATTTTCTACATATTTCTAAAATTTACAAAACATGATAACACAAGACTGGATACAATTAAAAATTACAATCTTTCATTGTACCATAAAGTCACTTATGCTGCACATATATAATATATATATATAATTCTGATAATTTTGACAGCTTGTGAGGACACACTGGTTTTAATGAGTATTACCTATATTCCAAGACTAAAATAAAACTAAAACCCAAATGTAAATGTAAATGAGATAGACGCCATATTTAATTTTGGGAGCTACCATTTGATTTTTATGGGGGGGCTAGGATGAAATTGAAAAAATAGGCTGGACAGGAGTTTTGAGTTAAAAAAAAAAGGCAGGATGACAATTTGTGTAAAAAAAGTCAGGATAACTAGTAAAAAAAAAGGCAGGACCGAATAGAGTAAAAAATAAAAAGGCAGGACAGAGATTACAACTAAAAAAAAAAGCAGGACAAAATTTTTCATCCTAGCCCCCCCATAAAAATCAAATGGTAGCTCCCTTATATCATAAATAATTTCCAGCAGTACACATTTTACAAATATCAAACATATACAATGTATTATATATCAATGTATCAATAGTGTTTTTGCTTATTTTTCTGAATTTTTACCCTTCATAAATAGTCAAGGCCATCCAAGAAAACCAACAATATCATCATTTATATTTACATGAATATGAAAGGAAACCTATATCCGAGCCTTATCTCAGGATAAAAGTGTCGGACCACACCTTTAATTAGCAAAAAGGTATATAAATAGAAAATTAGAAAAACAACTTTAATTGCAATCAGCAAGTATAAAAAGGCCCTTATATATAATTACTATGTTGAACAATGGCTAGAAAGTGAAGCGATCGAAAAAACAACAATATATGGTAACACAAAATTGACATCCTGATTGGTATAATTTGTCATGCCTTAATATGAATATTTATGAAAATGTAACAACAATACAATATTTCCTGCTTTACTAATAGAACTGCAGGAAAATACCATTTATTAAATAAACATGAAAACAAATCATAAGCATATATAAGATATAAATAAGTGTCTCATAAGTCAAATTTATGACTAGCAGCGACATGTATTTATATGTCTAGCAGAGACATGTATTTATATGTCTAGCAGAGACATGTATTTATATGACTAGCAGAGACATGTATTTATATGACTAGCAGAGACATGTATTTATATGACTAGCATTATATGACTAGCAGAGACCTGTATTTATATGACTAGCAGAGACCTGTATTTATATGACTAGCAGAGACCTGTATTTATATGACTAGCAGAGACCTGTATTTATATGACTAGCAGAGACCTGTATTTATATGACTAGCAGAGACCTGTATTTATATAACTAGCAGAGACATGTATTTATATGTCTCTCTGTGACTAGGTATTGATTGTTTGAATACTGTGATTTGTAAATATTTCTCAATCAAAATGTGACATAATAATAAAATATATATTTATTTATTATTATTCTATAAATAAAGGAAATCATAAAAATCATAATTGATGAAAATTTGCTTGTGTGCTATATTTACAGCTTTAACCATATAGACTCTATCATCTACAATCCTGCTGGCCAGGAACAGCCAGCTAAAACCATATTGACAGCAGTCAAATTAACTTCTTTAAAACTGAACTGGTAGTTGGAAACCTGTGTCCAAAACCCAATACTCTAAAGACGTGTATGTAAATATGTTGCCCTTTGAGCTTGTCTTTATAAAATTGAGAATGGAAATGGGGAATGTGCCAAAGAGACAACAACCCGACCTTAGAAAAAAAACAACAGCAGAAGGTCACCAACAGGTCTTCAATGTAGCGAGAAATTCCCGCACCCGGAGGCGTCCTTCAACTGGCCCCTAAACAAATATATATACTAGTTCAGTGATAATGAACGCCATACTAATTTCCAATTTGTACACAAGAAACTAAAATTAAAATAATACAAGACTAACAAAGGCCAGAGGCTCCTGACTTGGTACAGGCGCAAAAATGCGGCGGGATTAAACATGTTTGTGAGATCTCAACCCTCCCCCTATACCTCTAGCCAATGTAGAAAAGTAAACGCATAAAATACGCACATTAAAATTCAGTTCAAGAGAAGTCGGAGTCTGATGTCAGAAGATGTAACCAAAGAAAATAAACAAAATGACAATAATACATAAATAACAACAGACTACTAGCAGTTAACTGACATTTATGCTTTGAAAAAAAAAATTGAACTTTAATTAGGCTGTTAGTTTTCTCATTTGATTTGAGACGGGTTTATAAAAAAAACAAAGTATTGTAATATGGATGTGTGAATTTAGGACTCATCAGTAGGTGTTTCACACAGCAATATTATTAACAACAAAAAAATGAAACTCAATTAGTTGAAATCAAGAGAATGACTTTTTGGTGACTGCTCAAATAAAAATTTGATCGCGATTTTTGAAAAGTAAGTACTGCCTATACCCCCAAGGCCAGGTTGACTATAAAGTCTAAATTGTGAAAAGTTGTTTTAGAGATAATTTTGAATATTTGATAAACATAGATTTCATTTATAATAAACAAAATATTCTAATGAAAAAAATCAATTTAAGGTGGTACCTAACACTACAGGGAGATAACTCTGTAAAATCAGCTAAACGTTTTAATCGCGTTGTTTTGTCAAGGGAATATAAAGCTTCTCAATGATATAAAGTATAGTGTTTGTCAAACTGCTATATAACCAATATTGAAATAAAAAAAGAACTAAATTTCATAAATCACTTCGATTTTACAATTATTTACTTTCTGTACAGCTTTTTCAAAAACAATAATAAAATATATAGGTCACCGATGAGTTAAAAAAGATATTATAATTTAAATGTCAAACAATGACATTTTTGGACCAAAGGGAGATAATTTGGAGCTTTTTCAATGATATAAACATTTTTAAAGTCATCTGTGGCCAAACCAAATCGATTTGTCTGGGAGATTTTTGTACCATATTATAAAGTAATAACTTATAGTGTAATAAATAAAAGTTGTAATGGAAAAACAAATTTTTATTTTTTTGCTGATTTTTTTATACCCGCCAGCCTCCTTAAGGGCATTATTAGACTATAGGTCAGACTATAGGTACTGTTTTATCATGCATTCTTTAGGTGAAAATAATTGCAAAATATTAATTATATAGGTGGAAGTAAGGTTGTAAAAGAACAAATTCTGGAATGAAAAGAAATTAATTGATAACAAAGTATTGTAATATGGATGTGTGAATAGGACTCATCAGTAGGTGTTTCACACATCAATATTATTAACAACAAAAAAATGAAACTCAATTGGTTGAAATCCAGAGAATGAGTTTCTGGTGACTGTGAAAATAAAAATTTGATCACGAACTTCAAAAAGTTAGTACTGCCTATACCCCCAAGGCCAGGTTGACTGAGTCTAAATTGTGAAAAGTTGTTTTAGAGATAATTTTGAATATTTGATAACTTTGATAAACATAAATTTCAAATATAATGAACAAAATTTTCAAACGAAAAAATCAATTTTATGTGTCGGTATGGCCTTGTGAGTTTCGTCCCTTTAGTACATCTTTTCAAGTTACATTTGAATACTTTTATAGATTAGACATGTATTGATGGCTCATTAAGTTAAGTTTTTAGTTTTACCAAATCATGGTTGGTATACATAAAATATGGTTGAATAGTGGATTGTAGCAGTACTTGCTGATGATTTAATAAGAGTTTATGTGAAACAAAATGAATGAATATGATTAGAATAATTCAAATTTTCTTTTGAAGAAATAATACTGCTAAACTGATCAAAAGATAAAAGACTCAATAAATATGTTAAAGGTTCTGATATTGTATTAGGGGAAGTGATATTAATTAATGCGGACATGATGCCAAACATAGAGATATAATAAATGGTACAGAGATAAAATTTCAAGGAAGTTCTGTGGAAACTGAAGCTTGATGGTATATGCTAATTTTTATTAAAAATTATTTTTTGGCAAACTAGGTCATGGAAAGTGGCATAACTCTTTGTCCTTATTAGGGAGAAACGCAAATACTAAGTTATACTTTTCCCTGATCATGTCATATGATCTCAAAAGGCGCTTCAGTTCCAGTTAGTTGAAGTGGCAGGAAAATTTTGGAACTAAAAATTATATTACATTCTGCGTAATTTGTGTTTTAAATAGTACGATTATACTGTGATTTGAGAAGGAAAAGGATTATATTCTGTAGACAATTAGGTACCTTTAATATGTTATTTGACATTGTAATTTATATGTCCGTAATTTTTTCGTAATTTACATCTACCTGCTTGAGATTTCCAGAGTTTAAAGAACATTGAAGTCTAGTTTTATTGAAAGTTTTATCTTGTATTACTTTTCACGGAACAGTTACTAAATGTGGAATAATTTAAAACAAATTAAAGCAATTGGTGCTTGATTTAAAGCAACAATAAAAAGATACTGTGAGAAATAATTTGATAAAATTATATTAAATTAATATAAGAAAAGATGCTAGTTTGTTTACTTACAAATAAAGGGACGAAGTGAAAAAAAGATATGAAATAAACATTATACAGTAACATGTGTAATAAAATGACAAACATATGCATGAAAAACAAAATGTAAAAATGTCTATTGTAAAATCGTAAAGCTATAAAAATGGTATCAAGTTTTTTACATCATAATGTTCCATCTATTGTCTCTATTATTATGGGTTACTTATGTGTTGAATGTATTGAGTTAAAATATGTTAATAAAGTTGCAAAGTTTTAAAAATAAAATAATTTAGAAATTAAAATGTTATTGTCCACTGTTTTCAAATGATGAAGATGTTATACATTCCTCATACTGTTACTAATGTGTCATCTAATTATCCTCAGAGAGTTATCTCTGCATACTGTTTCGTGCATGAGCTTTGAACTGGTCCCTTGTATGTTTTATAACTATTGGTAGTCTGGTATTTTTGTTCTTCTTCCACTTAATAGCAGTAGTGGTTTATACTGTATTTCTGCGATCCTGATCAGTGGTTTTAACACATATTACATCGCCATCTTAATCTTCAGGATTGCTGAGCTGTATTTAGTATTCTCTGTCAGTATATCTTTGGTTGATTTTTCTGGTGTCTTTTGTGTGTTAAATGAGACTGTGTATTTAGATGGTGCTGCTACGATTCTAAATTTCCTGTTTTAAGTGAGGGATTCTACCAGTGGAATTCATTTGGCTATTGGTTCTGCTGCGCCTTTAGGTCAGAGTTGCCGTTTTCTCCATGAAGTCTGTTGTTGTGCATACACAAAAATTGTCTGATTCACATTGTATTTTTGTTCGACACAAACCTTTTATGCAGCCACAGTAGAAGTAACCTGAAAAAGAAATGTAGATTCTTAAACATATCTCAGACAAAACTATATAATTGAAAAACTATTTAATTCAAGAGAATAATTATCTGGACATAATAACAATAAGAATAATATATTTACACATAACTCTTCTTTTACATTTTTTTTAAATGATTTGGTAGCATTTAATATTAACTTTTAAATCAAGTCTTTATTAGCAAAATATGATGAACAACAAGTTATTTGATGCCCGACATTAAATATAATGTTTTTCTTTATAATTGATTTATCATTCATCAGGCCTTTAATTTTACCTTTGAATGCTTCACATTTTTTTATGTTGTGGACTAAAAGCCTCATAGTTAACAATACAGTATAGATTTTTCTCTTTGTTGAAGGTGGTAAAATGATAGGGGTTGCTAAAATCCTTGTCATATGTGTCAATTGTCTCATTGCAATGGCAATCACACTGCATCTCTTAATTTTATTAAAGTGGTAAAAATCTTCATTGACATGCTATTTAAGATAAATAGTTCATAAATCTACTGATTCTCACCATAAAGGTCAGCTCCAATGACCATATCCAGCCTCAATCCTTATAGACAAGCTGTGATGATAACCTAAAATATAAATTAAATGCTTCATCATAAAAAAATTATTTTTAGTATATAAAGGTGTAATAAATTTTGAGAATATATGGATTAGACAGCTATCCAGCAACACAGCAATTACTTATGCAATTAGAAGATATCCTCTTATTTACTCATATAATGGTACTGATAAATGAGAGTAGATTTCTCACCAACTATATATTTGTTTTTTTTTTAACAAACTGGTACGTACCTTTGTATTAGCTGTATAAGACTACCAAGTTTATTGCCAACACCATGAAAACATCTCACTGAAAGAACATAAAAATAAAATAAAATGGATACATTAAATATTTTACAAATCCATTTTTTAATATTATCAACATAACAAAAATTTACTAAATATTGTTTTGATTTCTTAATGCATAATCAGAATAGTATTATATCAACACTGAAGTTTGTAAAATACATATAACGATGTTATCCACAAAAAAAGAAGTAAAATAATAATGACTTGAATTTCCACTGCACAAAAATCTCATTATTTTACTGAGTTATCGATCTCTTATTGAATTAACAAATCTTGGTTGAAATTGTCTCCCCTTGGATGTAATATTCCAATCTACAGGCTTACTTTTTATAATTTTAATAGTAAATCTTGTTGATATACCTGGTACATGTATAGAAATTGTCTCCCCTTGGATGTAATATTCCAATCTACAGGCTTACTTTTTATAATTTTAATAGTAAATCTTGTTGATATACCTGGTACATGTATAGAAATTGTTTGGCTTAAATAAACTTGCTTCTCTTATTTTCTAGGTAAAGCTGCAGACTAATTTCTGACTTGGTTGAAGATTTCTTTAACCATCTTCAATGGAATTGCTCTGCGACATGGAAAATCTATCTTAAAAATAATTGAAACAATATTTAATGCAAAAGAATAATTAACTGAGTAAATAAACAATTTAACATTTCTTTACTTAGTTTACTAATGCTTTAAGTGACATGTTGACATATCTTTTAAACTATCAGTCTTTGTTGGCACAAAACGATGGAAAAAGTCATTGTTTGCTTTTTATCATATTTGTTATTGGATTTCATTTTATCATATCTCAAGCCATTGGAGTTTGGTGTCCATAGTACATGGATGCCCCACTCGCACTATCATTTTACATGTTCATTGGACAGTGAAATTGGGGTCAATATTTTTAATTTGGCATTAAAATTAGACAGATCATATCATAGGGAACATGTATACTAAGTTTCAAGTTGATTGGACTTCAACTTCCTCAAAAAAACTACCTTGACCAAAATCTTTAACCAAAATCTTTAACCAAAACTTTAACCTGATCGAGCTTCACACTATCTTTTTCTTTGTTCAGTGGACCATGAAATTGGGGTCAGAGCTTTAATTTGGCATTAAAATTAGAAAGATCATATCATGAGAAACATGTGTACTAAGTTTCAAGTTGATTGGACTTCAACTTCATCTAAAACTATCTGGACCAAAAACTTTAACCTGAAGCGGGATGAACTGACGAACAGATAGACAAACAGACGAACAGATGGACAAATGGACAAACAGATGGAAGAACGGATGGACGGACTGATGCACAGACCAGAAAACATAATGCCCTCTACTATCGTAAGTGGGGCATAAAAATTAGATGATATGTTTTACAGAACTGGATATTATCTTATTGCGACTGATATTTAAAAACCTTTCCATCATATGTTAAAGAATATAAATACACTAATGTGTGGCTTAGTCAAATCTGAAATTGACCGTCGTAACCTGTGTGAATCATCTGTATCGGTCAAAGGAAAATTTCGAAATATGATTACAGAACTGGAGATAAATTACCTATTGCGACTGGATATTTAAAACCTTTCCATCATTGTTTAAAACATGTTTTTAATATCAATTTTTAATATAAATACCCTGATAAAGAATAAATGATTAAGTATAAATACCCTGATGGAGAGCCAAATTGATTTCTCAAATTGAGGGGTGTAATGTGTACGAATCGTCTGCATCAGGTAATGGAAAATTTCGAAAATTTAACCTACATGGTCAAACCAATATTTTTGTTTTCTATATTGTTGATAATTAAGAGAACTTCAAGTGAAATAAGATTTCCAAATTTTGGTTGTATTCAAGAAATTATTTACTTATTATTTTCAATAGTTCAATAGAAGTTCCAATAATTAAAATTGTTTTGTAGAAAAGATGGGAACATGTCCATGATAACTATCCAAGGATACAGCTTCTATCAACATGAGTTCTTAACAAATGTTAGACATGACATACAATCCAAGGATACAGCTTCTATCAACATGAGTTCTTAACAAATGTTAAACATGATAACAATCCAAGGATACAGCTTCTATCAACATGAGTTCTTAACAAATGTTAAACATGACATACAATCAAGGATACAGCTTCTATCAATATGAGTTCTTAACAAATGTTAAACATGACATACAATCCAAGGATACAGCTTCTATCAACATGAGTTCTTAACAAATGTTAGACATGACATACAATCCAAGGATACAGCTTCTATCAACATGAGTTCTTAACAAATGTTAAACATGACACTACAATCCAAGGATACAGCTTCTATCAACATGAGTTCTTAACAAATGTTAAACATGATAACAATCCAAGGATACAGCTTCTATCAACATGAGTTCTAATAACAAATGTTAGACATGACATACAATCCAAGGATACAGCTTCTATCAACATGAGTTCTTAACAAATGTTAAACATGACACTACAATCCAAGGATACAGCTTCTATCAACATGAGTTCTTAACAAATGTTAGACATGACATACAATCCAAGGATACAGCTTCTATCAACATGAGTTCTAATAACAAATGTTAAACATGACATACAATCCAAGGATACAGCTTCTATCAACATGAGTTCTTAACAAATGTTAAACATGACACTACAATCCAAGGATACAGCTTCTATCAACATGAGTTCTTAACAAATGTTAAACATGATAACAATCCAAGGATACAGCTTCTATCAACATGAGTTCTAATAACAAATGTTAGACATGACATACAATCCAAGGATACAGCTTCTATCAACATGAGTTCTTAACAAATGTTAAACATGACATACAATCCAAGGATACAGCTTCTATCAACATGAGTTCTAATAACAAATGTTAAACATGACATACAATCCAAGGATACAGCTTCTATCAACATCTCAGTTCTTAACAAATGTTAAACATGACACTACAATCCAAGGATACAGCTTCTATCAACATGAGTTCTTAACAAATGTTAAACATGACACTACAATCCAAGGATACAGCTTCTATCAACATGAGTTCTTAACAAATGTTAAACATGACAATACAAATTAAAGAGGAATAACCTTTACTGTATGTTGAAAAATGTCTGCATTTTATGTGCCACCTTTATCTAGTCACATAGGTTTTAACATTTTTAAATATTGAAGAATGTGAAAATGAATGAAATAAAAAAGCTTTGTTGAAGACCCATTGGTTGATTTCAGCTGTAACTTTCTACTTTCTGGTTGGGTTAATTGTTGTTACTTTGACACATTCCCAATTTCCATTCTCAGTTTTATTTGTTACTTTGACACATTCCCAATTTCCATTCTCAATTTTATTTGTCAATTTGTATAGACTTAGTAAACATAATAAATACTTACCACTTTTCTGCTGTGCCTGAATTCATCCATGGTCTTTGGTTGGGTTGGTGTTTTCACAATTTTTAGTTTTCAGTTTTCTGACTAGGGAGCTACCTTTAGATTTTTATGGGGGGGGCTAGGATGAAATTTGAAAAAAATAGGCAGGACAGGAGTTTTGAGTTAAAAAAAAAAGGCCAAGTCCTGGGTCGCACAACCTAAAGGAAAAAAAATAAGGACAAAAAAGGACAAGACATATACACAAAGACCTTAACAATAACATATTTACCTGGTATGGCCAAGTCCTGGGTCGCACAACCTAAAGGGAAAAAAATACGGACAAAAAATGACAAGATATATACACAAAGACCTTAACAATAACATATATACCTGGTCTTGCCTAGTCCTGGGTCGCACAACCTAAAGGAAAAAAAATAAGGACAAAAAAAGGACAAGACATATACACAAAGACCTTAACAATAACATATATACCTGGTATGGCCAAGTCCTGGGCCGCACAACCTAAAGGAAAAAAAAAAGGACAAGACATTTACACAAAAGTCTTAACAATAACATATATACCTGGTATGGCCAAGTCCTGGGTCGCACAACCTAAAGGAAAAAAAATAGGGACAAAAAAAAGACAAGACATATACACAAAAGTCTTAACAATAACATATATACCTGGTATGGCCAAGTATTGGGTCGCACAACCTAAAGGAAAAAAAAAGGAAAAAAAAAAGGACAAGATATATACACAAAGACCTTAACAATAACATATATACCTGGTATGGCCTAGTCCTGGGTCGCACAACCTAAAGGAAAAAAAATAACGACAAAAAAAGGACAAGACATACACACAAAGACCTTAACAATAACATATATACCTGGTATGGCCAAGTCCTGGGCCGCACAACCTAAAGGGAAAAAAAAGGACAAGACATATACACAAAAGTCTTAACAATAACATATATACCTGGTATGGCCAAGTCATGGGTCGCACAACCTAAAGGGAAAAAAATAAGGACAAAAAAAGGACAAGATATATACAAAAAGACCTTAACAATAACATATATACCTGGTATGGCCTAGTCCTGGGTCGCACAACCTCAAGGGAAAAAAATAAGGACAAAAAAAGGACAAGACATACACACAAAGACCTTAACAATAACATATATACCTGGTATGGCCAAGTCCTGGGCCGCACAACCTAAAGGAAAAAAAATAAGGACAAAAAAAGGACAAGACATACACACAAAGACCTTAACAATAACATATATACCTGGTATGGCCAAGTCCTGGGCCGCACAACCTAAAGGAAAAAAAAGGACAAGACATATACACAAAAGTCTTAACAATAACATATATACCTGGTATGGCCAAGTCCTGGGTCGCACAACCTAAAGGGAAAAAAATAAGGACAAAAAAAAGGACAAAATATAAACACAAAGACCTTAACAATAACATATATACCTGGTATGGCCTAGTCCTGGGTCGCACAACCTAAAGGGAAAAAAATAAGGACAAAAAAAGGACAAGACATACACACAAAGACCTTAACAATAACATATATACCTGGTATGGCCAAGTCCTTGGTCGCACAACCTAAAGGAAAAAAAATAAGGACAAAAAAAGGACAAGATATATACACAAAGACCTTAACAATAACATATATACCTGGTATGGCCTAGTCCTGGGTCGCACAACCTAAAGGAAAACAAATAAGGACAAGACATATACACAAAAGTCTTAACAATAACATATATGCCTGGTATGGCCAAGTCCTGGGTCGCACAACCTAAAGGGAAAAAAAAAAGGACAAAAAAAGGACAAGATATATACACAAAGACCTCAACAATAACATATATACCTGGTCTGGCCTAGTCCTGGGTCGCACAACCTAAAGGGAAAAAAATAAGGACAAAAAAAGGACAAGATATATACACAAAGACCTTAACAATAACATATATACCTGGTATGGCCAAGTCCTGGGTCGCACAACCTAAAGGAAAAAAAATAAGGACAAAAAAAGGACAAGATATATACACAAAGACCTTAACAATAACATATATACCTGGTATGGCCTAGTCCTGGGTCGCACAACCTAAAGGAAAACAAATAAGGACAAGACATATACACAAAAGTCTTAACAATAACATATATGCCTGGTATGGCCAAGTCCTGGGTCGCACAACCTAAAGGGAAAAAAATAAGGACAAAAAAAGGACAAGATATATACACAAAGACCTCAACAATAACATATATACCTGGTCTGGCCTAGTCCTGGGTCGCACAACCTAAAGGGAAAAAAATAAGGACAAAAAAAGGACAAGATATATACACAAAGACCTTAACAATAACATATATACCTGGTATGGCCAAGTCCTGGGTCGCACAACCTAAAGGGAAAAAAATAAGGACAAAAAAAGGACAAGACATACACACAAAGACCTTAACAATAACATATATACCTGGTATGGCCAAGTCCTGGGCCGCACAACCTAAAGGGAAAAAAAGGACAAGACATATACACAAAAGTCTTAACAATAACATATATACCTGGTATAGCCAAATCCTGGGTCGCACAACCTAAAGGGAAAAAAATAAGGACAAAAAAAGGACAAGATATATACACAAAGACCTTAACAATAACATATATACCTGGTATGGCCTAGTCCTGGGTCGCACAACCTAAAGGAAAAAAAATAAGGACAAAAAAAGGACAAGACATACACACAAAGACCTTAACAATAACATATATACCTGGTCTGGCCTAGTCCTGGGTCGCACAACCTAAAGGAAAAAAAATAAGGACAAAAAAAGAACAAGACATACACACAAAGACCTTAACAATAACATATATACCTGGTATGGCCAAGCCCTAGGCCACACAACCTAAAGGAAAAACAAAGGACAAGACATATACACAAAAGTCTTAAAAATAACATATATACCTGGTATGGCCAAGTCCTGGGTTGCACAACCTAAAGGGAAAAAAATAAGGACAAAAAAAGGACAAGACATACACACAAAGACCTTAACAATAACATATATACCTGGTATGGCCAAGTCCTGGGCCGCACAACCTAAAGGGAAAAAAAAGGACAAGACATATACACAAAAGTCTTAACAATAACATATATACCTGGTATGGCCAAGTCCTGGGTCGCACAACCTAAAGGAAAAAAAATAAGGACAAAAAAAGGACAAGATATATACACAAAGACCTTAACAATAACATATATACCTGGTAAGGCCTAGTCCTGGGTCGCACAACCTAAAGGAAAAATAATAAGGACAAAAAAAGGACAAGACATACACACAAAGACCTTAACAATAACATATATACCTGGTATGGCCTAGTCCTGGGTCGCACAACCTACAGGAAAAAAAATAAGGACAAAAAAAGGACAAGATATATACACAAAGACCTTAACAATAACATATATACCTGGTATGGCCTAGTCCTGGGTCGCACAACCTAAAAGAAAAAAAATAAGGACAAAAAAAGGACAAGACATACACACAAAGACCTTAACAATAACATATATACCTGGTATGGCCAAGTCCTGGGCCGCACAACCTAAAGGGAAAAAAATAAGGACAAAAAAAGGACAAGACATATACACAAAGACCTTAACAATAACATATATACCTGGTATGGCCAAGTCCTGCGCCGAACAGCCTAAAGGAAAAGAAAGGACAAGACATATACACAAAAGTCTTAACACTAACATATATACCTGGTATGGCCAAGTCCTGGGTCGCACAACCTAAAGGAAAAAAAATAAGGACAAAAAAAGGACAAGATATATACACAAAGACCTTAACAATAACATATATACCTGGTCTGGCCTAGTCCTGGGTCGCACAACCTAAAGGAAAAAAAATAAGGACAAAAAATGGACAAGACATACACACAAAGACCTTAACAATAAATATATACCTGGTATGGCCAAGTCCTGGGTCGCACAACCTAAAGGAAAAAAAATAAGGACAAAAAAAGGACAAGATATATACACAAAGACCTTAACAATAACATATATACCTGGTCTGGCCTAGTCCTGGGCCGCACAACCTAAAGGAAAAAAAATAAGGACAAAAAATGGACAAGACATACACACAAAGACCTTAATAATAACATATATACCTGGTATGGCCAAGTCCTGGGCCGCACAACCTAAAGAAAAAAAAAAGGACAAGACATATACACCAAAGTCTTAACAATAACATATATACCTGGTATGGCCAAGTCCTGGGTCGCACAACCTAAAGGAAAAAAAATAAGGACAAAAAAAGGACAAGATATATACACAAAGACCTTAACAATAACATATATACCTGGTATGGTCAAGTCCTGCGCCGAACAACCTAAAGGAAAAGAAAGGACAAGACATATACACAAAAGTCTTAACACTAACATATATACCTGGTATGGCCAAGTCCTGGGTCGCACAACCTAAAGGAAAAAAAATAAGGACAAAAAAAGGACAAGATATATACACAAAGACCTTAACAATAACATATATACCTGGTCTGGCCTAGTCCTAGGTCGCACAACCTAAAGGAAAAAAAATAAGGACAAAAAATGGACAAGACATACACACAAAGACCTTAACAATAAATATATACCTGGTATGGCCAAGTCCTGGGCCGCACAACCTAAAGAAAAAAAAAGGACAAGACATATACACCAAAGTCTTGACAATAACATATATACCTGGTATGGCCAAGTCCTGGGTCGCACAACCTAAAGGAAAAAAAATAAGGACAAAAAAAGGACAAGATATATACACAATGACCTTAACAATAACATATATACCTGGTCTGGCCTAGTCCTGGGTCGCACAACCTAAAGGAAAAAAAATAAGGACAAAAAATGGACAAGACATACACACAAAGACCTTAATAATAACATATATACCTGGTATGGCCAAGTCCTGGGCCGCACAACCTAAAGAAAAAAAAAGGACAAGACATATACACCAAAGTCTTAACAATAACATATATACCTGGTATGGCCAAGTCCTGGGTCGCACAACCTAAAGGAAAAAAAATAAGGACAAAAAAAGGACAAGATATATACACAAAGACCTTAACAATAACATATATACCTGGTATGGCCTAGTCCTGGGTCGCACAACCTAAAGGAAAAAAAAAGGGGCAAAAAAAGGACAAGACATACACACAAAGACCTTAACAATAACATATATACCTGGTATGGCCAAGTCCTGGACCGCACAACCTTAAGGAAAAAAAAGGACAAGACATATACACAAAAACCTTAACAATAACATATATACCTGGTATGGCCAAGTCCTGGGTCACACAACATAAAGAAGAAAAAAATAAGGACAAAAAAAGAACAAGACATATACACAAAGACCTTGACAATAACATATATACCTGGTATGGCCAAGTCCTGGGCCGCACAACCTAAAGGAAAAAAAATAAGGACAAAAAAAGGACAAGACATACACACAAAGACCTTAACAATAACAAATATATCTGGTATGGCCAAGTCCTGGGCCTCACAACCTAAAGGAAAAAAAATAAGGACAAAAAAAGGACAAGACATACACACAAAGACCTTAACAATAACATATATACCTGGTCTGGCCTAGTCCTGGGTCGCACAACCTAAAGGAAAAAAAATAAGGACAAAAAAAGAACAAGACATACACACAAAGACCTTAACAATAACATATATACCTGGTATGGCCAAGTCCTAGGCCACACAACCTAAAGGAAAAACCAAGGACAAGACATATACACAAAAGTCTTAAAAATAACATATATACCTGGTATGGCCAAGTCCTGGGTTGCACAACCTAAAGGGAAAAAAATAAGGACAAAAAAAGGACAAGACATACACACAAAGACCTTAACAATAACATATATACCTGGTATGGCCAAGTCCTGGGCCGCACAACCTAAAGGGAAAAAAAAGGACAAGACATATACACAAAAGTCTTAACAATAACATATATACCTGGTATGGCCAAGTCCTGGGTCGCACAACCTAAAGGAAAAAAAATAAGGACAAAAAAAGGACAAGATATATACACAAAGACCTTAACAATAACATATATACCTGGTAAGGCCTAGTCCTGGGTCGCACAACCTAAAGGAAAAAAAATAAGGACAAAAAAAGGACAAGACATACACACAAAGACCTTAACAATAACATATATACCTGGTATGGCCTAGTCCTGGGTCGCACAACCTACAGGAAAAAAAATAAGGACAAAAAAAGGACAAGATATATACACAAAGACCTTAACAATAACATATATACCTGGTATGGCCTAGTCCTGGGTCGCACAACCTAAAAGAAAAAAAATAAGGACAAAAAAAGGACAAGACATACACACAAAGACCTTAACAATAACATATATACCTGGTATGGCCAAGTCCTGGGCCGCACAACCTAAAGGGAAAAAAATAAGGACAAAAAAAGGACAAGACATATACACAAAGACCTTAACAATAACATATATACCTGGTATGGCCAAGTCCTGCGCCGAACAGCCTAAAGGAAAAGAAAGGACAAGACATATACACAAAAGTCTTAACACTAACATATATACCTGGTATGGCCAAGTCCTGGGTTGCACAACCTAAAGGAAAAAAAATAAGGACAAAAAAAGGACAAGATATATACACAAAGACCTTAACAATAACATATATACCTGGTCTGGCCTAGTCCTGGGTCGCACAACCTAAAGGAAAAAAAATAAGGACAAAAAATGGACAAGACATACACACAAAGACCTTAACAATAAATATATACCTGGTATGGCCAAGTCCTGGGTCGCACAACCTAAAGGAAAAAAAATAAGGACAAAAAAAGGACAAGATATATACACAAAGACCTTAACAATAACATATATACCTGGTCTGGCCTAGTCCTGGGCCGCACAACCTAAAGGAAAAAAAATAAGGACAAAAAATGGACAAGACATACACACAAAGACCTTAATAATAACATATATACCTGGTATGGCCAAGTCCTGGGCCGCACAACCTAAAGAAAAAAAAAAGGACAAGACATATACACCAAAGTCTTAACAATAACATATATACCTGGTATGGCCAAGTCCTGGGTCGCACAACCTAAAGGAAAAAAAATAAGGACAAAAAAAGGACAAGATATATACACAAAGACCTTAACAATAACATATATACCTGGTATGGTCAAGTCCTGCGCCGAACAACCTAAAGGAAAAGAAAGGACAAGACATATACACAAAAGTCTTAACACTAACATATATACCTGGTATGGCCAAGTCCTGGGTCGCACAACCTAAAGAAAAAAAATAAGGACAAAAAAAGGACAAGATATATACACAAAGACCTTAACAATAACATATATACCTGGTCTGGCCTAGTCCTGGGTCGCACAACCTAAAGGAAAAAAAATAAGGACAAAAAATGGACAAGACATACACACAAAGACCTTAACAATAAATATATACCTGGTATGGCCAAGTCCTGGGCCGCACAACCTAAAGAAAAAAAAAGGACAAGACATATACACCAAAGTCTTGACAATAACATATATACCTGGTATGGCCAAGTCCTGGGTCGCACAACCTAAAGGAAAAAAAATAAGGACAAAAAAAGGACAAGATATATACACAATGACCTTAACAATAACATATATACCTGGTCTGGCCTAGTCCTGGGTCGCACAACCTAAAGGAAAAAAAAATAAGGACAAAAAATGGACAAGACATACACACAAAGACCTTAATAATAACATATATACCTGGTATGGCCAAGTCCTGGGCCGCACAACCTAAAGAAAAAAAAAGGACAAGACATATACACCAAAGTCTTAACAATAACATATATACCTGGTATGGCCAAGTCCTGGGTCGCACAACCTAAAGGAAAAAAAATAAGGACAAAAAAAGGACAAGATATATACACAAAGACCTTAACAATAACATATATACCTGGTATGGCCTAGTCCTGGGTCGCACAACCTAAAGGAAAAAAAAAGGGGCAAAAAAAGGACAAGACATACACACAAAGACCTTAACAATAACATATATACCTGGTATGGCCAAGTCCTGGACCGCACAACCTTAAGGAAAAAAAAGGACAAGACATATACACAAAAACCTTAACAATAACATATATACCTGGTATGGCCAAGTCCTGGGTCACACAACATAAAGAAGAAAAAAATAAGGACAAAAAAAGGACAAGACATACACACAAAGACCTTAACAATAACAAATATATCTGGTATGGCCAAGTCCTGGGCCGCACAACCTAAAGGAAAAAAAATAAGGACAAAAAAAGGACAAGACATACACACAAAGACCTTAACAATAACAAATATATCTGGTATGGCCAAGTCCTGGGCCGCACAACCTAAAGGAAAAAAAATAAGGACAAAAAAAGGACAAGACATATACACAAAAGTCTTAACAATAACATATATACCTGGTATGGCCAAGTCCTGGGTCGCACAACCTAAATGAAAAAAATAAGGACAAAAAAAGGACAAGATATATACACAATGACCTTAACAATAACATATATACCTGGTCTGGCCTAGTCCTGGGTCGCACAACCTAAAGGAAAAAAAATAAGGACAAAAAATGGACAAGACATACACACAAAGACCTTAATAATAACATATATACCTGGTATGGCCAAGTCCTGGGCCGCACAACCTAAAGAAAAAAAAAGGACAAGACATATACACCAAAGTCTTAACAATAACATATATACCTGGTATGGCCAAGTCCTGGGTCGCACAACCTAAAGGAAAAAAAATAAGGACAAAAAAAGGACAAGATATATACACAAAGACCTTAACAATAACATATATACCTGGTATGGCCTAGTCCTGGGTCGCACAACCTAAAGGAAAAAAAAAGGGGCAAAAAAAGGACAAGACATACACACAAAGACCTTAACAATAACATATATACCTGGTATGGCCAAGTCCTGGACCGCACAACCTTAAGGAAAAAAAAGGACAAGACATATACACAAAAACCTTAACAATAACATATATACCTGGTATGGCCAAGTCCTGGGTCACACAACATAAAGAAGAAAAAAATAAGGACAAAAAAAGAACAAGACATATACACAAAGACCTTGACAATAACATATATACCTGGTATGGCCAAGTCCTGGGCCGCACAACCTAAAGGAAAAAAAATAAGGACAAAAAAAGGACAAGACATACACACAAAGACCTTAACAATAACAAATATATCTGGTATGGCCAAGTCCTGGGCCGCACAACCTAAAGGAAAAAAAATAAGGACAAAAAAAGGACAAGACATACACACAAAGACCTTAACAATAACATATATACCTGGTCTGGCCTAGTCCTGGGTCGCACAACCTAAAGGAAAAAAAATAAGGACAAAAAAAGAACAAGACATACACACAAAGACCTTAACAATAACATATATACCTGGTATGGCCAAGTCCTAGGCCACACAACCTAAAGGAAAAACCAAGGACAAGACATATACACAAAAGTCTTAAAAATAACATATATACCTGGTATGGCCAAGTCCTGGGTTGCACAACCTAAAGGGAAAAAAATAAGGACAAAAAAAGGACAAGACATACACACAAAGACCTTAACAATAACATATATACCTGGTATGGCCAAGTCCTGGGCCGCACAACCTAAAGGGAAAAAAAAGGACAAGACATATACACAAAAGTCTTAACAATAACATATATACCTGGTATGGCCAAGTCCTGGGTCGCACAACCTAAAGGAAAAAAAATAAGGACAAAAAAAGGACAAGATATATACACAAAGACCTTAACAATAACATATATACCTGGTAAGGCCTAGTCCTGGGTCGCACAACCTAAAGGAAAAAAAATAAGGACAAAAAAAGGACAAGACATACACACAAAGACCTTAACAATAACATATATACCTGGTATGGCCTAGTCCTGGGTCGCACAACCTACAGGAAAAAAAATAAGGACAAAAAAAGGACAAGATATATACACAAAGACCTTAACAATAACATATATACCTGGTATGGCCTAGTCCTGGGTCGCACAACCTAAAAGAAAAAAAATAAGGACAAAAAAAGGACAAGACATACACACAAAGACCTTAACAATAACATATATACCTGGTATGGCCAAGTCCTGGGCCGCACAACCTAAAGGGAAAAAAATAAGGACAAAAAAAGGACAAGACATATACACAAAGACCTTAACAATAACATATATACCTGGTATGGCCAAGTCCTGCGCCGAACAGCCTAAAGGAAAAGAAAGGACAAGACATATACACAAAAGTCTTAACACTAACATATATACCTGGTATGGCCAAGTCCTGGGTCGCACAACCTAAAGGAAAAAAAATAAGGACAAAAAAAGGACAAGATATATACACAAAGACCTTAACAATAACATATATACCTGGTCTGGCCTAGTCCTGGGTCGCACAACCTAAAGGAAAAAAAATAAGGACAAAAAATGGACAAGACATACACACAAAGACCTTAACAATAAATATATACCTGGTATGGCCAAGTCCTGGGTCGCACAACCTAAAGGAAAAAAAATAAGGACAAAAAAAGGACAAGATATATACACAAAGACCTTAACAATAACATATATACCTGGTCTGGCCTAGTCCTGGGCCGCACAACCTAAAGGAAAAAAAATAAGGACAAAAAATGGACAAGACATACACACAAAGACCTTAATAATAACATATATACCTGGTATGGCCAAGTCCTGGGCCGCACAACCTAAAGAAAAAAAAAAGGACAAGACATATACACCAAAGTCTTAACAATAACATATATACCTGGTATGGCCAAGTCCTGGGTCGCACAACCTAAAGGAAAAAAAATAAGGACAAAAAAAGGACAAGATATATACACAAAGACCTTAACAATAACATATATACCTGGTATGGTCAAGTCCTGCGCCGAACAACCTAAAGGAAAAGAAAGGACAAGACATATACACAAAAGTCTTAACACTAACATATATACCTGGTATGGCCAAGTCCTGGGTCGCACAACCTAAAGGAAAAAAAATAAGGACAAAAAAAGGACAAGATATATACACAAAGACCTTAACAATAACATATATACCTGGTCTGGCCTAGTCCTGGGTCGCACAACCTAAAGGAAAAAAAATAAGGACAAAAAATGGACAAGACATACACACAAAGACCTTAACAATAAATATATACCTGGTATGGCCAAGTCCTGGGCCGCACAACCTAAAGAAAAAAAAAGGACAAGACATATACACCAAAGTCTTGACAATAACATATATACCTGGTATGGCCAAGTCCTGGGTCGCACAACCTAAAGGAAAAAAAATAAGGACAAAAAAAGGACAAGATATATACACAATGACCTTAACAATAACATATATACCTGGTCTGGCCTAGTCCTGGGTCGCACAACCTAAAGGAAAAAAAAATAAGGACAAAAAATGGACAAGACATACACACAAAGACCTTAATAATAACATATATACCTGGTATGGCCAAGTCCTGGGCCGCACAACCTAAAGAAAAAAAAAGGACAAGACATATACACCAAAGTCTTAACAATAACATATATACCTGGTATGGCCAAGTCCTGGGTCGCACAACCTAAAGGAAAAAAAATAAGGACAAAAAAAGGACAAGATATATACACAAAGACCTTAACAATAACATATATACCTGGTATGGCCTAGTCCTGGGTCGCACAACCTAAAGGAAAAAAAAAGGGGCAAAAAAAGGACAAGACATACACACAAAGACCTTAACAATAACATATATACCTGGTATGGCCAAGTCCTGGACCGCACAACCTTAAGGAAAAAAAAGGACAAGACATATACACAAAAACCTTAACAATAACATATATACCTGGTATGGCCAAGTCCTGGGTCACACAACATAAAGAAGAAAAAAATAAGGACAAAAAAAGGACAAGACATACACACAAAGACCTTAACAATAACAAATATATCTGGTATGGCCAAGTCCTGGGCCGCACAACCTAAAGGAAAAAAAATAAGGACAAAAAAAGGACAAGACATACACACAAAGACCTTAACAATAACAAATATATCTGGTATGGCCAAGTCCTGGGCCGCACAACCTAAAGGAAAAAAAATAAGGACAAAAAAAGGACAAGACATATACACAAAAGTCTTAACAATAACATATATACCTGGTATGGCCAAGTCCTGGGTCGCACAACCTAAATGAAAAAAATAAGGACAAAAAAAGGACAAGACATATACACAAAAGTCTTAACAATAACATATATACCTGGTATGGCCAAGTCCTGGATCGCACAACCTAAAGGAAAAAAAAAATAAGGACAAAAAAAGGACAAGATATATACACAAAGACCTTAACAATAACATATATACCTGGTATGGCCAAGTCCTGGGTCGCACAACCTAAAGGAAAAAAAAAAGGACAAGACATATACACAAAGACCTTAACAATAACATATACACCTGGTATGGCCAAGTCCTGGGCCGAACAACCTAAAGGGAAAAAATAAGGACAAAAAAAGGACAAGACATATACACAAAGACCATAACAATAACATATATACCTGGTATGGCCAAGTCCTTGGTTGCACAACCTAAAGGAAAAAAAATAAGGACAAAAAAAGGACAAGACATATACACAAAGACCTTAACAATAACATATATACCTGGTATGGCCAAGTCCTGGGCCGAACAACCTAAAGGAAAAAAAAAGGACAAGACATATACACAAAAGTCTTAACAATAACATATATACCTGGGATGGCCAAGTCCTGGGTCGCACAACCTAAAGGGAAAAAAAAAGGATAAAAAAAGGACAAGATATATACACAAAGACCTTAACAATAACATATATACCTGGTATGGCCAAGTCCTGGGCCGCACAACCTAAATGAAAAAAAATAAGGACAAACAAAGGACAAGACATATACACAAAGACCTTAATAACATATATACCTGGTATGGCCAATGTCCTGGGCCAAACAACCTAAAGGAAAAAAAAGGACAAGACATATACACAAAGACCTTAACAATAACATATATACCTGGTATGGCCTAGTCCTGGGCCGCACAACCTAAAGGAAAAAAAAAGGACAAGACATATACACAAAAGTCTTAACAATAACATATATACCTGGTATGGCCAAGTCCTGGGTCGCACAACCTAAAGGAAAAAAAATAAGGACAAAAAAAGGACAAGATATATACACAAAGACCTTAACAATAACATATATACCTGGTCTGGCCTAGTCCTGGGTCACACAACCTAAAGGAAAAAAAATAAGGACAAAAAAAGGACAAGACATACACACAAAGACCTTAACAATAACATATATACCTGGTATGGCCAAGTCCTGGGCCACACAACCTAAAGGAAAAACAAAGGACAAGACATATACACAAAAGTCTTAACAGTAACATATATACCTGGTATGGCCAAGTCCTGGGTCGCACAACCTAAAGGAAAAAAAATAAGGACAAAAAAAGGACAAGATATATACACAAAGACCTTAACAATAACATATATACCTGGTATGGCCTAATCCTGGGTCGCACAACCTAAAGGAAAAAAAATAATAAGGACAAAAAAAGGACAAGACATACACACAAAGACCTTAACAATAACATATATACCTGGTATGGCCAAGTCCTGGGTCGCACAACCTAAAGGAAAAAAAATAAGGACAAAAAAAGGACAAGATATATACACAAAGACCTTAACAATAACATATATACCTGGTATGGCCTAATCCTGGGTCGCACAACCTAAAGGAAAAAAAATAAGGACAAAAAAAGGACAAGACATACACACAAAGACCTTAACAATAACATATATACCTGGTATGGCCAAGTCCTGGGCCGTACAACCTAAAGGGAAAAAAATAAGGACAAAAAAAGGACAAGACATATACACAAAGACCTTAACAATAACATATATACCTGGTATGGCCAAGTCCTGCGCCGAACAACCTAAAGGAAAAGAAAGGACAAGACATATACACAAAAGTCTTAACACTAACAAATATACCTGGTATGGCCAAGTCCTGGGTCGCACAACCTAAAGGAAAAAAAATAAGGACAAAAAAAGGACAAGATATATACACAAAGACCTTAACAATAACATATATACCTGGTCTGGCCTAGTCCTGGGTCGCACAACCTAAAGGAAAAAAAATAAGGACAAAACATGGACAAGACATACACACAAAGACCTTGACAATAACATATATACCTGGTATGGCCAAGTCCTGGGTCGCACAACCTAAAGGAAAAAAAATAAGGACAAAAAAAGGACAAGATATATACACAAAGACCTTAACAATAACATATATACCTGGTCTGGCCTAGTCCTGGGTCGCACAACTTAAAGGAAAAAAAATAAGGACAAAAAATGGACAAGACATACACACAAAGACCTTAACAATAACATATATACCTGGTATGGCCAAGTCCTGGGCCGCACAACCTAAAGAAAAAAAAAAGGACAAGACATATACACCAAAGTCTTAACAATAACATATATACCTGGTATGGCCAAGTCCTGGGTCGCACAACCTAAAGGAAAAAAAATAAGGACAAAAAAAGGACAAGATATATACACAAAGACCTTAACAATAACATATATACCTGGTATGGCCTAGTCCTGGGTCGCACAACCTAAAGGGAAAAAAAAGGGATAAAAGGACAAGACATACACACAAAGACCTTAACAATAACATATATACCTGGTATGGCCAAGTCCTGGGCCGCACAACCTAAAGGCAAAAAAAGGACAAGACATATACACAAAAACCTTGACAATAACATATATACCTGGTATGGCCAAGTCCTGGGTCGCACAACATAAAGAAGAAAAAAATAAGGACAAAAAAAGAACAAGACATATACACAAAGACCTTAACAATAACATATATACCTGGTATGGCCAAGTCCTGGGCAGCACAACCTAAAGGAAAAAAAAAGGACAAGACATATACACAAAAGTCTTAACAATAACATATATACCTGGTATGGCCAAGTCCTGGGTCGCACAACCTAAAGGAAAAAAAATAAAGACAAAAAAAGGACAAGACATACACACAAAAGTCTTAACAATAACATATATACCTGGTATGGCCAAGTCCTGGGTTGCACAACCTAAAGGAAAAAAAATAAGGACAAAAAAAGGACAAGATATATACACAAAGACCTTAACAATAACATATATACCTGGTATGGCCTAGTCCTGGGTCGCACAACCTAAAGGGAAAAAAATAAGGACAAAAAAAGGACAAGACATACACACAAAGACCTTAACAATAACATATATACCTGGTATGGCCAAGTCCTGGGCCGCACAACCTAAAGGAAAAAAAATAAGGACAAAAAAAGGACAAGACATATACACAAAGACCTTAACAATAACATATATACCTGGTATGGCCAAGTCCTGCGCCGAACAACCTAAAGGAAAAAAAAGGACAAGACATATACACAAAAGTCTTAACACTAACATATATACCTGGTATGGCCAAGTCCTGGGTCGCACAACCTAAAGGGAAAAAAAATAAGGACAAAACAAGGACAAGATATATACACAAAGACCTTAACAATAACATATATACCTGGTATGGCCTAGTCCTGGGTCGCACAACCTAAAGGAAAAAAAATAAGGACAAAAAATATACAAGACATACACACAAAGACCTTAACAATAAATATATACCTGGTATGGCCAAGTCCTGGGCCGCACAACCTAAAGAAAAAAAAAACGGACAAGACATATACACCAAAGTCTTGACAATAACATATATACCTGGTATGGCCAAGTCCTGGGTCGCACAACCTAAAGGAAAAAAAATAAGGACAAAAAAAGGACAAGATATATACACAAAGACCTTAACAATAACATATATACCTGGTCTGGCCTAGTCCTGGGTCGCACAACCTAAAGGAAAAAAAATAAGGACAAAAAATGGACAAGACATACACACAAAGACCTTAATAGTAACATATATACCTGGTATGGCCAAGTCCTGGGCCGCACAACATAAAGAAAAAAAAAGGACAAGACATATACACCAAAGTCTTAACAATAACATATATACCTGGTATGGCCAAGTCCTGGGTCGCACAACCTAAAGGAAAAAAAATAAGGACAAAGAAGGACAAGACATATACACAAAGACCTTAACAATAACATATATACCTGGTATGGCCAAGTCCTGGGCCGCACAACCTAAAGGAAAAAAAAAGAAAAAGACATATACACAAAAGTCTTAACAATAACATATATACCTGGTATGGCCAAGTCCTGGGCCGCACAACCTAAAGGGAAAAAAAAGGACAAGACATATACACAAAAGTCTTAACAATAACATATATACCTGGTATGGCCAAGTCCTGGGTCACACAACCTGAAGGAAAAAAAATAAGGACAAAAAAAAGGACAAGATATATACACAAAGACCTTAACAATAACATATATACCTGGTATGGCCTAGTCCTGGGTCGCACAACCTAAAGGAAAAAAAATAAGGACAAAAAAAGGACAAGACATACACACAAAGACCTTAACAATAACATATATATCTGGTATGGCCAAGTCCTGGGTCGCACAACCTAAAAGAAAAAAAAAGGACAAGACATATACACAAAAGTCTTAACAATAACATATATACCTGGTATGGCCAAGTCCTGGGTCGCACAACCTAAAGGAAAAAAAATAAGGACAAAAAAAGGACAAGATATATACACAAAGACCTTAACAATAACATATATACCTGGTATGGCCTAGTCCTGGGTCGCACAACCTAAAGGGAAAAAAATAAGGACAAAAAAAGGACAAGACATACACACAAAGACCTTAACAATAACATATATACCTGGTATGGCCAAGTCCTGGGCCGAACAACCTAAAGGAAAAAAAAAGGACAAGACATATACACAAAAGTCTTAACAATAACATATATACCTGGAATGGCCAAGTCCTGGGTCGCACAACCTAAAGGAAAAAAAATAAGGACAAAAAAGGACAAGATATATACACAAAGACCTTAACAATAACATATATACCTGGTATGGCCTAGTCCTGGGTCGCACAACCTAAAAGAAAAAAAAAGGACAAAAAAAGTACAAGACATACACACAAAGACATTAACAATAACATATATACCTGGTATGGCCAAGTCCTGGGCCGCACAACCTAAAGGAAAAAAAATAAGGACAAAAAAAGGACAAGACATATACACAAAAGTCTTAACAATAACATATATACCTGGTATGGCCAAGTCCTGGGTCGCACAACCTAAAGGAAAAAAAATAAGGACAAAAAAAGGACAAGATATATACACAAAGACCTTAACAATAACATATATACCTGTTATGGCCTAGTCCTGGGTCGCACAACCTAAAGGGAAAAAAATAAGGACAAAAAAAGGACAAGACATACACACAAAGACCTTAACAATAACATATATACCTGGTATGGCCAAGTCCTGGGCCGCACAACCTAAAGGAAAAAAAAAGGACAAGACATATACACAAAAGTCTTAACAATAACATATATACCTGGTATGGCCAAGTCCTGGGTCGCACAACCTAAAGGAAAAAAATAAGGACAAAAAAAGGACAAGATATATACACAAAGACCTTAACAATAACATATATACCTGGTATGGCCTAGTCCTGGGTCGCACAACCTAAAGGAAAAAAAATAAGGACAAAAAAAGGACAAGACATACACACAAAGACCTTAACAATAACATATATACCTGGTATGGCCAAGTCCTGGGTCGCACAACCTAAAGGAAAAATAATAAGGACAAAAAAAGGACAAGACATATACACAAAAGTCTTAACAATAACATATATACCTGGTATGGCCAAGTCCTGGGTCGCACAACCTAAAGGAAAAAAAATAAGGACAAAAAAAGGACAAGATATATACACAAAGACCTTAACAATAACATATATACCTGGTATGGCCTAGTCCTGGGTCGCACAACCTAAAGGGAAAAAAATAAGGACAAAAAAAGGACAAGACATACACACAAAGACCATAACAATAACATATATACCTGGTATGGCCAAGTCCTGGGCCGCACAACCTAAAGGAAAAAAAAAGGACAAGACATATACACAAAAGTCTTAACAATAACATATATACCTGGTATAGCCAAGTCCTGGGTCGCACAACCTAAAGGAAAAAAAATAAGAACAAAAAAAGGACAAGATATATACACAAAGACCTTAACAATAACATATATACCTGGTATGGCCTAGTCCTGGGTCGCACAACCTAAAGGAAAAAAAATAAGGACAAAAAAAGGACAAGACATACACACAAAGACCTTAACAATAACATATATACCTGGTATGGCCAAGTCCTGGGTCGCACAACCTAAAGGAAAAAAAATAAGGACAAAAAAAGGACAAGACATATACACAAAAGTCTTAACAATAACATATATACCTGGTGTGGCCAAGTCCTGGGTCGCACAACCTAAAGGAAAAAAAATAAGGACAAAAAAAGGACAATATATATACACAAAGACCTTAACAATAACATATATACCTGGTATGGCCTAGTCCTGGTTCGCACAACCTAAAGAAAAAAAAATAAGGACAAAAAAAGTACAAGACATACACACAAAGACCTTAACAATAACATATAAACCTGGTATGGCCAAGGCCTGGGCCGCACAACCTAAAGGAAAAAAAATACAAGACATATACACAAAAGTCTTAACAATAACATATATACCTGGTATGGCCAAGTCCTGGGTCGCACAACCTAAAAGAAAAAAAATAAGGACAAAAAAAGGACAAGATATATACACAAAGACCTTAACAATAACATATATACCTGGTATGGCCAAGTCCTGGGCCTAACAACCTAAAGGAAAACAAATAAGGACAAAAAAAAGGACAAGACATATACACAAAGACCTTAACAATAACATATATACCTGGTATGGCCAAGTCCTGGGCCGCACAACCTAAAGGAAAAAAAAGGACAAGACATATACACAAAAGTCTTAACAATAACATATATACCTGGTATGGCCAAGTCCTGGGTCGCACAACCTAAAGGAAAAAAAATAAAGACAAACTAGAGGCTCTAAAGAGCCTGTGTCGCTCACCTTGGTCTATGTGCATATTAAACAAAGGACACAAATGGATTCATGACAAAATTGTATTTTGGTGATGTTGATGTGTTTGAAGTTCTTACTTTACTGAACGATTTTGCTTCTTACAATTATATCTATAATGAACTTTGCCCATTAGTAACAGAGAACTATATTTGGTAAAAATTTACATATATTTACCAAATCAATGAAAATTGTTAAAAATTGACTATAAAGGGCAATAACTCCTTAAGGGGTCAATTGACCATTTAGGTCATGTTGACTTATTTGTAGATCTTACTTTGCTGAACATTATTGCTGTTTACAGTTTATCGCTATCTATAATAGTATTCAAGATAACCAAAAACGGCAAAATTTCTTTAAAAATTACCAATTGGAGGGCAGCAACCCAACAACCAGTTGTCCAATTCATCTGAAAAATTCAGGGCAGATAGATATTGACTTGATTAACAATTTAACTTCTTGTCAGATTTGCTCTAGATGCTTTGAATTCATAGTTATAAGCCAAAAACTGCATTTTACCCCTATGTTCTATTTTTAGCCGTGGCGGCCATCTTGGTTGAATGGCCAGGTCATCGGACACATTTTTCAAACTAGATACCCCAAAGATGATTGTGGCCTAGTAGTTTCAGTGGAGATTTTGTAAAAGATTACTTTGATTTATGAAAAATGGTTAAAGATTGACTATAAAGGGCAATAACTCCTAAAGGGGTCAACTGACCATTTTGGTCATGTTGACTTATTTGTAGATCTTACTTTGCTGAACATTATTGCTGTTTAAAATTTATCTCTATCTATAATAATATTCAAGATAATAACTAAAAACAGCAAAATTTCCTCAAAATTACCAATTCAGGGGCAGCAACCCAATAACCGATTGACCGATTCATCTGAAAATTTCAGGGCAGATAGATCTTGACCTGATAAACATTTTTATCCCATGTCAGATTTCCTCAAAATGCTTTGGTTTTTGAGTTATAAGCCAAAAACTGCATTTTACCCCTATGTTCTATTTTTAGCGGTGGCGGCCATCTTGGTTGGTTGACCAGGTCACGCCACACATTTTTTAAACTAGATACCCCAAAGATGATTGTGGCCAAGTTTGGATTAATTTGGCCCAGTAGTTTCAGAGGAGAAGATTTTTGTAAAAGATTAATTTAATTTATGAAAAATGGTTAAAATTGACTATAAAGGGCAATAACTCCTAAACAGGTCAACTGACCATTTTGGTCATGTTGACTTATTTGTAGATCTTACTTTGCTGAACATTATTGCTGTTTACAGTTTATCTCTATCTATAATAATATTCAAGATAATAACCAAAAACAGCAAAATTTCCTCAAAATTACCAATTCAGGGGCAGCAACCCAACAACCGATTGACTGATTCATCTGAAAATTTCAGGGCAGATAGATCTTGACCTGATAAAGATTTTTATCCCGTCAGATTTCCTCAAAATGCTTTGGTTTTTGAGTTATAAGCCAAAAACTGCATTTTACCCCTTTGTTCTATTTTTAGCCGTGGCGGCCATCTTGGTTGGTTGACCAGGTCACGCCACACATTTTTTAAACTAGATACCCCAAAGATGATTGTGGCCAAGTTTGGATTAATTTGGCCCAGTAGTTTCAGAGGAGAAGATTTTTGTAAAAGATTACTTAAATTAACGAAAAATGGTTAAAAATTGACTATAAAGGGCAATAACTCCTAAACGGGTCAACTGACCGTTTTGGTCATGTTGACTTATTTGTAGATCTTACTTTGCTGAACATTATTGCTGTTTACAGTTTATCTCTATCTATAATAATATTCAAGATAATAACCAAAAACAGCAAAATTTCCTCAAAATTACCAATTCAGGGGCAGCAACCCAACAACCGATTGACCGATTCATCTGAAAATTTCAGGGCAGATAGATCTTGACCTGATAAACATTTTTACCCATGTCAGATTTGCTCTAAATGCTTTGGTTTTTGAGTTATAAGCCAAAAACTGCATTTTACCCCTATGTTCTAGTTTTAGCCGTGGCGGCCATCTTGGTTGGTTGACCGGGTCACGCCACACATTTTTTAAACTAGATACCCCAATGATGATTGTGGCCAAGTTTGGTTTGATTTGGCCCAGTAGTTTCAGAGGAGAAGATTTTTGTAAAAGTTAACGACGACGGACGACGACGACGGAAGACGGACGACGGACGACGACGGACGACGGACGACGGACGACAGACGCCAAGTGATGAGAAAAGCTCACTTGGCCCTTCGGGCCAGGTGAGCTAATAAAAAAGGACAAGACATACACACAAAAGTCTTAACAATAACATATATACCTGGTATGGCCAAGTCCTGGGTTGCACAACCTAAAGGAAAAAAAATAAGGACAAAAAAAGGACAAGATATATACACAAAGACCTTAACAATAACATATATACCTGGTATGGCCTAGTCCTGGGTCGCACAACCTAAAGGGAAAAAAATAAGGACAAAAAAAGGACAAGACATACACACAAAGACCTTAACAATAACATATATACCTGGTATGGCCAAGTCCTGGGCCGCACAACCTAAAGGAAAAAAAATAAGGACAAAAAAAGGACAAGACATATACACAAAGACCTTAACAATAACATATATACCTGGTATGGCCAAGTCCTGCGCCGAACAACCTAAAGGAAAAAAAAGGACAAGACATATACACAAAAGTCTTAACACTAACATATATACCTGGTATGGCCAAGTCCTGGGTCGCACAACCTAAAGGGAAAAAAAATAAGGACAAAACAAGGACAAGATATATACACAAAGACCTTAACAATAACATATATACCTGGTATGGCCTAGTCCTGGGTCGCACAACCTAAAGGAAAAAAAATAAGGACAAAAAATATACAAGACATACACACAAAGACCTTAACAATAAATATATACCTGGTATGGCCAAGTCCTGGGCCGCACAACCTAAAGAAAAAAAAAACGGACAAGACATATACACCAAAGTCTTGACAATAACATATATACCTGGTATGGCCAAGTCCTGGGTCGCACAACCTAAAGGAAAAAAAATAAGGACAAAAAAAGGACAAGATATATACACAAAGACCTTAACAATAACATATATACCTGGTCTGGCCTAGTCCTGGGTCGCACAACCTAAAGGAAAAAAAATAAGGACAAAAAATGGACAAGACATACACACAAAGACCTTAATAGTAACATATATACCTGGTATGGCCAAGTCCTGGGCCGCACAACATAAAGAAAAAAAAAGGACAAGACATATACACCAAAGTCTTAACAATAACATATATACCTGGTATGGCCAAGTCCTGGGTCGCACAACCTAAAGGAAAAAAAATAAGGACAAAGAAGGACAAGACATATACACAAAGACCTTAACAATAACATATATACCTGGTATGGCCAAGTCCTGGGCCGCACAACCTAAAGGAAAAAAAATGGACAAGACATATACACAAAAGTCTTAACAATAACATATATACCTGGTATGGCCAAGTCCTGGGCCGCACAACCTAAAGGGAAAAAAAAGGACAAGACATATACACAAAAGTCTTAACAATAACATATATACCTGGTATGGCCAAGTCCTGGGTCACACAACCTGAAGGAAAAAAAATAAGGACAAAAAAAAGGACAAGATATATACACAAAGACCTTAACAATAACATATATACCTGGTATGGCCTAGTCCTGGGTCGCACAACCTAAAGGAAAAAAAATAAGGACAAAAAAAGGACAAGACATACACACAAAGACCTTAACAATAACATATATATCTGGTATGGCCAAGTCCTGGGTCGCACAACCTAAAAGAAAAAAAAAGGACAAGACATATACACAAAAGTCTTAACAATAACATATATACCTGGTATGGCCAAGTCCTGGGTCGCACAACCTAAAGGAAAAAAAATAAGGACAAAAAAAGGACAAGATATATACACAAAGACCTTAACAATAACATATATACCTGGTATGGCCTAGTCCTGGGTCGCACAACCTAAAGGGAAAAAAATAAGGACAAAAAAAGGACAAGACATACACACAAAGACCTTAACAATAACATATATACCTGGTATGGCCAAGTCCTGGGCCGAACAACCTAAAGGAAAAAAAAAGGACAAGACATATACACAAAAGTCTTAACAATAACATATATACCTGGAATGGCCAAGTCCTGGGTCGCACAACCTAAAGGAAAAAAAATAAGGACAAAAAAGGACAAGATATATACACAAAGACCTTAACAATAACATATATACCTGGTATGGCCTAGTCCTGGGTCGCACAACCTAAAAGAAAAAAAAAGGACAAAAAAAGTACAAGACATACACACAAAGACATTAACAATAACATATATACCTGGTATGGCCAAGTCCTGGGCCGCACAACCTAAAGGAAAAAAAATAAGGACAAAAAAAGGACAAGACATATACACAAAAGTCTTAACAATAACATATATACCTGGTATGGCCAAGTCCTGGGTCGCACAACCTAAAGGAAAAAAAATAAGGACAAAAAAAGGACAAGATATATACACAAAGACCTTAACAATAACATATATACCTGGTATGGCCTAGTCCTGGGTCGCACAACCTAAAGGGAAAAAAATAAGGACAAAAAAAGGACAAGACATACACACAAAGACCTTAACAATAACATATATACCTGGTATGGCCAAGTCCTGGGCCGCACAACCTAAAGGAAAAAAAAAGGACAAGACATATACACAAAAGTCTTAACAATAACATATATACCTGGTATGGCCAAGTCCTGGGTCGCACAACCTAAAGGAAAAAAATAAGGACAAAAAAAGGACAAGATATATACACAAAGACCTTAACAATAACATATATACCTGGTATGGCCTAGTCCTGGGTCGCACAACCTAAAGGAAAAAAAATAAGGACAAAAAAAGGACAAGACATACACACAAAGACCTTAACAATAACATATATACCTGGTATGGCCAAGTCCTGGGTCGCACAACCTAAAGGAAAAATAATAAGGACAAAAAAAGGACAAGACATATACACAAAAGTCTTAACAATAACATATATACCTGGTATGGCCAAGTCCTGGGTCGCACAACCTAAAGGAAAAAAAATAAGGACAAAAAAAGGACAAGATATATACACAAAGACCTTAACAATAACATATATACCTGGTATGGCCTAGTCCTGGGTCGCACAACCTAAAGGGAAAAAAATAAGGACAAAAAAAGGACAAGACATACACACAAAGACCATAACAATAACATATATACCTGGTATGGCCAAGTCCTGGGCCGCACAACCTAAAGGAAAAAAAAAGGACAAGACATATACACAAAAGTCTTAACAATAACATATATACCTGGTATAGCCAAGTCCTGGGTCGCACAACCTAAAGGAAAAAAAATAAGAACAAAAAAAGGACAAGATATATACACAAAGACCTTAACAATAACATATATACCTGGTATGGCCTAGTCCTGGGTCGCACAACCTAAAGGAAAAAAAATAAGGACAAAAAAAGGACAAGACATACACACAAAGACCTTAACAATAACATATATACCTGGTATGGCCAAGTCCTGGGTCGCACAACCTAAAGGAAAAAAAATAAGGACAAAAAAAGGACAAGACATATACACAAAAGTCTTAACAATAACATATATACCTGGTGTGGCCAAGTCCTGGGTCGCACAACCTAAAGGAAAAAAAATAAGGACAAAAAAAGGACAATATATATACACAAAGACCTTAACAATAACATATATACCTGGTATGGCCTAGTCCTGGTTCGCACAACCTAAAGAAAAAAAAATAAGGACAAAAAAAGTACAAGACATACACACAAAGACCTTAACAATAACATATAAACCTGGTATGGCCAAGGCCTGGGCCGCACAACCTAAAGGAAAAAAAATACAAGACATATACACAAAAGTCTTAACAATAACATATATACCTGGTATGGCCAAGTCCTGGGTCGCACAACCTAAAAGAAAAAAAATAAGGACAAAAAAAGTACAAGATATATACACAAAGACCTTAACAATAACATATATACCTGGTATGACCAAGTCCTGGGCCTAACAACCTAAAGGAAAACAAATAAGGACAAAAAAAAGGACAAGACATATACACAAAGACCTTAACAATAACATATATACCTGGTATGGCCAAGTCCTGGGCCGCACAACCTAAAGGAAAAAAAAGGACAAGACATATACACAAAAGTCTTAACAATAACATATATACCTGGTATGGCCAAGTCCTGGGTCGCACAACCTAAAGGGAAAAAAATAAGGACAAAAAAAGGACAAGAGATATACACAAAGACCTTAACAATAACATATATACCTGGTCTGGCCTAGTCCTGGGTCGCACAACCTAAAGGGAAAAAAATAAGGACAAAAAAAGGACAAGATATATACACAAAGACCTTAACAATAACATATATACCTGGTATGGCCAAGTCCTGGGTCGCACAACCTAAAGGGAAAAAAATAAGGACAAAAAAAGGACAAGACATACACACAAAGACCTTAACAATAACATATATACCTGGTATGGCCAAGTCCTGGGTCGCACAACCTAAAGGAAAAAAAATAAGGACAAAAAAAGGACAAGACATATACACAAAAGTCGTAACAATAACATATATACCTGGTGTTGCCAAGTCCTGGGTCGCACAACCTAAAGGAAAAAAAATAAGGACAAAAAAAGGACAATATATATACACAAAGACCTTAACAATAACATATATACCTGGTATGGCCTAGTCCTGGGTCGCTCAACCTAAAGAAAAAAAAATAAGGACAAAAAAGTACAAGACATACACACAAAGACCTTAACAATAACATATAAACCTGGTATGGCCAAGGCCTGGGCCGCACAACCTAAAGGAAAAAAAAATACAAGACATATACACAAAAGTCTTAACAATAACATATATACCTGGTATGGCCAAGTCCTGGGTCGCACAACCTAAAGGAAAAAAAATAAGGACAAAAAAAGGACAAGATATATACACAAAGACCTTAACAATAACATATATACCTGGTATGGCCAAGTCCTGGGCCTAACAACCTAAAGGAAAACAAATAAGGACAAAAAAAAGGACAAGACATATACACAAAGACCTTAACAATAACATATATACCTGGTATGGCCAAGTCCTGGGCCGCACAACCTAAAGGAAAAAAAAGGACAAGACATATACACAAAAGTCTTAACAATAACATATATACCTGGTATGGCCAAGTCCTGGGTCGCACAACCTAAAGGGAAAAAAATAAGGACAAAAAAAGGACAAGATATATACACAAAGACCTTAATAATAACATATATACCTGGTCTGGCCTAGTCCTGGGTCGCACAACCTAAAGGGAAAAAAATAAGGACAAAAAAAGGACAAGATATATACACAAAGACCTTAACAATAACATATATACCTGGTATGGCCAAGTCCTGGGTCGCACAACCTAAAGGGAAAAAAATAAGGACAAAAAAAGGACAAGACATACACACAAAGACCTTAACAATAACATATATACCTGCTATGGCCAAGTCCTAGGCCACACAACCTAAAGGAAAAACAAAGGACAAGACATATACACAAAAGTCTTAACAATAACATATATACCTGGTATGGCCAAGTCCAGGGTCGTACAACATAAAGGACAAAAAATAAGGACAAAAAAAGAACAAGACATTTACACAAAGACCTTAACAATAACATCTATACCTGGTATGACCAAGTCCTGGGCCGCACAACCTAAAGGGAAAAAAATAAGGACAAAAAAAGGACAAGACATACACACAAAGACCTTCACAATAACATATATACCTGGTATGGCCAAGTCCTGGGCCGCACAACCTAAAGGGAAAAAAAAGGACAAGACATATACACAAAAGTCTTAACAATAACATATATACCTGGTATGGCCAAGTCCTGGGTCGCACAACCTAAAGGAAAAAAAATAAGGACAAAAAAAGGACAAGATATATACACAAAGACCTTAACAGTACCATATATACCTGGTATGGCCTAGTCCTGGGTCGCACAACCTAAAGGGAAAAAAATAAGGACAACAAAAGGACAAGACATACACACAAAGACCTTAACAACAACATATATACCTGGTATGGCCTAGTCCTGGGTCGCACAACCTAAAGGGAAAAAAATAAGGACAAAAAAAGGACAAGACATACACACAAAGACCTTAACAATAACATATATACCTGGTATGGCCAAGTCCTGGGTCGCACAACCTAAAGGAAAAAAAATAAGGACAAAAAAAGGACAAGACATATACACAAAAGTCTTAACAATAACATATATACCTGGTGTGGCAAAGTCCTGGGTCGCACAACCTAAAGGAAAAAAAATAAGGACAAAAAAAGGACAATATATATACACAAAGACCTTAACAATAACATATATACCTGGTATGGCCTAGTCCTGGGTCCCACAACCTAAAGAAAAAAAAATAAGGACAAAAAAAGGACAAGACATACACACAAAGACCTTAACAATAACATATAAACCTGGTATGGCCAAGTCCTGGGCAGCACAACCTAAAGGAAAAAAAAAAATACAAGACATATACACAAAAGTCTTAACAATAACATATATACCTGGTATGGCCAAGTCCTGGGTCGCACAACCTAAAGGAAAAAAAATAAGGACAAAAAAAGGACAAGATATATACACAAAGACCTTAACAATAACATATATACCTGGTATGGCCAAGTCCTGGGCCTAACAACCTAAAGGAAAACAAATAAGGACAAAAAAAAGGCCAAGACATATACACAAAGACCTTAACAATAACATATATACCTGGTATGGCCAAGTCCTGGGCCGTACAACCTAAAGGAAAAATAAGGACAAGACATATACACAAAAGTCTTAACAATAACATATATGCCTGGTATGGCCAAGTCCTGGGTCGCACAACCTAAAGGGAAAAAAATAAGGACAAAAAAAGGACAAGATATATACACAAAGACCTTAACAATAACATATATACCTGGTCTGGCCTAGTCCTGGGTCGCACAACCTAAAGGGAAAAAAAAAGGACAAAAAAAGGACAAGATATATACACAAAGACCTTAACAATAACATATATACCTGGTATGGCCAAGTCCTGGGTCGCACAACCTAAAGGGAAAAAAATAAGGACAAAAAAAGGACAAGACATACACACAAAGACCTTAACAATAACATATATACCTGGTATGGCCAAGTCCTGGGCCGCACAACCTAAAGGGAAAAAAAAGGACAAGACATATACACAAAAGTCTTAACAATAACATATATACCTGGTATGGCCAAGTCCTGGGTCGCACAACCTAAAGGAAAAAAAATAAGGACAAAAAAAGGACAAGATATATACACAAAGACCTTAACAATAACATATATACCTGGTATGGCCTAGTCCTGGGTCGCACAACCTAAAGGAAAAAAAATAAGGACAAAAAAAGGACAAGACATACACACAAAGACCTTAACAATAACATATATACCTGGTATGGCCAAGTCCTGGGTCGCACAACCTAAAGGAAAAATAATAAGGACAAAAAAAGGACAAGACATATACACAAAAGTCTTAACAATAACATATATACCTGGTATGGCCAAGTCCTGGGTCGCACAACCTAAAGGAAAAAAAATAAGGACAAAAAAAGGACAAGATATATACACAAAGACCTTAACAATAACATATATACCTGGTATGGCCTAGTCCTGGGTCGCACAACCTAAAGGGAAAAAAATAAGGACAAAAAAAGGACAAGACATACACACAAAGACCATAACAATAACATATATACCTGGTATGGCCAAGTCCTGGGCCGCACAACCTAAAGGAAAAAAAAAGGACAAGACATATACACAAAAGTCTTAACAATAACATATATACCTGGTATGGCCAAGTCCTGGGTCGCACAACCTAAAGGAAAAAAAATAAGAACAAAAAAAGGACAAGATATATACACAAAGACCTTAACAATAACATATATACCTGGTATGGCCTAGTCCTGGGTCGCACAACCTAAAGGAAAAAAATAAGGACAAAAAAAGGACAAGACATACACACAAAGACCTTAACAATAACATATATACCTGGTATGGCCAAGTCCTGGGTCGCACAACCTAAAGGAAAAAAAATAAGGACAAAAAAAGGACAAGACATATACACAAAAGTCTTAACAATAACATATATACCTGGTGTGGCCAAGTCCTGGGTCGCACAACCTAAAGGAAAAAAAATAAGGACAAAAAAAGGACAATATATATACACAAAGACCTTAACAATAACATATATACCTGGTATGGCCTAGTCCTGGGTCGCACAACCTAAAGAAAAAAAAAATAAGGACAAAAAAGTACAAGACATACACACAAAGACCTTAACAATAACATATAAACCTGGTATGGCCAAGGCCTGGGCCGCACAACCTAAAGGAAAAAAAATACAAGACATATACACAAAAGTCTTAACAATAACATATATACCTGGTATGGCCAAGTCCTGGGTCGCACAACCTAAAGGAAAAAAAATAAGGACAAAAAAAGGACAAGATATATACACAAAGACCTTAACAATAACATATATACCTGGTATGGCCAAGTCCTGGGCCTAACAACCTAAAGGAAAACAAATAAGGACAAAAAAAAGGCCAAGACATATACACAAAGACCTTAACAATAACATATATACCTGGTATGGCCAAGTCCTGGGCCGCACAACCTAAAGGAAAAAAAAGGACAAGACATATACACAAAAGTCTTAACAATAACATATATACCTGGTATGGCCAAGTCCTGGGTCACACAACCTAAAGGGAAAAAAATAAGGACAAAAAAAGGACAAGAGATATACACAAAGACCTTAACAATAACATATATACCTGGTCTGGCCTAGTCCTGGGTCGCACAACCTAAAGGGAAAAAAATAAGGACAAAAAAAGGACAAGATATATACACAAAGACCTTAACAATAACATATATACCTGGTATGGCCAAGTCCTGGGTCGCACAACCTAAAGGGAAAAAAATAAGGACAAAAAAAAGGACAAGACATACACACAAAGACCTTAACAATAACATATATACCTGGTATGGCCAAGTCCTGGGTCGCACAACCTAAAGGAAAAAAAATAAGGACAAAAAAAGGACAAGACATATACACAAAGACCTTAACAATAACATATATACCTGGTATGGCCAAGTCCTGGGCCGCACAACCTAAAGAAAAAAAAAAAGGACAAGACATATACACAAAAGTCTTAACAATAACATATATACCTGGTATGGCCAAGTCCTGGGTCGCACAACCTAAAGGAAAAAAAAATTAGGACAAAAAAAGGACAAGACATATACACAAAAGTCTTAACAATAACATATATACCTGGTATGGCCAAGTCCTGGGTCGCACAACCTAAAGGAAAAAAAATAAGGACAAAAAAAGGACAAGATATATACACACAAAGACCTTAACAATAACATATATACCTGGTATGGCCTAGTCCTGGGTCGCACAACCTAAAGGGGAAAAAAATAAGGACAAAAAAAGGACAAGACATACACACAAAGACCTTAACAATAACATATAAACCTAGTATGGCCAAGTCCTGGGCCGCACAACCTAAAGGAAAAAAAAAATACAAGACATATACACAAAAGTCTTAACAATAACATATATACCTGGTATGGCCAAGTCCTGGGTCGCACAACCTAAAGGAAAAAAAATAAGGACAAAAAAAGGACAAGATATATACACAAAGACCTTAACAATAACATATATACCTGGCATGGCCTAGTCCTGGGTCGCACAACCTAAAGGGAAAAAAATAAGGACAAAAAAAGGACAAGACATACACACAAAGACCTTAACAATAACATATATACCTGGTATGGCCAAGTCCTGGGCCGCACAACCTAAAGGAAAAAAAATAAGGACAAAAAAAAAGCAAGACATATACACAAAGACCTTAACAATAACATATATACCTGGTATGGCGAAGTCCTGGGCCAAACAACCTAAAGGAAAAAAAATTAGGACAAAAAAAGGACAAGACATATACACAAAGACCTTTAAACAATAACATATATACCTGGCATGGCCAAGTCCTGGGTCCCACAACCTAAAGGAAAAAAAATAAAGGCAAAAAAAGGACAAGACATATACACAAAGACCTTCACAATAACATATATTTCTGGTATGGCCAAGTCCTGGGTCGCACAGCCTAAAGGAAAAAAATAAGGACAAAAAAAGGACAAGACATATACACAAAGACCTTAACAATAACATATATACCTGGTATGGCCAAGTCCTGGGTCGCACAACCTATAGGAAAAAAAATAAGGACAAAAAAAGGACAAGACATATACACAAAGACCTTAACAATAACATATATACCTGGTATGGCCAAGTCCTGGGTCGCACAACCTAAAGGAAAAAAAAGGACAAGACATATACACAAAAACCTTAACAATAACATATATACCTGGTATGGCCAAGTCCTGGGTCGCACAACCTAAAGGAAAAAAAATAGGGACAAAAAAGGACATGAGACATACTCAAAGACCTTAACAATAACATATATATTTTACGGACGACAGACGACAGACGACAGATGCCAGATGACAGACGACAGATGCTGGAGGACAGATGCTGGATGCGAGATGACAGACGACAGATGCTGGATGCGAGATGACAGACGACAGATGCTGGATGACAGACGACGGATGCCTGACAACGGACGCCAGAGGAGGGACTACAATGACAGACGACTGATGACAGACGACGGACTCCAAGTGATGAAAAAAGGTGATCTAAAAAGAGGGTATATCGAGTTGGTACTGTTTTTGAAAACATTAACAGGCTCTCGAAAATTCCGATGAACAGCAAAAGAATTCAAAATGATTGCAACTTGTAGTTGTTATCTCTTCATTTGTGAATAATTATTCAAAATAAAATAAAACACTGAGGTGCACTTGATATGGACCCTCAAAATAACATGCCTTGTATGGCCCGTTCTGGGACTCACAACCTAGAGGAAAATGGGGGCAATTTTTGTTAAATTTTAGGGACAACAGACGACAGATGCCAGATGACAGATGACAGAAGCCGGACGACAGATGCTGGACGACAGATGCTGGACAACGGATGCTGGACGACGGATGCCGGACGACAGACGACGGATGCCCGACAACGGACGCCAGACGAGGGACTACAATGACAGACGACTGATGACAGATGACGGACTCCAAGTGATGAGAAAAGGTGATCTAAAAAGGGGGTATATCGAGTTGGTACTGTTTTTGAAAACATTAACAGGCTCTTGAAAATTCCGATGAACAGCAAAAGAATTCAAAATGATTGCAACTTGTAGTTGTTATCTCTTCATTTGTGAATAATTACTCAAAATAAAATAAAACACTGAGGTGCACTCGATATGGACCTTCAAAATAACATGCCTTGTATGGCCCGTTCTGGGACTCACAACCTAGAGGAAAATGGGGGCAATTTTTGTTAAATTTTACGAACGACGGATGCCAGATGACAGACGACGGATGCCGGACGACAGATGACAGATGCTGGACGACAGACGACGGCTGCCTGACGAAAGACGACGGATGCCGGACGACAGATGAGGGATGCCTGACAATGGATGCCAGACGAGGGACTACAATGACTGACGACTGATGACAGACGACGGACATCAAGTGATGAGAAAAGGTGAGCTAAAAAGGGGGTATATTAAGTTGGTACTGTTTTTGAAAACAATAACAGTCTCTCAATAATTCTGATGAACAGCAAAATAATTCAAAATGATTGCAACTTTTAGTTTTTATCTCTTCATTTGTTCATTATTATAATTGAAATAAAAAAAAAACTGCGGTGCACTCGATATGGTTTGAACGTGAACATGTATTCACGGTTTTTTTGTCACTCATTCACCTTGTAAGAAATAAAACCCGAGAAGACAAGAAACTAATAGCAGACGACTGCATTGTCAAAAATAATATTTAAAAAACTTACCATTATAAGCTGCTACAGATAACAATATCATCTTTGTAATCCACATTGAAATCGAATATATCTGAACACACATTTGAAATTAATCCACAGTTTGAATCAACACAATCACTGATAACGTCATTACTTTCTTCGTTTTTTGCACTAAGAATATAATTCCATTGTCTATATCCATTCTAAAACATAAAACGCATGTAAAGGTATTCACTTAAAATATTGAAGTCCTTGCGCACGCAGTTATATAAACATACCTTGTGTCTTAGGGTGTGTTCGGATATCTACCTATATTAAGCGACGTACATCCTTAATCTTCATGTTGTTAAATTTAAGTTGTAATTTCTTTCTGTCTATTGTTTAAGAGCCAGTCTGCCATAAAACCATGCAAAATCTCAAATTTCGCCCAAATTGGTAGCTACAACTTGGCAACATTATATATATTTCCAAAATATTTGGGTATTTAGGAGTTAAAAAAAAAAAAAAAAATTTGTTAATTCACACTATTTTCCATTTAACAGCCTAATTTGCATATTTGTGAATTATTAAAAAAAAATGCAAAAAAAAATCACCATATTTAGGTACTTTTTAAAGGTCTGGATAATTGATATATCTCTTAAATATAACATTATCTTGTTATATTTTGCAAAGAACATCATAAAAAAAAATTTAAAAATGCATTTTGAGATTTTTTTTACCTTTTGACAGGTTGCCAGAGAGGTTCGTGCAACAGATGTATTAGATAACTAGTATGTAGTACAAGTACTCAGTAGGTGTTTTCTCTTAAGATCATGTTTATTTTTTTTAACTTTTAGGATTTTTTAAAGGTGTATGTCAGTTCTAAGACAAGTAAAAAACTTTAGCCTGGCAAATAATGGGAAGCTAGTAAAAAAATGCTCCCAAAGTATCTATAAAATGCACTAATTGTAATAGTTTTGTCCCTTAATATTTTAACTAAAACTGATCAAAGTAGACTTATATTCCGGACAATAACTTTAGTTTAAGTGAAAAGATCTTAATGATTTTTTTCAGAAGGTTAAATACCACAAAAGGAAGGTTGGGATCGATTTTGGGGATGATGGTCGCAACCGTTTAGGAATTAAGGGCCCAAAGGGGGCCCAAAACAAGCATTTTATAGTTTAAGGATAATAACTTGTGTATAAGTATTTCAATTGCTCTGCTGTTGTACCACAATGTTCAAAACCACAAGTAGAAGGTTTGGATTCATTTAATGGGTCATGGGTTCAAAGTTAGGAATTAAGGGGCAAAAAGGGGCCAAAAACATGCATTTTTTATAGTTTCAAGACAATAACTTGAGTGTAATTGTATGGATCTCTCTAGAATTATACCACAATGCTCCATATAACAAACGGGAGGCTGGGAACTAGTTTTGGATTTATTGCCCAAAAAATGTAGGAATAAGGGGCCAAGAAAGGGCCAAAAAGAAGCATGTTTCTATTTTTCAAACAATAACTTGGGTTTAAGTGCATGGATCTCTCTGTAATTGTACTACAAGGTTCTATACTACAAAGGAAAGGATGGGATTGAGTTTAAGGGTTATTGCTTAAAGGAGGGTTTCAATAAGTTGGGTGGGGGGATTTGTTTTCAATTCTATTAAGGGATTTCTTTTTTTTTCCAACATTTTCAAATTTCAAATTTTGAAAAGTTTCAAGAAGAAATCTTCAATTGCACAGTATTGTGCAATAGATTTGTTTGATCCTTGACCACATTTTTTTTGTAACAAAAATCTTTATTTTGTCAAAAATTCAATCACAATCCAAATTCAGACAGCATCAAGCTTGAACATTGTGACCAAATTTAATTTGCCCCAACTGTTCAGGATCCAACCACTGCGGTTGTATAAAGCTGTGCCCTGCGGAGCACCTGGGTTTCACATACTTTCAATTGATGATAGTCTTTTAAAAAGCTTGTTTTATGAAACAGAGTTGTGAAAATACTTGTACTTCAAAATATCTTCCTCTTTGAAACTTTTGATTGGAATGAAACCAATTATAGGGGCAATCACTAATTGAGTGTCTAGATTAGAAAGTTGTCTATTAGAGCGTATGTAAAAAAAATGGCTATTTTTTTTATCTACGAAAACAGTTTATATGTGCATAAATAATAAGCCATATAAAAGTTTGTGATTTATATCTCAGATTAAATCCAGATAAAAGAAAGACAGTTGAGGTGACCCTACTTCTTCAAAATCGAAAGCTTTTCCAAAACTATCTTGAATGTCGAAGTGGACTTAGGTTTGCACTGCGTCTGTCTGTCTGTCTGTCGGTCTGTCTATCTGTCAGTTCCGCAAATGAGACTTTTTTGTGCTTTGATTTATCATGACAAGTTACAGGTCAAATTCATTTTTCACGCTTTAAGCTTTTCTTTATGTTCAGTTAAAGCCCTTTCTCTAGAATTACACTTTAGATGAAATACTTATTCATTAGAAGATTTCTGTTCAAACGGAATAACTCATTTTTTTAAAGACAAAATGACGTTTTTGGATGTTTTTTCTTTTCTTTGGTATTTATTGGTTCAATTTTGTCCCAGTCTGATATATTTGTGTGCAGATTTGTGGTCTTTGGACATAGAAAAAATCACTTAGATAGTCAGAATTCAACAAGGTTTTTTTTTCGTTTTGCTTATAGATTTTGTGTAGATATTTTTATGTAGTTTACACCATGACAAATTATAGATCAAGTTACAATTTTGTTCCATTACAATAAATTTGTAACGAGTTGGCCAATGGGGACTATGTATTGCCATGCATTACTCACAGAATGCTTGTTTTTATCAAAATTTTCTCAACTCTGATGCTGCAAAATTGTTTGATATTTAGTTAAAATAGATATTGATGACTTTATTGTGTTATTTTTTTCAGATCTATCAAACTTTTACTCTTTTTTGCTAATACCTTCATCATGTTCATTCATAACTAAAAACTTGTATATAGACCATTTTGCACGTTTTTTCTTTACGGCAGACCACCATAATATTACATGTATATAAACAGTAAAATCATAACTATTTTAATGACAATCTAAAAAAGAAGATGTGGTATGATTGCCAATGAGACAACTGTCCACAAGAGACCAAAATGACACAGACATTAACAACTATAGGTCACTGTACGGCCTTCAACAATGAGCAAAGCCCATAATGCATAGTCAGCTATAAAAGGCCCCGATAAGACAATGTAAAACAATTTAAACGAGAAAACTAACGGCCTTATTTATATTAAAAAAATGAACGAAAAACAAATATGTAACACATAAACAAACGACAACAACTGATTAACAGGCTCCTGACTTGGGACAGGCACATACATAAATAATGTGGCGGGGTTAAACATGTTAGCGGGATCTCAACCTTCCCCCTAACCTAGGACAGTGGTATAACAGTAAAACATAAGAGCGAACTATACAAATCAGTTGAAAAATGCTTAACAATCAGATGGACAAGAATACAAGTGGACGTGGCCGGGTAATTGTATGTCTGCTCAACAGATTAACCATTTATCTGTGTATATTTGTTTTTATACTACCGCAAAAATTGAAATATTTTGGTCGTATATTGGTAGGATGTTGTCGTTGTCATCTTCGTCGTCGTCCGAAGACATTTGGTTTACGCACTATAACTTTAGTATAAGTAAAAAGAAATCTATGAAATTTAAACACAAGGTTTATGACCATAAAAGAAAGATTGGGATTGATTTCGGGAGTTTTGGTCCCAACAGTTTAGGAATTAGGAGCCAAAAAGGGCCCAAATAAGCATTTTTCTTGGTTTTCGCACAATAACTTAAGTACAAGTTAACAGAAATCTATGATATTTTAACATAAGGTTTATGACCACAAAAGGAAGGTTGGGATTGATTTTGGGAGTTTGGTCCAAACAGTTTAGGAATAAGGGGACAAAAAAGGTCCCAAATAAGCATTTTTCTTGGTTTTTGCACAATAACTTTAGTAAAAGTAAATAGAAATCTATAAATTTTAACACAAGGTGTATGACCACGAAGGGAATTGAGAGTTTTGGTCCCAAAAGTTTAGGAATTAGGGACCCAAAGGGTCCAAAATTAAACTTTGTTTGATTTCATCAAAAAATGAATTATTGGGTTTTTTTAATATGCCAAATGTAACAGTGTATTTAGATTCTTAATTTTTGGTCCTGTTTTCAAATTTGTTTACATTAAGGTCCAAAGGGTCCAAAATTAAACTTATTTTGATTTTAACAAAAATTGAATTCTTGGGGTTCTTTGATATGCTGAATCTAAAAATGTACTTAGATTTTTGATTATGGGCCCAGTTTTCAAGTTTGTCCAAATCGGGGTCCAAAATTAAACTTTGTTTGATTTCAACAAAATTGAATATTTGGGGTTCTTCAATATGTTCAATCTAACCATGTATTTAGATTTTTAATATTTGGGCCCGGTTATCAAATTGGTTCACATTGAGGTCTTATGGTCTACAATTGAACATTATTTGATTTCATCAAAAATTGAATTCTTGGGGTTCTATGATATGCTGAATCTAATCATGTATTTATTGGACCATAACAGGTAAATGTCAAATCAAATTTTTTAAAGTTTTCAAGTTTAAGTTCTTAGACCCCACTCATTCTGTGTCAGAAACCTATGTTAACTTGTGTCAACTATTTAATCACAATCCAAATTCAGAGCTGTATCAAGCTTAAATGTTGTGTCCATACTTGCCCTAACTATTCAGGGTTCGACCTCTGCGGCTGTATAAAGCTGCGCACTGCGGAGTATCTGGTTATTACATGTGGTTATGAAATAAATTTTATTGCAATTAGAAATATTTGTGTTTGTCTCAGCTGGTAGTATTAGGCCAACTGTATTTTACATGCCTTATTCACAAGCCTCAAATTGCTAGAGATTACATTCTAGGAGGAAACTTAACATTACTGTTATGTCCACTGTTCTCCCAGAATTGACATAGGGATTACTAACTGGTTCATGTCAGCGACACAAAATTTCAGTTGCAGTTTTATCAGGAACTATTAGGAGTAGTCTCTTTATATTTGGCATAAAGCTATATCTTTATATCTTTAAAGTTTATATTTTAAACATATTGTAAAAATGCGCAGTTTAGGGGCAAAAAAAGGGTCTCCCCGGGTTTACTTCTTCATTATATTTTGTAATTTAAACTAAGTTAAACTTGGTTTATTCAATTAATAGAACCAGTAAACATTAGTTCAGTCATTATTTTTCTTATATTTTGACTATCCCATACTTTTGAAAAGGTTCTATTGAAACAGATAAAAAAATCAAAAATTCGGCAAAATTGCCATCATGCCTATCTTTAATTATTATTTTATCGTAAGAAGGTATCATTTGTCGAGCACCATGTTCTTGCATTTTGTAAATAGATATATAAGCTTCACGAAATATTACATTTTATTAAAAATAAAACATGATCTTACAAGATTCAAGTCTTCAAAAATATACAAATTTTGCTGAACCGGCACTTTTTCAAAACCATGCAATTTCAACCTGTCAGTAGGGGTATTGAGAAATCTCACAACATTTGAATTATCATAATTTCCTTTCATTTTAAGTTTTTTGTTAAGATATTTTTTAAGCTGTAATTTTTCTATAAAACTGAAAAAAAATCAGGTCAAAATACCCTAAAATAGGCTTAAAATGACCTTTTGTCTGTACAGAAATGGACAATTATCGAATGTTTGGCATACACAAAAAATGGCTGAATATTTTTTCAAAATATTTTGCACAAATAGTTATTACATATAAGGTATCTAAAATACAAAATATCAGTCTGATTGGAATATTTTGGGTTTGGACAATTTTGCATGGTTTTATGGCAGACTGGCTCTTAAGACGAGCTACTGTATTTTTTAAATGGGGCCAACATGTAGGATAAAAAGTTTATTCCCAAAACATTTTTTTACAGAATGGACTGTTATTGGCTTTTATCCTTTACAGAAATGTTTCAGGGGCGGATCCGGTCATTTTAAGAAGGGGTTCCCAAAACAGGACAAAAGGGGGGGTCCCACTATATGTCCCCATTCAAATGCTTTGATCGTGTAAAAAAAGGGAGGTTCCAACCCCCGGAACCCTCCCCCTGGATCCGCCACTGTTAAATATTAAAAAAGGTCAAAATATTTTTTTTTCAGTAGGTTGTTCTTAACCACTACAAAAACAAGAAAAAAATGGAGTAGAACTGTCAAAAAGTTATCATTAACCATAAATGTAGTTTCATAAGGGGCAAGGCAAATTGTGAAATATTTTGTTTATTCAAAAGCATTTTTTTTCAAACTAAACAGTTTAAAATTCTTAACAGTTAACTTGAAGCCACTCATTATACATAGTACATTGTAACTACCTTTAACTCCTCAAAATACTCTTAATATGAAATGCATATCTTAATTGTCCAATAAAGATCAAACTAGAAAGGGGCCTTCTTCTAGCCTTTCGATCACATGATCAAATTAGTAATTAATCTGTTCACTCACATTTACTCACTTCACACTTGAGTAACTCTGGTTGTGTACAAAAATAATTTTATTTGACAATACCCGTAAATGTACTGTTTTTCTATAGCTCTGCGGGGGGCGGGGGGGGGGGTGCAAAGTCGTACAAAGGTATTTCACCAAGTTATGAAACAGGATTTGCTTCAGATATTAAAGCATACCCCTAAAGTAAAAGTTTTAATCTACATGTAAGACAGTAAAACCTTCAACCCCGAGAACCTGCATTATACTCTTGTAAACTATGCATATATACATGTTATAGTGACCAATGCATTTTAGTTGGTCTTTGTAAGAATCATACAGAGGGTAATTAATGACATGTCTTTGAAATTGAGGGGGTATTGAGGAGCTCAGAAATTTCGTGTATGGCATGCATGTAATTTTATATACATTGTTCTCCATTCGTATCACTTATTTTAAAACTATTATATTTAATGCTAGAATAAATTGATAAATCTACAATGATCTACAATAGCAGCCTACTTTTTGCTAAATGGTTATATCTTATTGGCATAAATTTGAATATATGATCCACTCATTCTATGAAATTGTGAAATATTGCACGAAATAAAGAATGAATAATTGATATTACAATGAATTATTTATTATACATTCATGCCAATTATAAAATCCTATAATGCAGGTGTGTAAGTCAGTCATCTATACAGTGTCAATTATTGCAGAATGATACCCAATCTAGCCAAAGATTCAAGAACTTTTTTAACACTTTGTTAATATTAAAGCACCGACCCTTTATGTTTTTCTGTTTAACCGGTTCGGGGGGAGGAGGTAACCCTTTTGCTCGATTTAATAAATTTGGATATTAGCTATTGATGAAGGAAAAACTATTTCAGTAATAAACACAATATTTAGTATTGAAACTTAATATGCAGTTAAACTGGGACTGAGAAATTGGGGCTGGTGCCGTGTCATCGAAAGTGTTTTAAGATTTGTCTTAAGATATATTTTCGGACAAATTATAGGACAGCCCTACAACTGCCTTATGATATATCTCAGACTGTCCATCGAATGTATATTTTAAGACAATCTTAAGATAATCTTAACAAAGATGCCCAATCATACGTAGTCCTAAGTGAAATTTTCTCGTTGTCGTACAAGTACATGTATTTATGTTTCTTGTTACACGTGTATATAATGTTTGCATCTTAACCCGTCAAACTTTAAACATTTCTACATGTTATTGTATGTATATTGCTCATTGTTGAAGCCTTATATCAACTTGTTTGTTTGAATCACCGTCGTTTTGTCTTTGGCGGACAGTTGTGTTATTTAAAACTATACAACATATTTCGTATTTCTATATTCAAGCCATCCTTCAGTTATCAATTATTTTGAGTGTTTCGTGTAGTATAGAATAATTAACGAAACCACGTCACGACACGAGCTTGCACAAAAGTTAGTATTCAATCTCGGCCTAGTTGTTATTTATATCAGAGGAACACAGAAGCTTGTGCTTTTGACTATTGTCATGCGTGGAAGGATTATCAATAGCGATTGTTTCTGACTGTTTACCAATGGAGGTGTGTTCTTATTTCCAACAGAGGGACACTCAACCTATATTAATATGTGCATGAAGCAAATTGATAGTTGCTAGATACTGAATGATTTTACCACAAGAAAGTTTTGACCTGTGCATATATACTTAAAATACGATAAAAAAATCATGTCTTTTTCAGGACTTCTGAATCCAACCATGTAGTATGGAATGTTCTTGAGATATGGTTTTGGTCGATGGATGTTCATGAAGGACCTGAAGGACAAAGTATATCACTGGATTTAGCTCTTTGTCTAAGTGTATTATTAAAGTACTTTGCTTTGAGCTCAGTTCATTGTTATGCAATTCATTCTTTGTGAAATAAAGATTTGACCGACAATTCTCATGCACAAGGATTTGTCAAAGTAGTATCACCTCTATGTACAATGTAAGTATTAGGGCGATAAACGCAATCTATTTTGATTTGAACCAAACATATTATAAAAAAAGAACAAATTTACCCGAGAATGCTACTCCCGCTACTAGCAATATGATGCTAGGTTGTTTTAATACATCTGTACTGCCTACTGATGACTTGGTCCTGAGTGTAAATGGTCCTTCAATTATGTTGAAAAAAATATAAGGCCTATCTAGCCTAATCGATTTCTAAAACTATATTTCATAAATTTTGCGGTGGTAAATTGGTATCCTGTCGTCGTCGTCAGCGTCGTCCGAAGACGGATGGTTTTCGGATAATAACATTAGTATAAGTCAAAAGAAATCAATAAAATTATAACACAATGTTTATAACCACAAAAGGAAGCTTGGGATTGGTTTTGGGGGTTATGGTCCCTAAGGTGTAGGAATAAGTGTTCCAAAGGTGCCCAAAACAAGCATTAATATAGTGTCAGTACAAAAAGTTGTGTATAAGTATTTAATTGTTCTGAAATTGTACTTCAATGTTTAATACCATAAGTAGAAGGTTGGGGTATATTTTGTGGGTTATGGGGCAAACAGTCTAGGAATTAAGGACCAAAACAAGCGTTTTTGCAGATTCAAGACAATAAATTGGAGTTATCTTTCTTTGTTTGTAGAATTACCTAAAACCAATACTTTATGAAATCTTCTTTGAAAGTTGGAGTTATCTTTCTTTGTCCAGAATGGTAATTGAATCAACTCAAATCAATGCTATATACAATATACATTTGCAAAATTAACTTTACTACCAACTGATAAATTAAAGCAGTCTTTAATAACCATTCAGTAATTACAAGCACTTTGATTATCATTCTAGGGTTATGCCCTTTTACAAATGAAAAAATTAAAGAATTATTAAGTTTCTGTTCTCTTAACTTAAGTTTGTCTCAACTCATTTTAGTGAAATGTGTATATATATAATACTTATTACCTCTAAACTTGGTTTCAGTTCAATATTTGGCAGCTTCACTTTTACAGTTCTTGATTTATGTCCCTTTATAACGTTATATGCTAGCGGGGGCATCATCACCATGACTGTATGACATTTTATATTTTAATATTTTATGATGTATTTAAATGAGTAGTTATTGTTGCAAACTCCATTAGAAATTTAAATAGAGATCATTTTTGGAATAAGGGAAAGGGGGAGGTAAAAAAAATTGGGGGAGATGGGGGTCAATTTTTCTCATTTCAGATTTCAGAAATTTAAAAGAAAATTTCTTCAAGTATATTTCTTTTGAAAGGATTAATATTCAATAGCTTGGTGAATTGCTCAAAAACAAAAAAAAATTATTTTAAGTTCATTAAACCACATCCATTCTGTGTCAGAAACCTAAGCTGTGTCAACTATTTAATCACAATCCAAATTCAGAGCTGTATCCCAAAGGCGGATTTAGAGGGGGGCAGGGGGCCCGGGTCCCCCCTTTTTAGGAAAAAATTTGGTTGCTTATATAGGGAATCATTGAAGCATGACTGGAGCGGGCCCCCTATAGGTCAGTCAGTGGGCCCCACTTATGAAAATTTCTGGATCCGCCACTGTATCCAGCTTGAATGTTGTGTCCATACTAGCCCCAACCGTTCGGGAATCGTGCGGTCGTATAAAGCTATACCCTGCAGAGCATCTGTTCCATTCATTTGTTTATTTCTTAATTTGTGTGAATTATCAGTGTTACAGTAAATGTTAATTACTACACTTTCATACCACAACAAATATTGTATTGGTACATGTATCACTTATATTTGTATCCATTTAACAAAACAAAAAATGAAAAGGAATAATTTTTGCAATACCTTTTGAATACTATAACTTTTTAGATATTTAGACATATTAAGTCTAATTAAGTAGATGTTGATAATATCTGCTTGACATGCTTGAAATTCTATCAGATTACTTATGGAGCACTTATGAGTCTTTGAAGCATGATCACAAAGGTTCTTTTGGTGAAATCATTTTCATATTGGTCAAAATTTTTCTTTGCTTCGACCAGCTTTGGAGGAGATATAATCAAAGAATTGATATAAATCAGCACAGAAGTTTACTTCCTAGCTCATCTAGCCCCAAGTATCATGTCAGGCATTGCCATTACTAAAAACCAATAAATGTATTCTAATCTGAGGAACAATTCGACATTTTAACAAACAAAATTACTAATGATACTGACGATCCACCACAAAGTATATAAATAAAACCATACCAATAGTAAGCAAATACATATAAAAAAGACGTGGTATGATTGCCAATGAGACAATTCTGTACAAGAGACCAAATCGACACAGAAATTAACAACTACAGGTCACCGTACGGCCATAAACAATGAGCAAAGCCAATACCGCATAATCAGCTATAAAAGGCCCCGAAATGACAATGTAAAACAATTCAAACGAGAAAACTAATGGCCTTATTTATGTTAAAAAATAAACAAACAACTAATATGTAACACATAAACAAACGACAACCACTGAGTTACAGGCTCCTTATATCATGTTCTCAAATCTAGATATCATCTCCCATTTAGAAAAAAAAACATTTGAAAAATGAACCTATTATGTGTTGCTCTCCTAGCTACAAAATGTATCCAAAATCAAAGACGTAGAACATATTCTATCATAATCATTTGGTAACTAATGTTATTACTGTCTCCTCCATGCCCGTCTTGAACATAAAAAAAAATAAATAGATAACACTCCTAATGCTCAGTTCTGTTGTCATCGTGCAAGACAGTTAATAACACCATATAGGAAAAAAACATAGAACTCCTTTTGTCATAAGACACTGTCAAACATCCAAACATCCAAACATACTATCCACACTTGTAAATATTAAACAAAAATATATTACATAAATACATACTGTCACCATGAGACACCCCTCATTGGTGAGAAGTTTTCTATATACAGAGTTGTTAGAAATTAGTAAAAAATAAAATACATCTAGATGATACACGTTTAAAAATTAAAAAAATATATAGCATACATGTCCTTAGTATTTATTTTATGGTGATTCATTTTTCAAAACAGTGTATATGAATTGACGGTGGACAAAATCAATACAAGTTATATATGTAAAGCGAGACAACTCCAAAATATTTTCAAAAGTCAAACACACCTAGGTGCGATCGATAATTTTACATTGGAATGTGATCTTTTGTTCTAACAACCAATCAAATTGAAGAAACTGTCTAGACAAACAAAACTATGTTGTCGTTTTGAATGTTATTACGAAAAAAAAAATTCTTGTAGAATAATTGTGTCATTTTATAATACATGTATGCGTATTCTATGTACTTTTTAATTGTGTATTTGAATGTGCATCTATTTCAGTGAGTGTGGTAAAGAAAGCATACAATGAAAACTTAAACTCAGGCTTTCCTAATTGTTTTTGTAGTAAATTAAAAGTGTTATTATGTAAACTTGGTTTTCAGCATGTCTGGGAAAATCGAAATACTGTGTCTAAGACAAAATTACTTTTTTTCATTTCAAAAGAAAGTAGAAGAGGAATTCGTAAAATCCTCATAAAGATATAAAGATATTCATGGTAATATAACTAAAAACATATCACAAAGTTAAAGATAATTTTGAATTAGAAAAATATCTTCTACTGGACCTTAACAAAAGTGTTATTTCTAAAATGATAATAGCAAATTACTAATAGAAGTTGGTAGATATACCTTTAGAACAGAGAATTTGTCCAATTTTAAAGGATGGAATTGAAGATGATTTCCATTTCCTCATTGAATGCATTGGCCCCCATCTTTTTTTTTTTGGACGATCAATGCATTTGAATGGGGACATGTTTGTGGTTGGAAACCCCCACCTCTTTTATCCTGGGTTAGGAACCTCCTTTTTTAAAATGGCTGGATCCGCCCCTGCATCTAATGATATGTTTTAATACAAGAAGCAAATGGACGAACAATCTTTATTTATTTGGCTCCTGATTAAGAAAAATAAAAATCTTTTATTTTATCATATTTGTACTTTGCAAAACAAACTGAATGAAAAATTATCTTAAATGAGTCACTTAGTTAATGTATACTATATATTAAAACTGTGTATGCACTATTTTGTAATAAAATCTAAAGGAATCAGAAAACTAAAGGAGGACCTAAAATGACTACCAATATTTCCAACGTAACCAAGAAGGCAAAATTAATACTAGGATTCCTGATAAGAAATTTGAGATATTGTCCATCGGAATGCAAGAAAACCGCATATATTTCAATGGTCAGGTCAATAATGGGATATCATATGGTCAATAGTATGGGACCAGTACACATCTTCAAACATCAATAAGCTTGAAAGAATACAGCGACAACCTGCGACATTTATAACAAGAGACTACAAATCCAACAAAGTAGGTTGCGTCTCAAACACGCTCTCCAAACTGAAACTACAAGACATACAGGCAAGATGCTCAAGCCAGAAGCTAATATTTCTGTACGAGGTGGCCGAAGGGCTAGTTTCTCAGTGCTATAGAACCAGACATTTAAAAAAAAAAGCTCGTAAAAAAAGAACACTGAATTGCTGCCAAGGGCCCGATTTAACAATTATCAGTCAAGAAATGTTGTGAAAAAACATGCAGATCAAAAACTACACAAAGAGTTTGAAATCTCAACGAGCCGAAAAAAACAGAATATTCTAACTCATTTTTCGTAAAAACAGTATTCGAATGGAACCACCATGAAGAAACTAGTGCGCACACTGAGCGTTGACAGACGTTTAAAAACTGCTCTCATGCATCGTCAATACATCGACAGCACTCCTCATGAATATAAACGCCGGCTAGCTTCACACTAGTCATTTCTTGTCATGGGTTTGTAATACTGAAAATCCATGGGGTCGAAATGAACCTTGTGTTGGCTTCGAACGAAGGAGGTTGTTGATATCTATCTATTTTATACTGCTATCCGCTATACACACTGAACTTAAGAAAGGAATCAAATACATGTATGAGTAGCTTGTAACCAGGATAATATTAAAAGATAGAACTTTAGCAGTGTTAAATATATATCAACAATTTTATTGCGACATTAACATATCATTATTCTATTTTTTTGCTTATCTAAAAGAATATGTACCATTATTTCAACATCTTGATACATTTAACAAACTAAAACACATTCTAAACCCCATCCCTGAACTTGTTTGTCCTATTGGAGTCTTTATTAAGCAGTCTTTAGAACTAAGGGGTCAGACCCATGTCAGACAAGCTCATGATTGTGTTTTATACATCAATTTATAATTTGAACTCTTAAAATATGTTCTATTATATTGTATTGTATTTCATTATATTGCATTGTGTTTAAAATGTATAAATGTTTGTTTGTATTGCTATGACGTTGCGCACGATATTGGTGTCACTTTGGAAATATGGGTTACAAGGCGGGTTATTCAAATTCAAGCTCTTATCCTTTACAATACATATCCATGTTATGCATATCATTCGAAAGGAAATAAGCCATAGAAATCAATAACATAGATGATTTTGTGCTTCGTCTATTTTTCAATGAAAAACTTTGCTCATTTCAATGCCTATAACGTCATTTCAAGGGTGTCCCGCTGTTACAATTTTGTTTTATGTGAGTCTTTAAAATCCCAGTGCGGATTCATAAGAAGTAGAATGGTAAAAAATTTTGCAATTGTTTTGTATACATTTAACTCAAAATGAAGTAACAGACGTTTTTAACTTTAAGAGAAGGAAGATCGTCAAAAGAGTTTAAATGAAAAAGAGAAAAAAATGTCCCAATTAGCTGCACAACCCGTAAAATTTTTTCTTTCTTCACTTTCATAAGATATAACGGACGAAAATGGATTTTAATAATATCAGAAAAATTATACATGTCCCGAAGAAGCTATGTGAAGTCATCATTAAGTAACTGCGGTCTTATTTTAAAAACATCGTCATTTTTCCCGTGTCTAATAAATTGTCCCGATGGACAAAATAACACAAAGAATAATTCAGAGGCTTTTTACCAAACGAAATTCTACTATATCTCAATTTTATAGCTTGCAAAATATGTTTCCGAAAGCAAAAACAAAACAATACAGAATCACGGTTCTCATTTTCACAATAAAGTAGAAGATGCGGCCGTATAAGACCAATTAATAATTTCTATATGCAAACAACAATGAGCAAAACCCTTACCTTATAGTCAGCTAAGAAAAGCCCCGAAATGACAAATTTAAAACAATTCAAACGAGAAAACTAACGGCCTGATTTATGTGCAAAATGTGTAAATTCCTACATAACATGAATTTTCTTAATTATTTGCCTGGTAAAACAATCCTGATTTTAAAAAAAAGTCAGGTACTATTACATGAAAACGTTTTCTTTTTAAAAAAATAATTTAGACCCCGACCAACATTAAATTATTGAAAGTTGGCAACGGCAGCATAAGAGCACGTATTTCTTTTTCAAACATGATGCACATTTTATAAAGTTTTTTGTTAGAGATTTTTTAAATAATGATATAGTTAACATTTTCCATTCAATCGGGATTGATGTTAAGATTGTGAACTTACTTATACGTTAAAATAAATAATATGAATTATAATGTAATTATAAGTAACTGTTAAAGAAAAATTAAATAAAACCAAATTCTTGGACTTTTATATTAACTTTAGTATACAGTATAATAGTCCCAAGATTAAAGTGTTGATAAAATAAGATTATGAAAAGAAAAATAGCTTGATATATATACTACCTACATCTTTCACATAATCAAAGACAAATCAAGAAGCATTTGAATATTAATTGAGGGAGCGAAATTACCAAATTACAACAAACATATATAAATAAACGTGTAATTGGGGAAAAGTGACAGAAACAAGAAACGAAATATTTACAATTTCACTAGCAAAGATAGGAGACGTCTTCTGGCAGAGAGAGCATTGCTTAATTTTAAGAAATAGAAGAAATTGATTGTTGAAGGCCGTACAGTGACCTATAGTTGTTAATTTCTGGGTCATTTTGATCTCTTGTGGAGAGTTGTCTCATTGGCAATCATACTACATCTTCTTTTTATATATTTAAATCATTTTACAAGACATCAAATTGTCATTTTATTCTATTGTTGCAGACAATTCTTCGCAAAAATAAAAAATTGTTCATGTATCTAAAATTTTGTTTTAATTCAATAGAATTTTGCATTTGCACCGGATTGAAAAAATAAAACCACATAAAGAAGCAACTTCGAACATCTCCTTACTTTAAGCGGCATTTTCACATGAGTAGAATATAAGGTCAACGTTTGAAACTTTCCGTGGAACAACGTCAAAATCGTCTTTTTATTAGGAACGTCGTGTAACGCTGAGAGGCACCAATACCGTGCGTAACGTCTTGACCCTTATGGGTGTAATTTTGCAATAAAGATATAATATTCCCACTCGTTATATAATTGATGAGAAATAAAGACAACAAGTCAAAAACCGGTGCATTACGTTTGCGCGCATTACCATTACATTTGCGCGCAAAAATCATTACGTTTACGCGCAGCTTTTGATTACAACTTTTTATTTGACAGGTAAACTCAGGTAAGCTCAGGTAATATTCATTTATTTATTTATAAATTTATTCGATTATTTTTAAGTAAAAGTACCCTTTCTGTTAGTCTAAGTCACCTACTCACCCACGAGGATGTGGAAGTGGGATTCAAGCAGGATAAGTCGGTTGCGTTGCCTCGGGCCATTACAGACTTCCTCGACCATTATTACAAACCTTGGACATATAACAGGGCCATTATAAAAACAGCCATTCATTAATACTATATAAATAATTAAAATATATTTTCAAAGTTAATGATTTTAGTCATATCTTATATGAAAATTGTAGTTATTTATATTTTGATATTATTTATATTTATATACCCTTATAAATGTAATCAAATGTAATCAAAAGCTGCGCGCAAATGTAAAACATTTTAATCCCCAAATGCGCGCAAACGTAATGCGCCCTTAAAAACTCCAGGATTCCGAATTGCATTTTTGGATTTAATTTCATCAAGAACGACCAAAAGCCGAATATTTGAAGCCAATGGTTAACAAGAACTGCAAAAGCTGGTTAAAAGTTAAAGATGATTATTCAAAATTGTACGTTCAATAATCATCTACCGACATTATTGTAGATAATAAAAAGTCGCAAATAAAAAAAAAAAACTTAAAACAAATATGAGGGAATACAATACACACTACGGGGCGCCGAATGGGACTCTTGTGGTTTTGTACAAAATTCAATTCTGTCATAACAAAATCATGTTTGTCTTACAAAACTATGTGCTACAGACTTGTTTTGTGAGAACTTCAATTTTGTGATGACAAAATTCATTTGTGTAGACAAAATTCATTTTTGTCATGACAAAATTCATTTTTGTAGACAAAATTCATATTTGTCATGACAAAAGTCAATTTTGTCTAAAAGGTATGCAAATATAAACATATTTGCATACAAAATTGACTTTTGTTACCTGATATGGAAATTAAATCACAAAAGTCAATTGTGTGAGGTAAGATTCAATTTTGCATCCAAGATTTTCAACCACAAGAGAGTTTTAGAGGCTTTTAACCTCAAAGATACAAAATCCAAGCCTCCGGATTGCTCATGTGCATCGTCACAATACAATTACAGTCCAGCTGGTCATATTATTACTGGAGACCTTGGCATCGTTACCAATGAACAACTGAGAGAGTTGTTAGCCAAGGGACCAAAATATAGAATCCCCCAGCCCATCAATTGGAAAAAGAATTTCAAGTTACTGATGGATGCAGTTGAGGACTATGCAAGAAAATGGGTAAAGCGCGAACCAGACGAACCAGAACTAGACACTTTGTCTGAATGGATCAAAGCTATTCGATCATGCATTCAGAGGCGCATACAAAAACTACGATGTAATATGAGTACTAAAGTTTCTAACCCTTTCAAGAATCCGGAGGTTGTGGATGCTTTATCCTCTTTGCATGACAAATATGTCGTTGTTCCAGCAGATAAAGCCTCCAATAATATTGTCTTCATATGTAAAAAACATTATTTGCAATGTCTCACTACAGAGCTTGGAATTGATAAAACTACTGGTAATCCTACATATTCTTTAACATCATTTACCAAGGACGAAATTTTACAAAATCATAAATCTGTCCTTCTTTCTTTTGGTATCAACATCAAAGAAAACGAAGAAAACTTGCCTTCATTATACTGGATACCCAAATTACACAAAACGCCATATAAAGAACGATACATAGCTGGGTCTTCAAAATGTTCAACCAAACATCTTTCTAAAGTACTGACTACTATTCTTTCGACAGTTAAAGATGGGCTTCAAAAATATTGTGAGGAGATATATTCTACCAGTGGTGTTAACCAGATGTGGATTCTCAAAAATTCGAAAGATCTACTGCTTAACCTTCAATCACAATCTTTGCAATTTTGCAGCAACATAAAAACTTTTGATTTTTCTACGCTATATACTACTATTCCCCATGCTCAGTTGAAAGATCGACTACACCATCTCATAAAACAGAGCTTTTTCTATAAAAATGGAAATCGTAGATACAAATTTCTTGTTTTGGGTTACAATAATTCATATTTTGTGAAAAATCACACTGAATCTCCCAGAAAATATACAGAAGATGATATTATCAAAATGCTGGACTTTTTGATCGACAATATATTTGTTGAGTTTGGAGGATTTATATTTCAACAGACAGTCGGTATTCCAATGGGTACTAATTGTGCACCCCTGCTGGCTGATTTGTTTTTGTACTCGTATGAAGCAGAATTCATTCAGAACCTTCTAAAAGACAAAAAGAAAAAGCACCTTGCGAAATTCTATAATTTTACTTTCCGATATATTGATGATGTTCTATCATTGAATAACCCATATTTCAGCCAATACTTACATCTCATATATCCAAGTGAACTTGAAATTAAGGATACCACTGATACTAGAAGGACTGCTTCATACCTTGATCTTTTCCTCAATATTGACGTAGATGGACGACTTCACACGAAAATCTATGATAAACGGGACGATTTCAACTTCCCAATTATCAATTTCCCATTTCTCAGCAGTAACATACCCTCTGCCCCTTCGTATGGTGTTTACATATCACAATTGATACGTTATTCACGTGCTTGTTCACACTATACGGACTTCATATACAGGAGTGTGCTCCTTACGCAGAAACTGCTCCAACAAAGTTATGAGGAGGACAGATTAAAATTGACACTCCGTAAATTTTATGGACACCATCACGATTTGGTGGATCCATACGATGTTTCGTTGACCAAACTAGCTAAGGACATTTTTACCACATGGTAGATTGTGTTTTGTCATAATGTCGTCTAATCTTTTAATTACCAAACGTGACTTATTCCCGATTGTGACTGTTTTGCCGAGTGTGAACTCGCATTACTATAAGACGTGGTACGGTACTTATACATCCCAAATTCATGTATTTAGTTTAAATGTTTAATGTTATATTTGTAATTCTCATCGGATTTTGTCAAATGTGTTGACGTCTTTTCTATTATATTTATGTGTTATGGTAAAGAAAATTAATCACCGCCTTCATTTATCAGATTTGATTTCGTTCAAAGTAATCAGTATGATATTTTACGTTTGAAGTTAGATTCATAACAAACCTGACATAGTTTTATAATATAGTTAATTGCTACCTCAGTTTTATATTAATAAGAATTAAAATGTGCTTTGTTATTAAATGCAATATCAGTATTTAGTTCAAATACATAATCTTAAATTAATCCTAATTCTATCTTATTCATTCTTATGTGACGTCATTTTTCATTTTTTGATGCTCTGTTTTACTAATTCAAATGACGTCATTTTTTCGTCATTTTTCAGTTTCAAATAGGACGTCACTTGGCGTAGAGGTTTAAACGTATTCGGATGTGTCTACTTTTGTGTTTCAAATGTCTGGTTATGTAAATGTATTTCAGTTGTTTCCTGTAATTAGTTAATACTTCAGCTTTATCATGTACATCTTTTGAATATTCATTTTATTAAATTTACTGTTTGCAAAAGTATAAATTACTCTAAATTATAGGGATTTTCTGGTAACTTAACAGAAAACCCTTGCCGTTTTTGGCACAACCTTTTTGATCTTTTGGTCCTCGATGCTGTTCAACTTTGTACTCGTTTCGACTTTCAAACTTTTGTATCTGTGCGTCACACATAGGTCTTGTGTGGACAAAATACACTTCTGGCGTATTAAAATTTTGAACTTGTTGCCTTTTGTTGGCTGTTGTTCGTGTGATTCTTTGTCAATTGTGTTCTCCAATTTATTTATATTGTAGTCCTGTGTTGTCATTTTGATGTTATATTTCACATGGCCATAAAAGTGCGAGGTTTGGCATGCCACAAAACCAGGTTCAACCCACCATTTTTTCCTTTAAAAATGCCCTGTACCAAGTCAGGAATATGGTCATTGTTATATTATAGTTCGTTTCTGTGTGTATTACATTATAACGTTGTGTCGTTTGTTTTCTCTTATTTTTGAGTGTAAATTCACATTGCGATAAGACGTGTCACGGTACTTGTCTATCCCAAATTCATGTATTTGGTTTTGATGTTATATATATATGTTATATTTGTTATTCTCGTGGGATTTTGTCTATATGTGTTACATTTTAGTGTTATGTCGTTGTTCTCCTCTTATATTTAATGCGTTTCCCTCGGTTTTAGTTTGTTATCCCGATTTTGTTTTTTGTCCATGGATTTATGAGTTTTGAACAGCGGTATACTACTGTTGCCTTTATTTATCACCACCGGACCGGAATCTCTGCTGGTGGACAATCTGTCCCCGAGGATTCTACCAGTCCGGTAGCCTAACAGCATGAAAACTAGTAGAACAAAAAATATTATACTGGATGATACGACGCCCAGGATAAAAAGGGGTCAATCGGCTGTTGTCAAGGACACAACAACACCGATTTTATCAGGTGTTCCAAGGATCATCTTAAATGATGTTATGAAAATGACACACGTGCAGTCTTCTGAATCCTCATTATACTATAAAAATTCAGACAAGTTTGAATATATTCGGCCGTGTACTGTTCAACTTTCAGATATTTTAGATTTCAATGACAACCATCAATATTGCTCTATTTCCAAATGTAACCGTAAAAATTGTAAAACCTGTGATATACTTATAACTGATACCCACTTTCAAAGTAATTTAACCACCAAAAATTACAATACACATAGTCATGAGGATTTGAATTGCACTGCTTCCAATATTGTATACGGTATTGAATGTACTCTTTGTGGATTGATCTACGTCGGGGAAACTCGACAAAGACTCAATTTTAGGATGAATGATCATCGGTCTAATGTAAATGATCCTAATAACAACAAATTTCTCTATAAACATTTCAATCAGCCCGACCATTCTATTGTTTCAATGAAAGTCCGGATTATAGAGAAAATATATCATCCAACAAATGACCCCATATTGAGTACACCATATCGTTTACAAAGAGAAGACTTTTGGATAAGAGAGTTGGGAACAGCCATTCCCTATGGATGCAATGACAAAATTGATGGTGTAGGTATTTTGTCTAGTCCCAGGTGTAGTACTGTCAATACATTACAATTGTTTAATACTTCTGCTCGACGAAATAGAAGTCATGGTCACAGAAAATATATTCCACCTGCTGTACACACCGTGACAATTGATAGTCTATTAACGTCTGTTCAAAAACCTTTAGGAATTCATCATATTAGAACTAAATTATACTCCATTCCATTGTCAAAACTTTCTTTACTATTTCAAGATGCCCAAAATACTTCCGTTACTGATTCTCGTTCTGTTTTGTATAGATTAGTTGCAATTATCATGGACATTGCTAACCATAGACTATTCAAACCCGTATCGACTACATCCAATAGTGAGGAAAAACGTAATTTTTTTAAGGTAGAATTCGCCAATAAAGGTTTAGATGCTATAAATATTAGCAATATTTTCCATCAAAAATCTGTACAAAAAACTATACCTGATTACTTCAAAAATAAAGCTACACCTGTTATTTCTTATACTTACACCAAGTCTATTGCATCCAAGATTTTCAACCACAAGAGAGTTTTAGAGGCTTTTAACCTCAAAGATACAAAATCCAAGCCTCCGGATTGCTCATGTGCATCGTCACAATACAATTACAGTCCAGCTGGTCATATTATTACTGGAGACCTTGGCATCGTTACCAATGAACAACTGAGAGAGTTGTTAGCCAAGGGACCAAAATATAGAATCCCCCAGCCCATCAATTGGAAAAAGAATTTCAAGTTACTGATGGATGCAGTTGAGGACTATGCAAGAAAATGGGTAAAGCGCGAACCAGACGAACCAGAACTAGACACTTTGTCTGAATGGATCAAAGCTATTCGATCATGCATTCAGAGGCGCATACAAAAACTACGATGTAATATGAGTACTAAAGTTTCTAACCCTTTCAAGAATCCGGAGGTTGTGGATGCTTTATCCTCTTTGCATGACAAATATGTCGTTGTTCCAGCAGATAAAGCCTCCAATAATATTGTCTTCATATGTAAAAAACATTATTTGCAATGTCTCACTACAGAGCTTGGAATTGATAAAACTACTGGTAATCCTACATATTCTTTAACATCATTTACCAAGGACGAAATTTTACAAAATCATAAATCTGTCCTTCTTTCTTTTGGTATCAACATCAAAGAAAACGAAGAAAACTTGCCTTCATTATACTGGATACCCAAATTACACAAAACGCCATATAAAGAACGATACATAGCTGGGTCTTCAAAATGTTCAACCAAACATCTTTCTAAAGTACTGACTACTATTCTTTCGACAGTTAAAGATGGGCTTCAAAAATATTGTGAGGAGATATATTCTACCAGTGGTGTTAACCAGATGTGGATTCTCAAAAATTCGAAAGATCTACTGCTTAACCTTCAATCACAATCTTTGCAATTTTGCAGCAACATAAAAACTTTTGATTTTTCTACGCTATATACTACTATTCCCCATGCTCAGTTGAAAGATCGACTACACCATCTCATAAAACAGAGCTTTTTCTATAAAAATGGAAATCGTAGATACAAATTTCTTGTTTTGGGTTACAATAATTCATATTTTGTGAAAAATCACACTGAATCTCCCAGAAAATATACAGAAGATGATATTATCAAAATGCTGGACTTTTTGATCGACAATATATTTGTTGAGTTTGGAGGATTTATATTTCAACAGACAGTCGGTATTCCAATGGGTACTAATTGTGCACCCCTGCTGGCTGATTTGTTTTTGTACTCGTATGAAGCAGAATTCATTCAGAACCTTCTAAAAGACAAAAAGAAAAAGCACCTTGCGAAATTCTATAATTTTACTTTCCGATATATTGATGATGTTCTATCATTGAATAACCCATATTTCAGCCAATACTTACATCTCATATATCCAAGTGAACTTGAAATTAAGGATACCACTGATACTAGAAGGACTGCTTCATACCTTGATCTTTTCCTCAATATTGACGTAGATGGACGACTTCACACGAAAATCTATGATAAACGGGACGATTTCAACTTCCCAATTATCAATTTCACATTTCTCAGCAGTAACATACCCTCTGCCCCTTCGTATGGTGTTTACATATCACAATTGATACGTTATTCACGTGCTTGTTCACACTATACGGACTTCATATACAGGAGTGTGCTCCTTACGCAGAAACTGCTCCAACAAAGTTATGAGGAGGACAGATTAAAATTGACACTCCGTAAATTTTATGGACACCATCACGATTTGGTGGATCCATACGATGTTTCGTTGACCAAACTAGCTAAGGACATTTTTACCACATGGTAGATTGTGTTTTGTCATAATGTCGTCTAATCTTTTAATTACCAAACGTGACTTATTCCCGATTGTGACTGTTTTGCCGAGTGTGAACTCGCATTACTATAAGACGTGGTACGGTACTTATACATCCCAAATTCATGTATTTAGTTTAAATGTTTAATGTTATATTTGTAATTCTCATCGGATTTTGTCAAATGTGTTGACGTCTTTTCTATTATATTTATGTGTTATGGTAAAGAAAATTAATCACCGCCTTCATTTATCAGATTTGATTTCGTTCAAAGTAATCAGTATGATATTTTACGTTTGAAGTTAGATTCATAACAAACCTGACATAGTTTTATAATATAGTTAATTGCTACCTCAGTTTTATATTAATAAGAATTAAAATGTGCTTTGTTATTAAATGCAATATCAGTATTTAGTTCAAATACATAATCTTAAATTAATCCTAATTCTATCTTATTCATTCTTATGTGACGTCATTTTTCATTTTTTGATGCTCTGTTTTACTAATTCAAATGACGTCATTTTTTCGTCATTTTTCAGTTTCAAATAGGACGTCACTTGGCGTAGAGGTTTAAACGTATTCGGATGTGTCTACTTTTGTGTTTCAAATGTCTGGTTATGTAAATGTATTTCAGTTGTTTCCTGTAATTAGTTAATACTTCAGCTTTATCATGTACATCTTTTGAATATTCATTTTATTAAATTTACTGTTTGCAAAAGTATAAATTACTCTAAATTATAGGGATTTTCTGGTAACTTAACAGAAAACCCTTGCCGTTTTTGGCACAACCTTTTTGATCTTTTGGTCCTCGATGCTGTTCAACTTTGTACTCGTTTCGACTTTCAAACTTTTGTATCTGTGCGTCACACATAGGTCTTGTGTGGACAAAATACACTTCTGGCGTATTAAAATTTTGAACTTGTTGCCTTTTGTTGGCTGTTGTTCGTGTGATTCTTTGTCAATTGTGTTCTCCAATTTATTTATATTGTAGTCCTGTGTTGTCATTTTGATGTTATATTTCACATGGCCATAAAAGTGCGAGGTTTGGCATGCCACAAAACCAGGTTCAACCCACCATTTTTTCCTTTAAAAATGCCCTGTACCAAGTCAGGAATATGGTCATTGTTATATTATAGTTCGTTTCTGTGTGTATTACATTATAACGTTGTGTCGTTTGTTTTCTCTTATTTTTGAGTGTAAATTCACATTGCGATAAGACGTGTCACGGTACTTGTCTATCCCAAATTCATGTATTTGGTTTTGATGTTATATATATATGTTATATTTGTTATTCTCGTGGGATTTTGTCTATATGTGTTACATTTTAGTGTTATGTCGTTGTTCTCCTCTTATATTTAATGCGTTTCCCTCGGTTTTAGTTTGTTATCCCGATTTTGTTTTTTGTCCATGGATTTATGAGTTTTGAACAGCGGTATACTACTGTTGCCTTTATTTGTGAGACAAAATTGACTTTTGTGAGACAAAATTGACTTTTGTGAGACAAAATTCAATTTTGTGAATTTTGTTGAGACAAAAGACAATTTTGTTAATTTTGTTGAGACAAAAGTCAATTTTGTCAATTTTGTTGAAACAAAAGTCAATTTTGTCAATTTTGTTAAGACAAAAATCAATTTTGTCAATTTTGTTGAGACAAAAGTCAATTTTGTTAATTTTGTTGAGACAAAAGTCAATTTTGTCAATTTTATTGAAACAAAAGTCAATTTGTTGAGACGAAAGTCAATTTTGTCAATTTTTGTTGAGACAAAATTCAATTTTGTGACCACAAAATTCATTTTTGTGACGACAAAATTGACTTTGGTGAGACAAAATTGACTTTTGGAGACAAAATTGACTTTTGTGAGACAAAATTGACTTTTGTGAGACAAAATTGACTTTTGTGAGACAAAATTGACTTTTGTGAGACAAAATTCAATTTGAGACAAAATTCAATTTTGTCAATTTTGTTGAGACAAAAGTCAATTTTGTCAATTTTGTTTTGAGACAAAAGTCAATTTTGTCAATTTTGTCTCACAAAAGACAATTTTGTGTCACAAAAGTTAATTTTGTGTCACAAAAGTCAATTTTGTGTCACAAAAGTCAATTTTGTGTCACAAAAGTCAATTTTGTGTAACAAAAGTCAATTTTGTGTCACAAAAGTCAATTTTGTGTAACAAAAGTCGATTTTGTATGCAAATGAGTTCACAGAAACCAAACTAAACTAATTTCAATACAAAATTGACTTTTGTCGCCCAATTTTCAAATTAGGTAACAAAAGTCAAGTCTGTGTAACAAAAATGAATTTTGTCATGACAAAAGTGACTTTTGTCCGCTGATAGATAATTTTGTATGAAAATTTTTAAATTTGTAGTATGATACAAATTTTGTTAAACTGAACTCATTTTTGTTGAACAAAAGTCACTTTTGTCCGTACAAAATTGAAATTTGAGTACAAAACCACAAGAGTCCCATTCGGCGCCCCGTACACACGTGTATTTAACAATTTTATGCCTTAACGTGCAGTAAAAATATATATTAATACCAACCCTAACATACGTTTTGGCTTAATGCGAGTTGATTAGTTGACTGTTACTCCTAAATTATGGGCGTTTGGAATACATCAGAACTGTGTAAGCTACATAATTCTTTAGCGTAATTTCTGCATGCCATTATCAGAGCAAGGAGGTTATATGAAATATAATCTCCATGATCAGAGTTACACATACTATTGTTTGTAGCAAACCATATAATAGTATGACATCTGAGTTTATTACTTTTACTTTTAAAATACTTTAATAAAAGTTCGTTTAAATACTCGAGTTACGGTCATCTTTCAAAGTTACGACCATCTTGTTGTCGGTAAAGCTACCAGATTCACACTGCCGATCAGATCAACTCGATAAAGCCCGATCAAGACATACTAGTATTACGTGATCGGGAGACTGGTCTGACTCAATCGACAAGAATGTTCGGGATAGTCTACCTAGCTCGTTATCGATCTGACTGACGAGAGTTTTTGACATGTCAATAATATTCGAGTAAGGATCGAGAATCAAGTCACTCGAGAAGAGATCGAGAATTAGTCGAGTAGCGATAGAATTGATCGGGAAAGGATTGTGTAGAGATCGAGTTTGGTCGGGATACAAAAATTTTACCAATCAGTACTCGATCATTTCTAGACTAACTCGACTAATGCCCGATCGCTTCCAGAACACTGCGACTTTTATCCCAGACCAACCCGACCAATACCCGATATCTTCGCAACAACATTTGACCACTCTTCGATCTCTACTAGGGCATACAAGAGAACACATGACTGCTACACGATTCTCTAAAACTGTGTGTAGATCTGATTAACTCTCATAACTCTGCTTCGGCAAAAAATATATTGGCATCATTATTTTTAACTGTACAAAAAATCCTTCATGTACAATACGTGTCTTTACTTTTGCAAGGAGAGGTTACATTTTAAAAGAGACAAAAGACACCAAAGGAACAATCAAACTCAGAGGTCGAAAACAAACCGACACAGCCATAGAGAAAATGGTAACCGACGAGAAGACAAATATAGCAGTCCACATAACATAGAAAACAAAAAACTTAGCAACACGTAACCCAACAAAACCTGGGATGATCTCAGATGTTCCGGAAGGGAAGAAAATAATTTTTCCAATTTTGGCACTGGCGGATTTTTCAAATATTAAAGTTATTGTGCAATAATATTCATTGTTAGACTGCTAATGACTTAGTTATTTTTCAAGGTTGATTTATAAGAACATCAAAATTATATTTGTTTTATGGGCTATTTTCTGTTTTGTCTGTCCGTATTTTTCGTTTGTCTAGAAATGTCTGTAGCATAAAAAAAAAGAACTAGAAGATGTGGTAAAATTTCCAATGAGACAACTCTTCACAGAACACAAAATGACACAGAAATTATCAATAACAACTATAGGTTACCTTGCAGTCATTTTTTTCATTCGAACTGCCTGTCCCAAGTCAGGAGCCTGTAATTCAGTGATTGTCGTTTGTTTATGTGTTACATATTTGTTTTTCGTTCATTTTTTTTTACATAAATAAGTCCGTTAGTTTTTTCGTTTGAATTGTTTTACATTGTCTTACATTGAATTTTAAACCCGATGCCTTTTGTTATCTATTATTCATGTGTTTCTATACCTATTAATACGTTCTGCTATTTATTTGTATTGTAGTCCTGTATTAATATGTTGTCATTTTAATGTTATATTTAAAAATGCCATCAAAGTGCGAGGTTTGGCATGCCACAAAACCAGGTTCAACCCACCATTTTTTTCTTTAAAAATGTCCTGTACCAAGTCAGGAAAATGGCCATTGTTATATCATAGTTCGTTTCTGTGTGTGTAACATTTTTACGTTGTGTTTCCGTTGTGTCGTTTGTTTTCGTTTTGAGTGTGAATTCACATTACTATAAGACATGTCACGGTACTTTTCTATCCCAAATTCATGTATTTGGTTTTGATGTTATATTGGTTAGTATCATCGGATGTTGTCTAATGCTTAGTCCGTTGCTGTGTGTGTTACATTTTCAAGAAATATTGTGTCATTGTTCTCCTCCAATATTTAATGCGTTTCCCTCAGTTTTAGTTTGTTATTGGCTCCGATTTTGTTTTTTGTCCATAGATTTATGAGTTTTGAACAGCGGTATACTACTGTTGCCTTTATTTATCGGGGCCTTTTATAGCCGACTAAGCGGGATGGGCTTTGCTCATTGTTGAAGGCCGCCGTTACGGTGACCTATAGTTGTTAATGTCTGTGTCATTTTGGTCTTTAATGGATAGTTGTCTCATTGGCAATCATACCACATCTTCTTTTCTATATTTTTGACGTAATTTCTAGGGATGTCAACGAGTACTTGAGTACTCGAGTATCGCTCGGTAGTATCGATTACCAAAATGATACTCGACTATTCGGTATCTTGTTTGATTTTGTGGCTTTCTAAGTTTAAAACAAAAAATATATTTTTATTAAGAGCGCCACCCGGGAAATTTAGAATAAAATTCGAATGTTTGTGTTTAACTGTCATTTAAAATTCTTCCAACCAGATTCATATGTAGGATATACGTTTTTAACTAATCTTATTCACGCTCCCATCTCTGTACCGTCAGAACATGACTGTTTGTTACATTTTGTGTACATAAAAATCGCTAATTCCCAGAGATACGTTGACAAGATAATATTTTTAATTAACGGAACAAATTCATTGAACCCTGTGTCGACCCTCAAACAATGATTAATGGTACCAGTAAGTTTTAATCCTCACCCCTTTCTTGATCATTAAATGTGTTTTTCTATGGTTCCCAAATACTGTTGTTTGAGTAATAGTATGAAATTCAAAACAGTGTAGCTGTGGCCATTGATTGACACATTAAAATCATTCATTGACTGGGACAATTTAGGTGAACGTTTGTATGTAACGACCAATGCTCACTATGTACTTTTTAAAGAAACTTAAACTATGGGGTCACCAAAGGTTCTCAAAACCTAAATAAAGTAATTCGAAAAATTAATCAGAAATAACACGATATTTTGATTTATATCAATTATATAAATCAAAACACAAAGTTTATTCCTGATTAATTTTTCGAATTATTTTATAATTAAAGGCGTTAAGAAACCTTTGGTGACCCCACAGTTTAAATGTCTATCGTAGGTACGTCATGAACAGTGGTTGTTACAGACAAACGTTCACGTAAATTGTCCCAGTCAATGGATGATTTTGATGGGTCAATCAATGGCCACAGCTACACTGTTTTGAATTTCATACTATTTATTTTTTAAATATTACTTAATGACTTGATTTGATTAATACCAGTTTACATAATTAGTACATGTCGTAAATGAGCTATGTTATGGTAACTGTTATCTAGCACTAAGTAATAATGTAGAGGTTTTTACGACCCACAATACATGAACATAAAAAGGTATAACTTTATGTTTCCATTTTGTTAATGTTTACCGAGCAAGTACTCAAGTATCGATCGGTAAATTCAACGAGTAATCGATTAGTAAATCTTCACCGAGTTGACAAATACTGTTGTTTGAGTAGTATTTCTTTCCGTTTCCGCTGTTTAGCCCAACCCCCCCACCCCCCACCAAAGCTGGCCATCTTGGACGATGTATCGACAACAACACTTGGTCAGCACCTCATAAGGAACATTCATGCTATGTTTGGTTTCATTTCATTCAGTAGTTCTCTAAAAGAGGACATTTGTATGCATTTCCCATAGGGTCCTATGTTAAACTAAGTCCCCCGCTGGCGGCCATCTTGGATGATGGATTGGCTACAAAGTAACAACACTTGGTCAGCACCTCATAAGGAACATTCATGCTATGTTTGGTTCCATTCCATTCAGTGGTTCTCTAAAAGAGGACATTTGTATGCATTTCCCATAGGGTCCTATGTTACACTAAATCCCCTGCTAGTGGCCATCTTGGATGATGGATCGGCTACAAAGTAACAACACTTGGTCAGCACCTCATAAGGAACATTTATGCCATGTTTGGTTCCATTCCAATCAGTGGTTCTCTAAAAGAAGTTAAAAATGTAAAAAGTTTACGACGACGACGGACACCAAGTGATGAGAAATGCTCACTTGGCCCTTCAGGTCAGGTGAGCTAAAAATAAATTAACAGCTAATCACCTGAAAAGAATACAACCTTTCTTTATAACAAAACCATGGAAAACTTAGAATTGGTTATAGATTTGAATTTATGCACAATGTTTTGCTTTTGTGCAATTTACTTCGGTGTTGCAAATTGACATCCCCCCCCCCCCCAAAAAAAAATATACCCCCTCTTTTCACCTCCCCCACCAACAAAAAAAAATAAATTTCCACCCTCCTTTTCTAATATTCATATCCCCCTCTTACAATTTCTTTTTTACACCCTTTTTTAACCCCTCCCACCCTTTTTCCAAACAAAAAATTCTTTCCCTCAAGTTTGGTCGTAATCTCAATCCAAATTTCCATTGGAATTTGCAACCATAATTACCCATTTAAATAAGTATAAAAATAGAAAATGACATACAAAACCATGGCTAAAATAAATATTAATATTCCTCAATCATCATAAATTTAGTAATAACTTCTTAACCTCAAAATTATAAAATTTCTTTATACATAATTTAAAAGCAATATAAAAGGTAATCAAACATATAATATTTGAATTACCTGCCTTAGACTGTTTTTAAAACGTCTCAATTGTCCTTTAACAAGAAAAAAACCCTGTTTTTGCCACCAATTCCTAAATGGTTTGAGTCATATTCCCCCAAAGTCAATCCCAACCATCCCTTTGTAGAATGGAAACTTGTGGTATAATTTTAGAGAGATTCATACACCTCAAAAAGAATTTTTTAACAGCAAATAGTGCAATTTATGTATGTTGTGTGTTTGGGCTTAAACAGTATCATCTACCCTTTCAGTAATATATCACAGAAAGAATAAAACTGACTTAAAATACAGATGAAAGAATCTGATTTGTTGTATGTTAATTTTCTTCACATCTTCCTATATCTTCTTAAGGTATTGTCTGGATTTTTTTTTAAAAAAGGCTTACTTTGGCCTCTAATTCCTAAACAGTTGTGACCATAACCCCCAAAATCAATCACAGCCTTCCTTTAGTGGTTATAAACCTTGTGTTAAAATTTTATTGATTTTTATTTATTCATACTAAGGTATTTTTTGAGCTTTTTCAATGATATAAACATTTTTAAAGTCATCTGGGGCCCAAAAAAAATTGATATTTTTGGTTGATTTAGTACCATATCAGAAAGTAACAACTAATAGTGTAATTTTTAAAACTTGTAATGAAATACAAATGTTTCAATTTTTTTGTTGAATTTTTTGTACCCTCAAGCCTCCTTAAATACATCATAAAAGTTTTAAGATATATAGTGACATACATAGTCATGGCTAAAATTAATACTAATTAATACTAACAGCTAAAAATAAATTGACAGCTGCAATCTGTGTGACCTCAAGACAATCATCATTTCTTAATACATAATTTACAAGCAGTGTAATGGAGGTATCAAACATTGTTCTTTAATTTTTAATTTGATTTGGATTACCTCCCTTTAACCACTTTTAAATTGTCTCAATTGTCCTAACCACCCCTTTGTAGTATGGAAACTTGTGGTATAATTTCAGAGAGATTCATACACTTTAACACAAGTTATTGTCTGGAAACTACAAAAATGCTTATTTGGGCACCTTATTCCTAAACGGTTAGGACCATAACTCCCAAAATCAATTCCAATCTTCCTTTAATGGGTATAAACCTTGAGTTAAAATTTTATTGATTTCTTTTCATGAATACTAAAGTTATTATCCGGAAAACCATTTGTCTTCAGAAGACACTAATGACCTTCTACTAATATACAACCAAATTTTTTTTGAATTTTTGCAGTAGTTTAAAAACTTAACAATGAGCAATAAACCTTGAAAATGAGGTCGAGGTCAAATAAAACCGGTGAAACTGCCATGTACATTATAAAATATTTCCAAACACCAAATATAGTTTACATATTGCATATAGTATTAGAAAAAAAACCAAAACTCAAAATCTTAACTTTAACAAGGAAAATGAGGTCAAGGTCAGATAACACCTGCCAGATGGACATGTTCACCTTTCAGTCCTTCCATACACCGAACACACTAAACCTATTGCTTATAGAATCTAAGATAAGGATTTGACCACCAAACCTTAACCACTGATCCTTGAAATGAGGTCGAGGTCAAGTCAAAACTGTCTGACGGGCATAAGGACATTGAACATACCAAATACAGTTATCCTTTAACTAATAATAAGAGAGAAATTAACATTACAAAAAAATCTGACGTTTTTTTTCAAGTAGTCACTGAACCATGAAAATGAGGTCAAGGACAATGGATGTGTGACCGACAGAAACTTCATAACATGAGGCATCTATAAATAGTAAAAAGCAGGCAGATCTTCCACCTTCTACAATATTAAGGTTTTAAGAAGTTAGAAACCATAGCCAACACTGATGCATCACTATCCCTATGTTGAGCTTTTGTGACACTAGGAGCAGACTTGACAATTGGAAAACTGATTATTTGAGAGAATTTTTTAATTCCAAGGACCATAACTCTGCACAAAATCATCAGACAAGAACACAATTCTAACTTGATCTGTAAATTGTAATGATAAAACAATGCACCAAAAATCAAATAAATATATTCAAGCATGACCTTTAAACATGATTAGAAATATATATAATATCTATGCAAACATACAGAAAAAAGTGTGTTAACACTTTCTGAAGAATATCTCAAGAACGCTTGAATTATCCCATACAGACTTACTTATCAGTCTTTACTCATTCTCAAGGACCGATAACTGTGCATTGTAGATTGAACATTTGGCAGGATAAATATGAATGCCATCTCAAATCCAATCTATTAGAAAAATCAAATTATTACAGAAGAGTGCCCACCATGCACTTGTACTGTACTAGCTATTATTATAATAGAATAGAATGATATACAAATGGATGAAAAATATATATACATGTAACTGTAATATACATATATTAATAATATATAACTACAAACTAGAGTATACTGATTTGTATCACTACAATATAATAGTTATTACGATGAGGTTGAATTCCCTGTCATTTATTTATCATCAACGCACAAACTTGTCTCAGAAAAAAACAATATATGTACATGAACCTCACTTTCAGGTATACTCGGCAATGTGATTTTTTTCCAAGACAAGTGCTTGTGACCATCCACAAGAACTTGCAGTCATTCGATATTCAGTACTTTGATTAACAATGTTTCTGCATTTTTAGCAATTTCTTGAAATTTATGATAGATATATAGAAACCTTAAACAAATAAGATTACATGCCAAAAATTGAGCTATTTTCCTTTAAAGATAAGCATGTAATTCAGTGGTTGTCATTTGTTTAAGTGTTACATATATTTAAATAAGGCTGTTAGTTTTCTCGTTTGAATTGTTTTACAGTGTCATTTCAAGGCCTTTTATAGCTGACTATGTAGTGTGGGCTTTGTTCATTGTTCAAGGTCGTACGATGACCTATAGTTGTTAATTTCTGTGTCATTTTGGTCTTTTGTGGAGAGTTGTCTAATTCATTTTTCATTGGCAATCATACCATATCTTCTTTTTTTTTTTTTTTTACCATTTTTTATAGTTTTTGCCTCTCATCTTGAAAAGTTTAATAGTTACAAATGTAGATAGAAAATTTACAAGGTATTTTTACCAAAAAGTTACCATTGTTAAAGATACAGGTGAGCCACACAGGCTCTTAAGAGTCTCTAGTTGAACGCTACAAGGCAGCACTCATACATGCAAAATGGAAAAGAAATAAATACAAGTTGTAATAACTTTTTTCCCAATCTACTATTACAATTTTGTCTGAAAGAGGGATGAAAGATAACAAAGGGACAGTCAAACTCATAAATCCAAAATAAACTGACAATGCAATGGCCAAAAATGAAACTAGTCGAGAGCTTTGCATAGTACTTCTAGTTTCACAGCTATGCTGAAATTATGGTATTGTCCACTACACTAATTATTTAGATTTTTTAGAATTGTTCCTAAAGGTTACAAAATTTTATTTGTAAAAATATGACCTGCATTGTTAAAATGTAAATTCAATTATTTTCATCACACATTTTATTTGATGATTTTTTTTTACTCTTTGTATAGTATTTAAAAATGAACAAAAAGTAGATTTCAAACTAATATCTGATGTTCTATACAAACAAGAAAGTCATACACTAACAACTTTAATGAAACTAATGTGTATCACAGTAAGAAATTGCACATGTACAATACAAAAGGATGGAAGTTGCAAAAATAAGCATATAATCACCATGCAGTTCTCTTAAGGGCATACGATACAGTTACAGGGAAGGTAATGACGTTGCTAACGTAAAATGTTATTTTCGCGACGTCAAACGGTGACTTATCGGGAAAAGATGCAGTTTTCGACTGGTTTTTATCATTCAAACTGATTTTACTTGAAAACGAGTTCATGGACCCCTCTTTTTTAAAAAGACATTTTGTTTCATTTTGCAGGTAGATTATGTGGACCAAATTTTATAAAACTGTAAATAGTGCATTTTTTTTAATTTTGATAAATATAGGGCAAAAAATTACGTTTTTTTCTCAATTCATGACAATTTGATAAATATGACTTATTTTTGAGTAAAAAAGACATAAATTTTTAGGATACTTATAAAATACAGAAATTACAAATTATTTAACAAAAAACCATTTGTGTTTATCTTTTAAAATAAAAAAGTTATGGATTTCTTTCGAAAAGAAAAATACGGCCAGAAATCCGAATTTTTAGCAAATATACAAAATTTCGACCTCATTTAACTCAAAAAGTAGCACATGAAGGTATATTTTTTATTACATATTTGATTTAATCAGGCAAAAAATAGCCTATATAGAAATTTTCATCAAACTGTAAATACGGGATCAAAACTGTATTGTATGCCCTTAATTACATTGAAGTTTGCATTTTAATTCAAAGGACATTGTACTTGAACATAATAACTTGGCCTAATTTTTCTTTAATTTAAACTATATAAATATAGATTTCCATTTATGGATTTTATCCATAAGTGTAGTAAAAAATATTATAATGTATACAAAAAATAATTGTCAAAGTTATACTATTTTGTCCATTTAACAAAAAATAGTCATAATTTTATCTTTAACAAAAAATATTGTTAATCTTCCCTTATTTTCAAAAGTTATTGAATGTTTTAAAGAAAGTTTAAAAAGCTCTCTTAAAAGACGATTTGCTTATTTCTAATTTGAACCTGATTTTAATTATATCTATAACAATAAATTTGTCAAATTCACAAAAAAGCAATTTGTTCTAAAATATTTGAAAACAAGTAAACTGAAAGACAAAGAATAAATAATTACTGACTTATTATAGAAATCTATTGAAAAGGTATATTATACAATTACTGTCTTTTGATGAGGTAAATATGCGGTTTTATTGACTTTTGAAAAAATGATATTCACTGAGGCCGATGGCCGAAGTGAATATCAGTTTTTCAAAAGTCAATTAAACCACATATTTACCGAAACAAAAGACAGTAATTGTTTTATTCCATATTCCGAGGAGATAAAATGTATTTGATGACAAAATTAATACCAAAACAAATTTTACATGAAACATTTTACCATAACGTAGCATGTAAAAGCGTGTGACGTTTAGCGCGGTGAATAACACTTTCTCAGGTGAATATGCTTTTTTATTCAAAATCCAATTCATATAGAGAAACCTTCTAAAATAATACCAATATGGAATAAAAGGAATTATCCAAAGAATATTCTTATTTATCCAGGTTGAATCTCATGCACTAAACTTTCTTCATAAAACACTCTAACATCATCTAAAATACACAAGATCACAGGTAGTTTTTCTAATCCAGTAGTTGCTCCACTTCCTTTTTTCAAACTAGATGCATACAATGTCTTTATTTTGTCCATATCTGTTTTCCCTATTCTGTTAAAAAAAAAAAAGACAAGGAAAATTTTACTGAAAAGTTAACAGTTTAAAAATATGATTTATAATATATTGCAGTAGACTCTAGCAAATCGGATACACAAAATGTCAGCAAAAAATATCCCATTACCCAATATATTCAATTTGACAATAAATGATTATTCATTTAATATTCTTCAGAGTTCCATCTAATCCTGAGATGTTAACTAGCCCTGAACACTGCTTTAGGAAGTGGTTAGGGTATATTTTCTTTTTTTTTCCCAGGTACACAACCACGATGTTTGAGTAAAAAAGATATATCAGCTGGTTGTTATGTAACTCTCTTTGCTTTCTGCCTTTGTTTATATATATATATACATATATAAAGAAATTAAATACTCATTATTTATGTGAATACTAACAACTTTCTACTGAAGCCATGATATACATGCTTTACCAGTTGATCAGTTTGTTGATAAGAATTCAAACTGCAATTTAGCAAAACATTTTAGCAATTGGGATTGTAAAACGACATGCAAAGTAAATTATTTTGAAATAAATGTAAATGTTCTACAGCAAGCTTTAATAGATTTCATTTTGTCTTAAACTGTTTGCCAAAGGTTTTCGTAAATCAAGGACATCAAAAAGCAACTAGATATCATTGAGATGGGAGCCATCTCTGTGGGCCCCGCTGTGAATGATGTGCAAAATTGTATCTTTACCATAGGATATGGGTTTGTCAACTGAAATCAAAGTTTTTGACCTTGACCTTTGACCTAGGAAGTTGAACATAAATTATGACACATCCTTTGGTGTTGGTTTATATACATGTCAAGTATAAACTTTGAAATGATAACGGTTCTCAAGATATAGAGCGGACACGATCTTCACCACAGGACACAGGGTTGTCAACTGAAACCAAAGTTTTTTGACCTTGACCATTGACCTAGGAAGTTGTACATACATCATGACACGCCCTCTGGTGGTGGTTAATAAACATGTAAAGTATAAAGTATGAAATCATAATGGTTCTCTAGATATGGAGCGGACACAAAGTTATTACAAAGTGTTACGGACGGACGGACAGACTGATCATTATAGGGTGACCCGCCTTTGGCGGGGCCCTAATGACTATATGTTCCCACAAGTGTCTCTTCCCATGAAGGGTACAAATAAGTCGGCATTTCCTATCATAATCAGATAAAAAGAAAAGAAAATTTGTACAAATGCAGTGACGATAACAGCAGTAAGTCATATTAATGCTTCTACTATTCAGTCTATTGCACTAAATGCTTGGTGAGTGTAAATTGTACATTACAGAAACTGGTCTCATTACAGTGGAGAAAACTGTGTTTAGCATAACATCTTTTTAAAGATTTTTTTTACCGCTCACAATAAGCATCCTGCAGAGGGAGTAAGCATTCAGTCAACTGTACACAAACATTTTCTGTTTTGTGTCTTTTAAAAAGTTATTCGGGATATTTAACAAATACTTTTTGTTCTTTTATCACCAACAAGCTTACACTAAATACTTTGAAATTGCTTCAGGTAACAGTGGTTTGATTCTGCCAATGTACTTTATCTGGAGGATAAAAATTCACTAGGCATTTTAATCCAGGTCCAGAGTAAAATATCCACCACTCATAATAGGATTCTAAAGAGAATATTTTAAGGGGAAACATATAAAAATATGTATATGGTATATTTTGGAGGTATTTGAATTATAGAAAACTTGTATAATTGATTTATGTAAATAATGGACAAAATAAACAAGTGTTTTTCATGCTCTGAATGGTTGAACCAGGAAAGATTACACTAGAGCTTTTAGACCAGGAATGTTTAAAATAGTGATTTTGTACCAGAAAAGATTGTACTAAACAGGCTATTATTTGAACTTGGAATTATTTTCAATTATGGAATTTGCATAATTTCTTGTGTTTAAAATTTTTAATAAATTCCATGTTTATTTGGTATCATAATCTTTTGAGTGGTTAATAACACTTTCCATACAATGTATTTTGGTTAGATAGTGTTGTGCGCGGCACAGTACATTCTATTGAAAATATACTATTTTCTTTGTAATAGATAGTGTTGTGCGCAGCACAGAACATTTCAGTACAGAATAAACATGGAATTTATTAAAAATTTCAATAACAAGAAATCAATCAAATTCCATAATTAAAAATAATTCCAAGTTCAAATAATAGCCTGTTACTAGTTATTTGGAATAAGGATTCATTATATTAGTGGTATAGATCCATGCATTGCATACCCGTAGCCAGGGGGGGGGGTTCCGGGGTTCAAACGAACCCCCCCTTGAAATCAAATAAGCACTGTTAAAGTCAACGTTTTGTTCAAATTGTGACTGTTAAAGTCGAGTTCATTAGTCCAACGAACCCCCCCTTGGAAATTCCTGGCTACGGGCCTGCATTGATGAAGTGTTGTAGAACTCATTTTGGACAGACAATAACAAAATAATGCTTCAATTACAATTAAATTTAAATCATTTTTTCATGCAAATCCATAAAATCACATGCTTTTAAATTGTCGCTAACTGTAAGATTCATATATACGGCATTTGTGTTTTTGTCTTTTTGTCTACTAAGAGATCAAATTATATCTACTTTGTCAATAAAACGATAGATTAATTCAGATCATTTACGCTGGTTTCTTCAAAATAATTTAATTTTAACCATTTATTTATGTAAACAATAAACCGGTCTAATATAATCAAAAACGGTATCAAGATCAACGCTATCACACTTTTTACAACCAATATTCTCTAGTTAAAAAACAGCTAACCAGAATAAACACACCATGGAATGAAATTATGCTTACACTTCTACTATGAATTCAGAAATTATTGCAATTTTTTAAGAATGAACCAAAAATGCAAGATTAGTTGTGATTTCAGGGAAATGTGCATTCAAAATACATGTTATCAGATATCAAAATGCAAGTTTTTGTTATTGCAATACTTTAATCCAGTTGCATTATTTGTATAATAATTAACAGTCTTGCAATTATTTTTGAATTTATAGTAATTACATACACATTCTGTACTGAATTTTAATTAAAACTGAAGGTTACCTCTTCTTATTGCAAGTCTGACATTTCATTATCTGCAGCAATACAAACTGAAGTCGAGATTGTAAAATATCTGACAAATTTACAGCTTCCTGTTTTGATTTCTCATCAAAATCTGGCTCCTGGGACTGTTTTAAAATCTTCTGTACAATATCATGGCAGGACAATATATAAGATAAAGCTAATGTCAGTGTTCTTTGTTTACTTCTGTTGTTGCTTTGTGCTACAAATGAGTAAAGAAGAATATACAAATTATAAGCAATACAATATTCATTTTAAAAGTTTCCCTTTTTTTTTAAATTGCTTTAATACATTATCGCAAATAACTTTAGATCTTTGGATTTTTCGTATTCTTAAATGATATGATGAAAACCAGTGTATTATTTTATATTTTGGTGGTTAAAGGTTTTATATTTTGTTAGTTAAAGGGGTTAATTTTAATAGATATATAGGAAGATGTGGTATGAGTGCCAATGAGACAACTCTCCATCCAAGTCACAATTTATAAAAGTAAACCATAATAGGTAGTCTTCAAGGCAAAGCCTACGCTCACACCGAACAGCAAGCTATAAAGGGCCCCAAAAACTACTAGAGTAAAACCATTCAAACGGGAAAACCAACGGTCTAATTTATATTAAAAATGAGAAACGAGAAACACTTATGAACCACATCTTAAAATATAAAATTTGAATTTTCATCCCATCTTGATATCAATAACATATATAATGACAGTGCCAATTTTACTGCACAAGATGCCCATTTCAACAATGAATGTCTGTGTAGTGATGCTTGAGGCTAAAATATTTTAAATTCCAAAACCTCATTAAAACCTTGAAAAGCCAATAAAACTAACTACAGCGGACTAAAACATAATGAAAATAAACACTTTTTCCTATAAACAATGTTTGAAATGTTGAAATATGCTGTATTTCGGTGTTTTTTTTTCAAAATATATTATAATTCTGGATTTATATCTGTCAGAAAGATAATTTTATACACTAACTCATTATCAAAGGAAACCTTTGCCAATAAAGAATACTCACAAGATAAAATATATTCCTGCAAAGCCACTTGTTCTAACTGTACACGGAAAAGCTCAAGTGTAGAGTCAACAGACTGGAAATATCTGATAGCTTTACTGTAATGACTCTCAGCTAACTGTTTCAGATACTTCTGTTTTTGCTCGTTTTCCTGAATTTAAATTAAAGCATTAAAGCTCAGCACACAATATGACACAAATAACAAGATTCATAACAGAACATATCAAGGGTTGGGGAGCATTTTTTCCCTAAAATATTTTAATGCAAATTAAACACAACTTACAATAGTACAACAAGTGGCACTTGTAAAATGGCAATATTTGTTTGGTTTTCAGACTCTTTAATTTAAAAAAAGTCTTTTTTATCAGCTACAACCAGAAGTGGACAATAGATTCAGATAAAAATGATCAATGTAGGACCAATATAAGGCAGAGATAAGAAGGGTGTTAAAGGCAATAAAGACAAATAAATTAGTACACATGTAGTCATGTTCATTTAGTAATTATCATTTAAAAGTAAGAAGCCACTGTAGTTTATAGATTTTTTAAAACAGGTAAATTCATTTGGTTGATATATACCAACCGAGAAAAAATGTCAAACTACTCCAAATAAAGTCAACAGGGTAATTATCTCCTGCAATGAATGTATACACTGCTATACAAATTTGGAATCTCAATAGGACTTAATCAGGAAATGGTCAGATGAGGGGATGATTCTTGTATCTTAAGATCTGAAACTGAGATTAATACATTTTATGAGTGAATAAAAAAGTTACCTGCTGTCTAAGTCCATTGTGGTATAATGAAGCAAGTCGATGATTGATAGTTCCAGCTCTGTATGTATACATGGGTTGCTTGGCAGAAGTAGTTTGTGTATTGCAATATCGTAATGATTTATTCATTAAAACAGCAACTTCTTTTTCAACCTATTAAAAATTATATTCTAATTTATATGTATAGTATCCCATATACCAAAAAAAGTCATCTTTTTTACTTATATTATCTGTGAAACTGTTATTAACTTAGAAAACATAACATCCAAATTTTGGAACTAGAAGTTTATTTAGAAAAATATAAGAAAATAGATTTCTCCCAGCATATGGAATCCAAAATCTTTTGTTTCTAAATCTCTAATGCTTTCTGGTAACAGATGCTTATAATACATACTTATATGTCAGATAACCCAATCAAATGATTTAGAAAAAGGAACAATTACTAACAGATAGAACAGGGTAAATACATTGTATTCCAATTTACTATGAAATCAAAGAGCCAGTCTAACCTGTAAAACTATGGAAGATTTAAACTACGTTCTTCTTAATTGTAAAAATAACAATTACAGTAACTATGTATTAATATTGTTTTTTCCTAAAATGATATTGCTATAAATAATCTTATACTTCCAAATACTAACTCTTTTAAAAGTGAAAAATGGATTCCTTTTTAAAACAGTCTTTAGAGCTGCGGGTAGGGAACACTTTATTATTTTTGCTTGTTAATACACATATATATATGTGTGTAAGTGTGTATTCAAATTAGTTCATGTTTGTTGTTGTTTATCATTTGTGTTTGTCTCAAGTATTAATTACGTTAACTTATAGGGCAATACAATTTTTTTATCAACCAATGTAAAAGGGAACTAAGTTTAGTAAATGCATTATTAGCAGGATCTGCTTACCCTTCCGGAGCACCTGAGATCACCCCTAGTTTTTTGGTGGGGTTCGTGTTGTTTATTCTTAAGTTTTCTATGTTGTGTCGTGTGTGGTCTTGTTTGTTTGTCTTTTTCATTTTTAGCCATGGCGTTGTCCGTTTGTTTTAGATTTATGAGTTTGACTGTCCCTTTGGTATCTTTCGTCCCTTTCCTCCAATAATTTCCTTAACTTTATTATCACAAGAACTTTTACATTACATGTACTTTACTTTTTTTGAAGGATCAGCACTCTATACCTGAACATAGATAAGATAAGATATAAGATAAGATATATTTTATCTCCAATTAAGGGCTCACAAGGGGCATATAGAGAATACAAGTATAAGGAAAAAGAATTTTGATTAGCAAAGATACATAGAATTTACATACACAATTACTATACAATTAGACTGTAGAAAATAAAACCTTTGGTTTATATTTATATGAGAAATTAATACATCTAACTCATATTGACTTGAATAATTTTCCAACAGCATTAAGAACCTGATTGCCTTCACAGGTTAACAAATAAATATTTTTTTGCTGATTGTTTAGTAAAGGTATTTTATGGCAAAGTCAAAGAGATCATCTCTAGCAGATTCAAATTTTTTTTATGAAGTTAAAAACTGGATTTCATCTTCAACACAACCAGAGGAGCATATGATTCAGACTATGAGCCAACCATCATTTGCTTTTATTGAATAACAAAATAAAGAATGTTTGCTTTTTTTCAAAAAACAGAAACAGCAAAATAGATCAAGATAGCTTAAAACAGCACACAACATTGTTCTCAAAAAGATTATTCTTGGCACTAAATAATACCTCTTCTTGAGATGTAGAAGATAATGGAGCATAATCTTGTAGCAATATGGCCATGTTAAAGAAAGTTGTTGATAACTCCCAGCATATGGAATCCCAAATCTCTTGGAAACTCTCTCTATGTTTCAAAATCTCCAATGCTTTCTGGTAACAGCTAATTGCCTATAATACATACTTAGATGTCAGATTACCCAACAAAAAAAACCAGAAAGATTAAATGATTTAAATCAAGCATTGAGAGTATTGCATGGAAATACATTCCCCTACTGGTGAATATTACATTATACTGAAACAAAATGCTATACTTGATCTGAAACTTAACATATTGTAAACTATATAAGAAATATCACATCAATATTTTCAAGCATGATGAAAAAAGGTGTGGAAATTGATTAATTGAGTGAATTTCCAATTTTAAGGACCATAACTCTGCACAAAATCATCAGAGCGGAACAAAATTTTTATTTGATCTGTAACTCGTCATGATAACACTATATACATACTAACGATCAAATCAATCTCTTCAAGCATGAAGGAAAAATTGTGAAAATCTGAATATTTAAGTGAATTTACTAAGTCCATGGATCATATAAACTTTGAACAAAATCATCAGAACGGAACAAAATTACATCTGATCATATGGCATGATGAAAATATATATAAAATATCAAATCTATATCTTCAAGTACCAATAGAAAAGTGTGGAAAACTGATTTGCCTGACCAGAGACATATATACACAGAGATTGGCAACTCCGTGAAATCCCGTGAAAGATCGCGGCCCGGGAGTCCTACATTCAGCACATGTATGATATTTTATCTCTTGTATGCTGCACTGTTAGGTAAATTTGATCAACATCTTTGTTCTTTTATAACGTGCAGGATCCTGTTAAAAAAAAAAAGCTGTCAGATACTGAATGTAAATATATATATAAAATTGTAAATGTCATCAAAGTGGTGGAAATAATGAAAAAAACAATTTTTATACCCAAATCCAGTATTAGTATGTCTTGTGAAATTAAATCATGTGATGGTTACAATTTTTCTCTAAAGATGGACAAGTTTATAACCTGTAGCCATGGACAGGGGTCTGTCTTTATATTTGAAGAAAATTAACATGACCGACAGCTTGAGTACTGATTTTTAATTGTAAATTGCATCAAAGTGGTTGAAAATCTGAAAAAAACAACCTATATACACAAATCCAGTATGTCATAGGAAAGTAATGCAAGTACTGGGTACAATAATTCTCTGAAGATGGAAAAGTTTATAAAGTGTAAACAGACAGGGGTCTGTCTTGATATTGAAGCAAAACACCATGGCCTACAGCTTTAATACTGATTTTTAACTGTAAATTGCATCAAAGTGGTTGAAATTATGAAAAAAACAACCTCTATATACCAATCCAGTATGTCATAGGAAAGTAATGCATGTGCTGGGTACAATAATTCTCTGAAAACGGAAAAGTTTATAAAGTGTAAACAGACAGGGGTCTGTCTTGATATTGAAGCAAAAAAAAAAACATGGCCGCTATAATACTGATTTTTAATTGTAAATTGCATCAAAGTGGTTGAAAATATGAAAAAAACAACCTCTATATACCAATCCAGTATGTCATAGGAAAGTAATGCATGTGCTAGGTACAATAATTCTCTGAAGACGGAAAAGTTTATAAAGTGTAAACAGACAGGGGCCTGTCTTGATATTGAAGCAAAAAAAAAACATGGCCGCTATAATACTGATTTTTAATTGTAAATTGCATCAAAGTGGTTGAAAATATGAAAAAAACAACCTCTATATACCAATCCAGTATGTCATAGGAAAGTAATGCATGTGCTGGGTACAATAATTCTCTGAAGACGGAAAAGTTTATAAAGTGTAAACAGACAGGGGCCTGTCTTGATATTGAAGCAAAAAAAAAAACATGGCCGCTATAATACTGATTTTTAATTGTAAATTGCATCAAAGTGGTTGAAAATATGAATAAAACAACCTATATATACCAATCCAGTTTGTCATAGGAAAGTAATGCATGTGCTGGGTACAATATTTCTCTGAAGACGGAAAAGTTTATAAAGTGTAAACAGACAGGGGTTAAAAAATTTCATAACGTGCATGTCGGCCAAGCTTCCTTTATTATATACTGCAATTAAACGTTAATCGTCGCAATATTTTAACTAATAACTACTACAAACTGAATAAAACAAGGTAATTCATATACGAAATTGAAATATGTACTTACATTATGCCGTTTTGAAATGCTTGATGTAAAATAAAAATCGAAGCGAGGTGGTGTACTTGTCGTGATAGAATAAAAATGGCGATCTCGTTAAAGTCTCGCGTGATGCGATGTTTGGAATAGATTTCGCTGACCACTGTTACAGTTGCCAATCTCTGTGTATATATGTCTCTGGCCTGACTGATGGATGGAAAGACAGATGGACAGAATGCAAATCAAAAGTCCCAAAGTCTGAGCACTTGTTTTTGGGCAAGTGGAACTGAATTTTACCATTAGGGAAAACAGGTTACTTGTCCTGAATTTCTATTATGAAAACTTATGAACTTAAAATTGTTTTCAGATAAAAATTGTATTTGTGATCTATTTTCAAAGAGTATAGGTTTTTCATCAGTGAGGTGGCAACAAACAACAACAAAATACCAACAGAGATCTAAAGGGCAATTTATAATGTTGCAAACTGTTATCTTTCTATTAATTGGCATTTTTTTACTTTAAATAACATTACCAAAATTTTTTTAACTTTAAATAACATTACCAAAAAAATTTGAGATATTTTGTTTTTTATTTTGAGCATTATTTTGTCAAGTAACATTTCCTAGCTTGTATGCAGGCTAATAAAACAAAAAAACTGTGAGATACAAGTCTGGGCAAGGTGGACATAGATTTCCATATTCCTGAATATAGAAGAAAACTGTTTTGAAGATCTAGATGTAAGACAGATATTAGGTACTCTCTTTAACAATTTTGACCCCAAAAATAATGTTCCATATACGGCAATCTAATTAAAAACCGATCTCTCATCGCTCCTGTTTCTGATATGTCGCGTGGGAGATCTAACGAAACCCGCTTTGAGGTCACATGTGAGTGACCTCGTAGGTGTGTCTTTTTCGACCAAGGAAATTGAGTCTTCCACGATCTTGGAAGTTTAACGTAAGGCAAAGGGATGTAACTCATTTTATTTAGGACGAAATCGTCAGTCAAAATAATTCATAAACTTTTTTGATTGGCTTATTAATAGGTTGTCAACTTATTTGCATATCTTTATAAATTCATAATTTTTAGTTCACTCACATGTGACCTCAAAGCCGGTTTCGTTAGATCTCCCACGCGACATATCAGAAACAGGAGCGATGAGAGATCGGTTTTTAATTAGATTGCATATACGGTGGATTCATTTATTTTTCGTGGGAACCAAATTTCATGGATTGAGGAAAACTTTCATGTTCGTCGATATTTAATTTTGAGGTTTTCCCAAAGTCTGCATAAGAGCCTACAGAAACATTTAATTTCGTGGTTGACTTATACCCACGATATAAACAAAAATTGGTATCCAACGAATCATTATGAATTCACAATATGAGAAACCTGAAAAAATATCTTCAATCCTTGTGTGATTATTGTACAAAGTTTAAACAATGTCATAGGAAGATTGATGTATGGCACAATCTTTGTTTTTTTAGCTCTTTTTGCATTCAAAGTTGAAGGCCTCACTGTGAGATGAAGAATGGCAACAGAAGCCCTGTTCCTTTGCTTTTTGTGTATTTGCTGAGCATGAAATAAATGTTTGGTCATGGATGGATACCCCATATCTTTTGTGTAACTGTTAGGTAATAGATCTCTATGTGTTTTGAATGGACAGAATAATTGACTTGAAAATGCCACTAAAACATGCCAAAATCAACAATATTACTTTCTTTTATCATGTTTACCAGTTTACAAGAATTTCTTTCTTCAGTACTAAATTCTTTCTCTGCAGTTCTGGACTTCTGTGACTGTTCCTGTGCCTTTACACGATACAGTCGACCCTTGTTGGACATGAGAAGGGCCTTGTTAGCTTTATCACCTACTGCCTGGAATTTAGACATTCCTTTCTTTAAACAAGCACAGCTTTCCTCACATAAAGATTCAAATTCTCCTTTTGGAAAAATTCCATCTGAAATACAGAGGCATATATATCATTTATATATGCAACTTACTAAATAAAGACACTAGCTAGCTTAAAAAAATTATAACACTTTTTAAATTTAATGACAACAATAAGGCCAAGATTTGTAGTAAAGTGTTGAAGAATCTAAACTAAGTAATTCCAATGTTCCTGAAATATTCCCTTAGGCATAAAGCATAATTTTCTCAATTGAATTGTTTCATATTTTTTCATGTCATGGCCTTTTAAAGCCGACAATACAATAGGTGTTATTCTCATGGTTGAAGGTCATACTGTTGCCTATAATTGCTTACATCTACTTCATTTGAATTTTAGTGGATAGTTGGCAATCTTACCACATCTCCTTAATTTCACTTAGTTACTGATAAAGTACAAGTAGAATAGTTTAAATGTATTTCTTAATGGGTCAACGAAAAACTATATGCAATCTTAGGGTCGTAACTATGGTCAATGGAACATATTGACCAGACTAAAAACTTTACATTCACATACAAATTGTTAGTGAACATTCGATTATGGTTGGGGCCTGTTATCTAACTCCCACGTGAATAGATATTTTTCGTATCACACCGTACGGAGTGTGATATGAAAAAGTGATATCAAAATTACGTTAATTTGATCATGTTGATTGGCTTATCTCGTAAATTTCCAATATTTTCATTGGCCGTTGATCAGGTCATTATTCACTGGAAAAGGTCATGCTGGGACTACTCTTTTTCTTGACAACTGATTGTTTACTTCCGGTTTTCACGATTTTCGTATGCTTTATCGTCTGCATTATCTAATATAAATCTTATCATGAACAAAGAAATAAAGAAAGGAACCTGTGCACTCGTTATGAAACCTATAAAAATATAAAAAAAAAGATATATCTGGGAGTCAATGGAACAGTATTCTGTTCACACAAGAACATACAACACAATAAAATAAAACAATATTAGTTCAAAAAGTATACAGATCAGTACGTGTTGCAAAGAAAAACGGCCGTAGCAACACAACTCGCAACAAATGGGCCACGCACATACAACTTTTTCCCATTTGAGAAATAGGTTTAACAACTTGTGAGAGTTAGATATCGCTTGATATCAACTCTCTTTATTTAATTTCAATAATAATAAACTCGCCATAGGCTCGTTTATTATTATTGAAATTAAATAACTCGAGTTGATATCAATCGATATCTAATTCTCACTCGTTATGAAACCTATAAGTAGCAACTAGATATCATTGATAAAAACATTATACAGCTTTGATACATTGGGTATTAAGATACCTACCAATAGTTTCTGAATTGAAGGATTTGTACATGGTAGTTATCATGGTTATAATGACATCTGATCTGTCTTGTATTTAAAAAATTACCTGCTTTTTGTAGAAGACATTGTGCTTGGTTCATGTACCATACTCCCAATTCATTAAGAATATTACCATGTCTTTTTGTTAATGAAAGTACTGGTTCACATTTTGAATCTGTTGTTATTGATTGGGCTGTTTCAATGGCAACAGAATAACACTGGCAACACAAAAGTAGTCTCCCTTTCATCTCATCATGTAGTGAACATACCCATTCATATTCTGAAAAAATGAAACATGATTTAGAGATTATGATTTAAACATAGATGCTGCCAAAAAGGAAACTCTTGATTGGGGGTCACCAATATTTAAAGGGACTGGAAAGATACTGACTTGCTATTGGTCTTTTTTTTAAGCTTGAAATTTAGGTTCAAGAAAAATGCATTTTGAACAAATCTGCAAAGTTTTTAAAGTAAGCCACTGTCTGGTAATGTAGACATCTTACTTTGTGTTTCAATAGTTTTGCACTTTTAAATCAATATCCTGGACATAAGTATCTCAGAGGATATAAGAAAGATTTCCAATTTGTAACTACCCCCGTATAGTATATACGTATACTTAAAACAGATAATTTCCTTTTGAGCTTTGATAAATTCTGTACAAGACTGACTTATATAGAGATTATCAAAGATGGCTTCTGCGGAAGCCAGTGTCTCGCTTACTTTTGCTGTTAATCGCAGGCTCAACAAAAATTAGGAAAAAATTTAATTAAAAGATTCCTCTCGATACTATCTTTTGATAATAAGAAGCTTCTGTCCAATTTTTGGTAAAAATCCAGGATAGTTGATGAATCTAATAAGTGTTTTAGAAACTTTAACTGCAGACTGTATGCCTTATTAACTGGAAGAAAAACTAAGTCCATTTATAAGTAAAATACTGAAAAACAGGTACAAAATTTTTTAAATTTCCTTCTAGATACTAGCTTTTGATCATAAACAAGATTGGTACAAATCCAGGATAGTTTAAGAAAGTTATTAAAATTTCAAAAACTTTAACCACAGAGTGAATGTAATGTTTCATGGCAGAAAAACCAAGTCCATTTATAAGTATAATACGGGAAAATTTTTATTTCTTTTTTAATAAATTTACTTCTGGACTATCTTATGATCACAAACAAGCTTCTGTTCTAGTTTGGTAAAAATCCAGGATAGTTAAAGAAAGTTATTAAAATTTCAAAAACTTTAACCACAGAGTGAATATTTGTGGACACTGACGATGGAATATAGGATCGCTATGTTTCCCATTTTCGACAAGCGACAAAGGCTCGACAAAAACCAGCCATTGATTGTTACTTTATTACACATTTAAGAAGTCAGTGAACCATGATAAGACCAAGATATGTTTCACATTCAGCCAAATTTGTCACAGGTGAGACCATAACAGGCCCACAAGATGTCAAGCTAACGTCATACATACTTGAATAATGATGATGATGGAAGTTTTTTATGACCTTGACTGGCTATACAGCACTTTGATAGTCGGCCCTGGTTTGCGCCATTTGGGGGCATTTACCGTAAATAATCTAATATTTACTACAATGTAATTTACTTGAATAAACTATTCTAAAGATATTTATATTGACATAAGTACTATATATTTGGAACTATATTTCAGTGTGGATAGATTTAGTGGCTTATGCAACATGGCTAACTCCTGGATAGTGATGCAATATATAAAAAAAAGAATTGAAAAAATAGTTCCAATCTTTTCAAAACATATTTACCAAATGTTTCTAATTCTCTGTTGACACTATCCATGATAGTGATTTCTTCATCACTGTATTCTGGAACAATGGTTTCTGTATCAACACCTCTGTGTATGTACATAAGATGAATATCACCAGCTAAACTCAAAATCTGTACAAGTATCCCTGCATCGCCATGTGCTTTCTTTGGTAACAATATTCTTATTCCAGCTAGAATTAAAACATAAGTACTGATGATGGAATAATACAGTATATAATCCATGAGCTTGAGAGAACCTTTCATTCCCAACCAACAAATTTGTTTCCCCAAGTAAAGTTTTTAACTATTAAAGTATTCTGGTTTCTAAATCCATCTTAACAAAACATGATAACCACTGTAAAAAACACTGTAAAAACCTTATATCAGTACCCTAAAAAATAAAATGCTTCACTGAGTGCAGCCTGATACGACAGCAGAGGTTGAACCCTGAACAGTTTTGGCAAATTTGGACACAATATTGAAGCTTGATTAGATCTGAATTTGGATTGTGATCAAATTTTTGACATAGGTTTCTGACACAAAATAAATGCCAAGATCTTACAAATCCATTGCACAATAGATTCTTCTTGAAAATTAAAAAAAAATGAAATTTGAAAAATTAAAAAACTTTATAATGAATGCATGCAACTCCAAAACTTAAAAATGTAAAATGTAAAATTTATAAAAAACAAAAGGGATCTCACGTCAATAGTTCACCAAAGTTTCATGCAAAATTTATGCATATTGGTTAAAGCGTTTTTGAGTTAATGTCCTACATGTTGACAGACGGACAGCATTTTTGAGTTATTGTCTGAAAACTTGAAAATCAACCTTTTTCATGAATAAAATCTCATAACTCAGAAATGTAAAATCTAAAATTTATACATATCTATTGGGAGCTTACAACAATAAATATAAACAATTTACTTAAGTTTCATGAAAAATTCCCCCACTTTATAATGAATGCAACTTCAAAACTTAGAAACGTAAAATCTAAAATTTATAAAAAACAAAAGGGATCCCACATCAATAGATATAAACAATTCACCAAAGTTTCATGCAAATTTCATTTTTGAGTTAATGTCCTACCATTTATAATACATCCCATAAACAGCATATAAAAATCGCTAGCAAAACCAACTCATCTTAATAAAGTTTCAGGCCAAACATGGAATCAAACCATAATACAGAAGAGTAGCTATCTGAAGCAAATGATTCAGATGGAAGGCACATAATAACAAACATGAAAGGTGAATGCAAAGTATACAAAAAATCTCTAGTAAAACTTGAAGGGAAAAGAATGAATGAAATCTCTTGTATTTGACACTCTGGGCAGTTTTAAACATATCTAATACCATTACGTTCTGTATGTGCCTGTCTTATGTCAGAATGGTAATTAAGCGGTTGTAGTTTGGTGCTGTCAATCATATTTGTTTTTTTGTTTCCAGTTAACAACACTAATCAGTCTTTTGGTTTTCTGGTTTGAATTGATTTACATTGTGTTATTACCTTTTAAGACATCTATTAAGTATAGGTTTTTCTAATTGTTGAAGGCTGAATACATTTACAGCATTTGGTCTCTGGTTGATAGTTGTTTCATCAGCAATCCTATCACATTTTTTTTTTATTTCTATATCAATGTGACCTTTTGCCAAGAAATACAGGCAAATTTAAAATAAAAAGAGAACATACTCATAGCCAAAACTTTTTTTCATTTTTTTAAAAAAATCCATGCTTATTTCAGCTTCACAGTTAAAATAAAAGCATTCAACATTGAAATTATTAAAAAAATACCTTTTTTTATAGAATCATTTGTAGTACCTACCAAAACATTGTAATGCTAGCTTTATATATTTAAAGCTGCAAGACAGATTATGTGCAACAAATGATGATTTTGCAATGGAATAGAAAGTTATAGTTGCTTTCTGCAGCAGTAAAACTTTTGATAAACGATGCCAAGTTCTTGAAGCCGTAGTTTCTGAAACCTGTAAATGTTCCATGTCATGTAGTGGGGTATGTTTATCATCAAATGGTGGAGCTGATTTCTTTAAAGGTTCATAGTGAAGAGGAATGGCCTCATTACTGTAACATCGTCTTTGTTCTTCTACAATATGATGCTGCTTCCTTGTTTGTATTGTAAAATCTTTATCTACAGATTTCAAACCCTAATAAATATAAAGAAATTGATTCTTTATGTCATGTAATATATTGCTTATAATCTAAATCTGCTAATCATGTCATAATTACTTTTTTGGATTCGAGCGTCACTGATGAGTCTTTCATAGACAAAACGAGCGTCTGGCATATATACAAAATTTAGTCCTGGTATCTATGGTGAGTTTATTTGCATATGATATATATATTAAATACAATTGACTCTCTCATGCTCGAAATGTGAAAATGAAAATTTAAGTAATGAATTTTTTATAAGTTGTTATTGGCTATGTACTTAGGGTCAGAAACTGATAGTACTCTCAGATCTGTACTTTGTGTCTTTTTTGGTAGGGGATATATAAAATACCCTGCCATGTCCAATCTTTGTTTTTGTTAGTTTTTCTTCTTTGTATCAATCTGACAAGTTAAGCTCTTTCATCCGGTTTTTTTTTTAATTTGTTCTTATATTGTACTGTTACACCACTGTCCCAGGTTAGGTGAGGCTTTGGCCTGCAAACTAGTTCTGATTTTAATGCCTTTCCTAAGTCAGGAGCCTGTACTTAAGTGATTGCACTTTGTTGCTGTATTTGTGTTTCGCTCATTGTAATGTACATAAATCCTTAGTATTCTTTTTGAATTGTTTCACATTTTTCATTGCCTTTTATAGTTGACTATGTGGTTAGGATTTTGCTTATTGTTGTAAGCCATGTGGTGACCTTTAGTTGTTTAATTCTATGTCATAAAGGTTGCAATCATACCACATATTCTTTCTAATTGTAACGTAATCCATCAAACAAGGAATACATACCTTGGCAATAAACTGTAATGTAATGTTACATCTTTCGTGTACATTTTCTGTCATACATTTGGTATGTATAAACTCCCTAGCCTTACAATAACTCTGTGATTTGACACATAAAGCTTTAACATCTATGGTTGTTGTTGTATTATCTCTACACTCCTCCTCTTGCTGGAAAGGCAAACAAGAAAAAGTGTAAGTATAAGGCAAAATTTTTATAAATATGAAATGCAAATGGAAGCAAAAACAGGCATAGGGATAAATGATGCAAGTGTTTTATAAGCAAAGTTTATAACAATAACTGGAGAAAAAACAAATGTGTTTAATATCATGATAAATTTATAACCATAAATTGTTTAGCTTCAACAGTAAAAGTGTCCTTCAGGATCTGAGACTTAAATATGCAAATTAAACTTTTTTGAGACATTAAATTTTACTGTAGATACTAAACTTTCTTGAAACTCATTAAAGATTGAAGTAATTAGAAAACTGCATGTCAGCAAGCGTCCTATTTGTGCAGTATGGCACAAAAACAAATTATCAATACTGATGCAAAAAAGGAAAACCTGTGGAAAACACATTTGATTATTTTATATCTTGGCTGCATATTGATAAAAAACAAGAGTATTTACCATGAAATATCTAGCCTGCTTTGCCTATCTAGTTGAATTTATGTTGTAATGTGAAGGTGTTACTAGTAGAAGTATCACATACACTTTAGTTATCAATTATCCATGAAAATTAGGACAATGTCAGACAGACATTAACAACTTTTAATCATGCCACACACAAACTAAATCAAAGTGGCCCTTTTGCTTATAGCTTATGAAAAAGAGACCAAACTACAAACACTTAACATTAAATAATTAACCATTAAAATAAGGGCAAGGTCAGAAGAATTAACCCACACATGTACACCTTACAATTATTCCATACACCAGATATCACTAGAATAAGACTTGCAAGTAAAACAGTATCATTCTTGTGTAAAAAATAATGTTTAATATATCTATCACTTTAAAGTTTGAAGGATCTTAAGCTTATACAAAACACACGAGTCAGTATGAAACACCAAAAAGGAACAAATAACCAATTATATTTTGTAGTTTATTCATCATAAGCTGGTTTACGATTGACTTTTATACCATTTTTGTTCTGTTACATTCAACCAGATTACTGTTTATTTTAATCACTGAAGTGAAAAGAAACAAGAAATTTGTAGGGAAGCACTAAATTTTTAAAATTAATCAGTATTAATTTGATATTGAATAAAAATAACATATTAATATAGATTACCAGAAGGTAATATTATTAATTTTGAAAAAGATAAGAGCGTCCTTTACAATATAAGTAACAAACACGACAGAACTTAACAAACCACTCAGTAAAATCCAATTGTTTCTCTTTTCTTGCTTATTGTACTCTATAGTCAGCACCCCTGTTCAGCAGGTTCAATTTTTGAGAATAAAACTATATAAACCTTGATTCGGTTGGTAGTTTCTATTTCTATATATGAATATGCAGTCTCCACCCTGTACTCTCATTCAATGATTATGTAGGTATAAAGCTCATTTGAATTTGCTAAGTAACTTAATTTCAAAATTGTCAATCTTTGGTGCATATCTATTAATTTTTAGTTATTATTTTCATGATCGTCTTTGATAATTTTGTTCTATGATTTTGAGTTTATTTAAATTAACTTTTATCATGATTAGTCACCGGAATGTTTTCTTTTGAATTTATTATTAATAATGCTCTTCTGGAAATTTCATAACATTGAATACTGTGGATTCATTTATTTACGTGGGGAATAATTTTTCGTTGATTGAACAAAACTCACACTTTCGTGGACATTTAATTTTGTGTTTCTGCCAAGTCTTCATACATTCTTTGAACATTTAAATTGGTTGGTCACCTCTACCCCAGAAATCCAGGAAAATTGGTATTCAACGAAAATTTATGAATCCACATTAGATACAGTTTTCAGTGATTGCAAGGGAGATAATTTTCTGTCACTAGATTATCCACTGTTGGACATCAATTATCATGAATAAACTTACTTAAAGGGCAATCAATGATTTAATACTAACATTAGATTAATTAAGGATAAAATGTTCTATGCTAATGTTAAATGTTGTTGAAATTCAAACCACAAACATTTAGCCCAAAACAGTAAAAGGTCAAAGTCAAATAAATATTTAGGTAGGAGTAACAGCTTACCAACAAAAAATCCTTAACAACAAGGTATATTTTAAAAAGAAGTTTATTTATGTACAATATCTTTTTTGAATACAGCTGTTACTTAAATATTTTTAGACCAAAAACTAAGCTTTTAATGGCCATTTCATCTTAAAAGTTTGATGTTTACATGTTCATCGGAACTAAGCATATTTATTTTAAAACCAGCTGTTGGCATGACACAGGTTGCATTCTTCTCATATATGTTATGATGGTATAATACTAAATCCCTAACAGGAGGGATTGTGCCTGATATTCATATGATGAAGACATAATCTTTCAATCAGTTTAATTGAAGTCTGGAGCTGGCATGTCAGTTAACTGCTAGTAGTCTGTTGTTATTTATGTATTATTGTCATTTTGTTTAGTTTTTTTTGTTGCATCTTCTGACATCAGACTCAGACTTCTCTTGAACTGAATTTTAATGTACGTATTGTTATGCTTTTACTTTTCTACGTTGGTTAGAGGTATAGGGGGAGGGTTGAGATCTCATAAACATGTTGAACCCCGCCACATTTTTGCGCCTGTCCCAAGCCAGGATACTATGGCCTTTGTTAGTTTTGTATTAATTTTAACTTTAGTTTCTTGTGAATAATTTGGAGTTTAGTATGGTGTTCATTATCACTGAACTAATAAATATATTTATTTGGGGCAAGCTGAAGGACGCCTCCTGGTGTGGGGTTTTCTCGCTGCATTGAAGACCTATTGATGACTTTCTGCTGTTGTCTGTTATACGGTAGGGTTGTTGTCTCTTTGACACATTCCCCATTTCCATTCTCAATTTTATCATGATTGAAACTGTCAAATAAACCTAACATTAACCAAGAAAACTAAACATTGACCAATGAACCACAAAATTGAGGTCAAGGTCATATGAACCATGCAAGACAGACATGTGCAGTTAACAATTCTTCCATACAACAAATGTAGTTGACCTATTGCTTATAGTTTTAGAAAAACAGACCAAAACACAAAAACTTAACACTGAACAATGAACTTTGAAATTGAGGTCAAGGTCAGATAAAACTTGTTTGCCTGACATATAAATCATAAATTATTTCCGTACACCAAATAAAGTTGACCTATGCATATAGCAATAGAAAAAAAAGACGAAAACTCAAAAACTTAACCTATACCACTGAACCATGAAAATGAGGTCAAGGTCAGATGACACCTGCCAGCTAAATGTGTACACCTTACAATGATTCCATACACCAAATATAGTAGACCTATTGCATACAGTATAAGAAAAACAGACCAAAACACAAAACCTAATTTTAACCACTAAACCATGAAAATGAGATTAAGGTCAGATGAAAAACATAATAGTTAAACATATTGATCATTTTAAGTGGTTCTTAAATAGAAGTTTAAATCATTTTTTCATATACTCTTAGCAGAAAAAATACATACATGACCTTTTCTAAAACTTTGAATATAAAATTCATTTTATTGAATCATTTGCTTTGCATTATTCAAAATATATTTTCCTGTTTCCTGATATTTTCGAATTTTTTGGGGAAAATGTGGACTTCATGTAAACTTTATCATATGATCATACAGTAAAAATTATAAGCTCTTTGCTCTAAGTATACGACAAACTAACATATTCCCTTGTTGTTTTTTTTTATATATATGACCATATTTACTTCACTATGTTCACTGTCATCTGTGTCTCCATTTTCACTACCACCATCATCCCAATCATCATTTACTGCAGATTCAGGTACATACAAGTCTGATAGAAGATAACAAGCAGATGTAAAAACCTGAAATATAAAAAACATTGGTCTGATACTGTATTTAATAAGTCACCAGCGGATGTAAAAACCTGAAATATAAATAACATTGGTCTGATACTGTATTTAATAATAGTCATTAAGTGAGGGACTTGATGTGTAATAATATCAACTACATGTAGCTGTTATATCTGTGTTATTTGTGGTAACTTTTTCAAATCTTTTAATACATCTTGTTATTTATTGTAATTTCAAAAGACAACTTTTAGAAGCAAAAACAGAATTTGTTTGGCTAGTCTGAGACTATTAAAATGATTTAAAGCAATAAAATGACCTTATGTTGACCTTTAAAAGTCTTCTGTTTTGTTCTTGATTGTCACCTCTTTGACTTATACCTTTCACCTTGTTTTATGCATATATAATATTCTTAACCTGTGCATGCTTGTCTTCATCTAGTAAAATTAAACAATTTTCTAACAATGTTCTGATGGTAGATCTCTTTTTCTTAACATCTTGCTGCCACAAATTCCTAGCAACCCTGTACAACAACATGCCCAGGGGTACTGTAAACGGACTATCATTCACACTGTCTGAACATAAAGCTGTTAGATCATATAACTTCACAACTTCATCATCTATGCCTGAAATATACAAGAAAGTATAGATAGATATTTTTATTATTAAAGTACAACTTGGTACATATACATGAAATACAATATATTGCAGTTTTAAACATAAACATTCAATAAACATGTATAATTATACCAACCAGCCTTTAGAGGCTTATGATGCACTGTCATTTATGTATGAATAATTATATGAATAAATTTCAAATCTATTAATCAATTTTATATCTGAGGCTTAATTCTTATTTGATACAATGTAGTTTCAATATATCAGTTGTGTTTAATAATTAAATGAGAAAATAAGAATGAAAGTAACTTAATAACTTTTGTTTGATAATGTAAGGGTTGAACATGGAAATTTAGAAAGATAAGAGTTGTCTCTCTTTGTATGTATCCACATCATATTATGAAAACTAGAATTTGTAATTATAAAAGATAAGAAAAAGAAATTATCACCTAGATTTGATAAAATTCTGACAGTTGATCTATATAATAATAATTTATCCCATTTGCTGTGATAGAAAAATAGCATGTAGACACTATGGCTAATATTTGAAAATGTAAACAGGTCCATTTATATCAAAAGAATAAAGGATATTTCTATAGAAGTTAAGACATAAAGAATTCTTAAACAAATAGAAATAATTTAATTTTGCACCACCCACCAGACGAAAACATGTGTCTGATATACCTAATGCTTATACTTGAATTTATTTTTTTTCTTATACAAAGCATTATATATAATACTGGAAACAGACTCTACAAAAGCCCAGTAATTTCATGATTGTGACTAATAAATGTCCTGACCTACTGACCCTATCATTGATGTTACAAAGGAAACCATTACCACACATATAGTTTTGCTTTATCAATTTTAAATTATTTATTTATTCAATTCTTCTAACATTATTCTATATTAAAACAATTTTGATAATTATATCAACCAAATATTATCTTTAAATCAACAGGTATTGAGAACTTCTAATCACTGACTCTGACTTGCCATGAAGCAGTTCTATCTCAAGGCAATGGAAATAGTTAGCTGCAAAAATATATTTTATACTCAAATTCATGATTTGTGAAAACAAGTTTCTGAAAAGGGCTTTAAAAAACAGAGCACATAACAATGTGTGATGGTACAGCACCATGTCCTAATACTGCTTCTTTTGAATATTCAGAGCAAGTTATTAGAAGATTCATTTATAATGCTGTTATCTTACATCAAGTTAGTCAAGTATTAATACCTTTATATAACCAGTAAGTATGTCCCTCCTTTGTAGCATTAGATTTAAGGAATGCTAATATATTCCTAGCAACATCAGCCATCATTGCAGGATCAAACTCAGAATTCTTCAAATTTGGTATATCTTCTGTCTTTATTAATTCATATTTCTTAAAAAATATAATAAAGGTCCATACATTTAGTAAGAAAATCTTGTAGACTATATAGTAATTGCAGCCTCTGTCATTTAAAGTGGTTCAAAATATTCAAAGAAAAAAAAGGACAAAAAGTCAGAAAAATAATGCTCTTTAACATAGGTTACCTGTCTATTGCATTTCAAACATATCTTTAGTGCAAATTACAAAATCTGTAGTTAAGTTAATAGTTTTGAACTTCAATCAACATAATATGTATCTAAAAAATCTTTTGGATCAAGGTTCTGTTTTATATTCAATAAACTGTTGACACAGATATATGTCTCCTCTCTTGAACCGGCAAATTTGTGGGGCATATATGTATTTTTCTCTACTTAGAAGATGATTTATTTACTAAGTAAAGTTAAAATAATCAATGAGTGAAGGATTTTAAAAGGTCCCAGTAATTAAACTACTGTGGATTCATTTTTATTCGTAGGTATAATTTTTCGTGGAAGCCTGAAAACTTATATTTTTGTGGATATTTGATTTCGTGGTTTTGCCAATCTCTATATACAAAACCCTATTGAAAATATGTTATTCATTGAACATTTGAATTTGTGGTTCTTCTTTACCCACAAAACTAACAAATATTGATATCCAATGAATAATAATTAATCCGTAGTACACAGAGAACATTAGCTATTGTGTTAATTCAATGGAGCAATAGAAGACAAAAGTTTAAATACCTTATTCAAGAGGAGATGACTATGTGGAAATTTGGTTCTCAATAATATTTTATGGTAGTTTAACTGTTTATATGATTTCAATATGTGTAGCATAATTTCAACTGTATTAATTTACTAGAATTATCTTCCCCATCAAATAAATAACATTATTCCATATTGCTAAAACTTTAGCAGGTTTTTCTACATGAATGGGATTTTGAATAAATAAGCATATTCACCTACGGGAAATAATTTACAGCGCAAAATGTCGCGTGCTTTTACATGTATAATTTTGATAAAAAAAATGTTTGATGTGTAATTGATTTTGGTAAATATATTCCATCACATACATTTCTCCATTGGCCTCATTGAATATCAGTTTTTTAAAAGTCAATAACACCACACATTTACCTCATCAAAAGACATTAATTGTATATAATTCATAATACATTTATTCAGTATTCCTAATATTTACCTGTACAATACCATTGAGATGATAACACATGGCTACTTCAGGTACACTACTCATAAGGTTATCTAACCAATAATCAAGACCTGTTAGTACATTTATAGGGGTCTGCATATCCCTGAAAACAAAACTTACAAGTATTACATTAATATACAATTATAAATGTCCTCCATATATCTAAGAACATGTTAATTTGTCAATTTGGATATCCTGCAGTTTTGTATGGAAAATTTTAGTTGCAATATGCATTATGTATGTATTAGAGCTGAATAAAAAAAGTCAATCTTTAGTGGGTGGGTATCTTATATTTGATCGATCAGTAGACTCAAGATATTGCATAAATCATTTGCATTAACACAGTTTGCTAGCAACGGAAACCTAAAAATGTTTAATTTTCTTAATTAGTAAAATTGAAAATGGAAATTGGGAAGTGTGAAAGAGACAACACTCTGAATAAAGGACAGAAAACAGCAGAAGTCAACCCATGGGTCTTCAACACAGCAAGAAAACACCCGGAGGAGTGCTTTAGCTGGCCCTAAACAAAATGTGTACTAGTTGAGTGAAATATTGACTATTTAAGATACAATAACTAAAAGGCTACTTGCATTTGGGGTATGGTATTAAATTCATTTATGATAGATAAAGAAGGCAAGATATTTCTATGTGTGCACTCATGTTTTATACATGTTGTCTGTTCAGTTTAAATAATATCAGTTAGTTGATGTTAAAACTATGATACTAACCTTAACCTAAGGCTGATACAGGGACAGTTCTGGTCTCCAAAGATTGGAAGATCTGTACCGATTAACATTCTGATGTCTTCAAAAGTCCATAATACTTCTCTGGAAAAACCTGGTGCTTCAAGCTGTCAAAATGTTTTTTTATAACATATTTTTATTTTGTTTCAATAACTATGTAGTCTATGTAGCTAGTTCAAATGTATGTTACTACACAAGTCCAAAACCAGTCTTTCTTCACATATTTATGCAGCAAAAGTAATTTAGAAAGGACCAAAGATGAACATAAACAAAACAAATCCAAAAGTTTTAAATATTTAACTTGATATTTCAAAACTAATAATAAACCGTCATGAATCTTACATGCTCAAATAACCAACAACAAATATTCAAAAAAGAATAACAATTTTCAAAAACATAGAATTCAGTTTATGATGAAAGCAAACAAAGTGTAATTTTGTATTTGGCAAAACTTTTAGGAATTTTGGTCCTCAATGCTCTTCAAAGTCGTACTTTATTTTTTTATATTTTTAACTTTTGGATTTGAGCGTCACTGATGAGTCTTTTGTAGACGAAATGCGTATCTGGCGTATATACTAAACTTAGTCCTGGTATCTATGATGACTTTATTTAGACCCTTTGAACCTCAATGTAGACCAATCTAAAATAGGGCCCAATATCCAAAATAGTAATACCAGGTTAGAACCCAAAAATATTAAAGACTTTAAACTAATCCCATTGAAATTGGTTAAAAAATTTGTATTGATTTTCAACTGAAGATTTCTTGCTATTGCACAATTGAAGATTTCTTGCTATTGGTCAAAACTGTGCAATTAAAAAATTCTTGCTATTGCCCAATACTGTGCAATTGAAGATTTCTTGCTATTGCCCAATACTGTACAAAAAATTATGACAAATAAAAACTCCCCCCCCCCAAACAAAACCCTTTGAAGTATTTACCCCCAAACTCAATCCCAGTCTTCACTTTGTGATATAGAACCTTGTAGTACAATTTCAGAGAGATCCATACTCTTACACAAAATTACAAAAATTCTTATTTGTGGCCCCTAATTCCTAAACCAATGGTAACAGAACTCCAAAAATCAATCCCAACAATACTTTGTCCAGAAACCCAACACAAACAACGCTGATACTGATGAAGATGACATCATAGCATTACACAAACAGAATTTTTTGGGGGGTTTTGGGTGGTTGTATTAAAAGTTTTTAATAATCAGGTTCAATTGTATAAATAATCCACTTTTCAAAGTAAGAACAAATGATTCAAATTATGAAGTGTTCTACTAGTGACTTTTACTGAAATCAAAATTGTTTACGAATATGCAACATGCAACATATACATGGTTTCTGCTTATCATAGTTTTTAACTAATCACTAATAAGAACATCTATGAAAAATGACACAATCCGTTCTTATCCAAACCCGGGACTGAATATTCTTTTATGTCTATATCGAATATTTAGCCCAACTTTTACAGTTGCATCATGGGTATCTGAAGACTGGTTCGGTAAAATACAATTGAAACAAGAGGCTGTAACTCATACAGCAAACTAGATTTTTAACATTTATATTTGTCCTGGCATTTTTCAATATCACAAGGACCATAACTCCTAAACAGTGAAAGTGAAAACTGTCAATACTGAACTTTTTCCTATTTGTCGAAGTAAAAACCGATCAAAATTAAAAAAGCTTTGGTTGAACTGTTCATGAGTAAATAAATAGACACTATTTGGCAGTGGCCCCCGCCCTCCCACCTGCTGTACATCCCCAAATCAATAACTGATTTGTAATTTGTAAATCAGGTTAAAAATGGAGCTTTACATTTGGGTGCTTTTTCACCTGAATTCCAGACAAATATGAAATTTTACGAAATTCTAAGATATGTGACCATTTTGGAAGCATTGTTTGTCATCAGAGTACAGGATTGATAAATTCAGCAACACAAAATTACTGTTGTATTTAGCATATAATTCTTATTTTGTATTCTATGTACCTGTTCTGTCCTTACAAGATTGTCATCATGGTTATTTGATATATCTTCTACTGTCTGAGAAAATTCATCAACAGCTTCAGTGGTATCTGCAATGCTGTCAAATATTAAATCAAAGCCTAGAATGATCTACTAGTAGCTTCATTAAGATGTTATAAAAAAAAAAGTACATGTATCTACTGATGAGAATATGAAAAGAAGAAAATATGGTATGATGAATAAAATGGCAATCCAACAAAACCTGAAAATAAATAGTTGTCAGCATTCAGTCTTTAATAGTATCTCTAATGGGTGTCACCAGAAAGATTTAAATAGAATTAGCAGAGATTACCAAAGGTTAATATTACTGTAAATTCTGAAATTATTTCCTGTATCTATTATTGGGATTTTGTAATTTTAGACTAAAATGCGATTTCCTTTTTTGTGATATTGAGAAAATTCTTTTTAATTCATATAAATAATTTCAAAAATGCTTAACTCCTAGTTTAAATTATTGCAAATATAACCATGTTGCATTTTCACAATGATAAAAACATCGCAATAATTTCTGAATTTACAGTACTTCCATTAAGGAAAAAAAAAACACTAAGATATACCATCAAAGAGAATAAATTCATTTTATCACCCTGAACTGTCTGGAACTTATGGCAGACACAAAACTTTAAGGAATTGAAGGAAAACAATGTATAAGTTTTGAATTTTCACAAAATATTGTCTTTAAGATTTTGTCAATGCGACTGCAGATGACTGCTCATTGAGTCATATTTGCAGATGCCTGATGGATAAAACTTTATTTTTATTTTATACACAATTTTGTCTTTATTCTGTGGTGTTGAGGAAAACCTTAGGCAATGGACACTTCTCATCATGAAACTATATAGTACTGGTTCTAAAAAGAAAAGATGATTTGCAAAGCATTCCATGGTCACTTCTTAACAACAAATATAATAAAGAAACACAATTGAAAATTCTAACAATAGCCTTTTAAATATTATTAATTAAATACATGTCATCAAGATTTATTGTAATTCAAAAATTCACAAAAATGTATAAAAAGAATCGAAAATATTACCTCCTGTATAAAAACTTGGACAGCATATTTCTGTTCTGAAGTGTGTCTCTACTTTTATTTTTCTTTGGAACACACTTTATCTTAAAAGAAAACAATATCTGGTTATGTAACAGAAACTATAAATATTTAACAGTTAAATTGTACCACTGAAACAGTGACAAAAATGAATATGAATAAAAAAGTGATAGATAGATATAGAAAGATGTGGTATGAGTGCCAATGAGGCAACTCTCCATCCAAATAACAATTTATAAAAGTAAACCATCATAGGTCAAGGTACAGCCTTCAACACCAAACAGCAAGCTATAAAGGGCCCCACAAAATTAGTAATGTAAAACCATTCAAACAGGAAAATAGAGCTTACTTATTTAACCAGCAGTTGATATATAATCCCACATCGAAATTGAAGTGATCATAACTTCATGGTAACCTACCTTACCTAAAAACAGCATGATTTTTTTAGTTAATGAAGAGTTATATTTATGACTGTATATATATGTTTTGCATGCACCTTTAAACAGCTTATAGTGTATAAGCATACTTATATCAAATATCACCTATCTGTATCTGCAATAGAACAAACTAAGCAATTTTTCATATTGCTTTATTGCATTTGAAAATTAGATTGATACTGAGGAAGGCCATCAGTTGCTATGAAATATTTGTCAATACAATATTAGTTGTTTTATTCATACATAATTATTAGTATTGCTCCACAAATCTCTAGACATGTTTATGTATAAACATAAAAAAAAAAAAGAATAACAGTATAATACTGTAAAGTGGTTTAATATGTACAGTTAAAGTTTCATGATTTTGTAAAGGCCAAACCTGTTTAAGTGTTATTATTTCAAGATGCATGATTTTTTTTTTATTAGTTGTTATTGGCTTTGAACGTGCTGTCAGAAAATGCCAGTACTCTATGATCTGTATTTAGTGTCTTTTTGTTGAGGCGATATATAAGTACACTGCCACATCTATTCTGTGAGATTTCTTTCTGCTTTGTATTGGTCTGATGAGTTAAACCCTTTTCAACTGATTTTTCTAATTTTTTGAACTGTTACACCTCTGTCCCAGGTTAGGAAAGGGTTGGTGGGTCCTCAAACTTGTTTAACACTGCCACATCCTGTATGTGTCTGATCCAAGTTAGGAGCCTGAAGTTAAGTGGTTTATGTTTGTTCCTGTATATCATATTTGTTTTGTTCATTATTTTGTACATTAATGAGGCCTTTCATTTTCTCGTTCGAATAGTTTTACACTTGTTATTTCAGGGCCTTTTATAGCCAACTATGTGTTATGGGTTTTACTCATTAATGAAGGCTGTACAATTACCAATAGGAGTTTATTGTGTGTCATGTGATCTCTTGTGAAGAGTAGTCTCTTTGGCAATCATACCACAGCTTCTTATTATTAGACAAAGGTATGCCAAAATATGTCCTGTCTTTAAAAGATAGGTATATAAAAAGCATAAATGTTACCATTTTTATTAAAACATGATTTATAATAAGGATATTTGCATACTATCTTTAAATATAGCAAAAAAAACTTTCTATATAATCTTACAAAAGACAATTAATTTTATTTAATGATACCTGCATTTCTTTGGCAACAGATTGATAATAGAATTCCCTCAACCATTTCCAATCATCCTGAAAAATACAACATTGCATTAATGACCCTCCTAAATTCTGTATTCAGTATATAAGTTTTATGTAAATAAATCATAAATTAGTGTATAGAATTTCTATTGGATAATTGTTATTTAATATTAAATATTATTTTTTCTTTCATTCATCAAAATTGATCTTGTTCTTTCTTTCTTTTTTTCTTTTTTTTAAATAATTATAGATTATTACATGGCATTTTTCATATTGGCCCAGGTACCAGCCACTTGACTCACAGTACCAAGTTTGCGTTACTTTCCTATAAAATAAGTCAAATTAGTTACCAAGTTTGCGTTACTTTCCTATAAAATAAGTCAAATTAGTTACCTTACAACTTTAATAGAGCTTTTATACCCAAATTTCAGTTTATATGTGCATATGTTCACTGATATGAAAATCATAGGTAACTATATTTCAGAGTGTATACATTTTGAATATTTAGTATCTAACCTGTTCTACTTGTTGTTAGGGAGGCTGGTTTCTTATGAAAGATTAGAACAAGTTCCAATCTTTCCAAAAATCATCCTCTTGAAAGAATGAAAATCAAATGAAATTTGGAATAAACACCAAAGATTAACTCCCCTGGCACTGCTTCAACAACTTTTATCAGACTCACAACATATTTATTTTAATTTGAAAACCTTAATCAGAATCATTTTTACAATTTTTCAGATACTTCATAAATAACTATCCTGTGAGCATTATCACCTGTTGTTGTCTTAGTAAATGTTTGTGTACATCAAATTCATCTATTAGTAAAGTCTTCCCGATCCGATGAACCATCATACTTATATGTCCTTTAGACACTGGCATCTTTAGAATCTTCTTTATATTCTAAAATAGATAACACAGCAAGTATTAAGTTAAATCATTAGTGTTTTGCTTTGTTGAATTCGAAATACAGCATACTATGGATGTCCAAGTGTGCAGTTATGTATACTACACAGGTATTTTTGTCAGTTTGTAACTTTTAGATTCACTTGTATGCTTTCAAAACCAGATATTATAAGATAATGGTGAATAGATTTATAAAAAGTTGTTATTTAAAATATATATATCTTCAATTATGGAACATGCAGAATATATCAAGTACACATGCATACCTGTCAACCTGTGACAATGAAAATGCAGATCATGCATGAAAGTTTAAGACCTGCATTGAAGAATGAAATCTCAGATCATAACGCGTACAAACTTTTTCGAGCTGAATTTCAGTATTAAGGGAACATTTACTATTTAAATCAAACAGCTCCCAAAATTTGTTCACATGGTTAAGTAATTTAGAATTTTATTAGTTATTATTTCATTGCACTTAAATCTTTTGATAAATCTGTGAAACACTGCCTTAATTCCTTTTCTTATTGATATTCATTACATTTCATACAATGTACTGCATTAGACTATCATTACATGCCTAATATCATCTTCACCCTAAAACATCATTTCTCAGTTTATATTCTACAAATGAAGGTATTTCTCTTACTATACAGCCCTTACATGTCTGATTATTACTTCACATCATTAAAATTAGAGTATAATAAAATAAAGCTAAACAGTTTAAGGAAGTACAGATGAAAAAAATAATGTTCAACTAATTATTTTATAATTGTATTAAGGTAGAAAAATAATGAAAAGTAATATTTTAATATGTATTTGCATTCAATTTGTTTTAAATTTAATTTTTTTTTACCCCAAAAATGTAAATATAAGGAACAATTTTGAATGGTGACAAAAAAGAGGAAGTAACTCCAGTGTAAACCAACCGTGAAATACACAAATTATTTATGGTAATTGGTGTTAATTAACAGTGTGTTTGACACCAAAGCTGTCAATTGAAGCCATGCACATCACGGGTCACTTAATTTGACAGTTTACACAGCTAGCTGAACTTCCTGATCATGAAGAATTACGAATTTGCCGGTATTTCAAAGGAAAATCACTTATGAAATCAATCGATATCTGAAGGCTAAAAAATTCAGGTGAAAACGGGTCATTTTCGAAATTTGCAGGTTATTGAATGACCCGGCGGGTGTCCCAGTGATCCCGCAAAATTGTGAAAATCTCGAGTCACACTTTCAGAATACGGGTCAGTTGACAGGTATGTACATGTGGACTCTGAACCATGATGGAACTCAAAACCGCAATAGTCATGCTGATGTGTGAATGTTGAATGCTGGTGCATTTTTTATCACTCTGAAGTGCGATGGTGGCATTGTGACGCTTTCTTGTTGATAGCTACGCTGAGTTGCTATGGTGGTAATGCTGAGGTGCGTTGGTCTACACAAATAATATTTTCAATGTTTTTTATGTCGATATATGTAAGTCAATTTGTATGTTAAAGCATTGGTTTCTAAGTTGATGCAGGGTTTGTACATGTAATTATGTTATAAACTTTAATACAACAGAAAACAGGTAGGATTTATTAACATTTTGTAGCGATTTTTTTCTATGCGAAATCTGCACACAGATCTTTTTTTAAGAACAATGGAGCGTGGCATTCTTTAATGGGTCCACATATAGACTCTTTTCATTACAATTTTAAGGTAAACGAGGAACTAACTAAGAAACAAATCTAGTTCTCATAATGATTACAAGTCTAATTTTACACTAGCCATCATGCGTCAAATAAACCATCTCATTCAGTGAATGGACCATCGCACTTCAGCCTGATCATCACACTTCATATCCCCATCCCACCTCTGCGTCCTACATATATATTACTGATTACAGAAAATATGTTCAGTGGTTAGATAACAACAGAGAGATGATTAACAAGTATACGAAGTACTTACATTAGAATTTGAAATCACATCCACTTCTCCTGTCAAGTCTAAGTCATTATTGGCCATTTCGATACTACAAAAGAAGACAAAGTAAGCTTAAACAAATGTACAGGTAATACAGTATTCTGTTTTTTACAAAAAAATTAATTTTGTAAATATTCTGTGTAACTTGTTTTTACCTTTTTTTTGTAGAATTTATATCCAGATATTTTTTAATGAAGTATTATTTTGTATTGTCTCAAGCATTGTCATGATTGTTATTATCATTTTGAATTATTTGTAGATCTTACTTACTTAACAATGCTTAAATTAATTATCAAATTGTCCAGTTCATAGTATCTTATGACTATACAAATAATACAAAAATTGGTGAAATAGTTATTAAAAGGGCAATATATATAACTTCTGTAAGAAGTATATTGACAATTGACAATAAATAGAAGATCTTAGTCTTGAAGATTATTTTGGCTGCTAAAAGTTCTTTTTTTTTTTTTATCTATTATAGTTTTCAAGAAAACATTAGACAAAAACACAAAATATTGGTAAAGCACAATTCCCATAAGGAGTCAACTGACAAATTCTGTCATTTACATTTATATGTACAAATGTATATCATAATTTTCTTGTGGTACATGAAAATTTAAAACAAAAAATATGTTTAAGTTAGTAGGCGAAAAAATAAATTAAAAAGGATGAAAATCTTGTTTTTTTTGTGAAAGAGGTGTCAAAAAAAAATTGACTTATTGCAAATACTCTTAGTTCGATGAAACCTCTTTCACCAAAAAAATAAGATTTTTATCCCTTTCAATTCATATTGTTCATTTAGCTGATAGATTAAAAACAAGCCCTTTTTAAAAATCGGAGAAGACCCTATAAAAAGGGCAAGCAATTAATCATGATCATCATTCCCAAGGATTTTTTTTAATCTAACAGCTAAATGAACATTAACAGTATCATTAATATAACTGCATCAGGGGTTAATACATGTACCAACAAAATAGCACACTAAATATTACCTTGAAAATTGAGAGTGTTCCTTTTTGTCCCATGTAAAATCAAATATATTTTTCTCCATTCTTGAAGAGTTTCTCAGCCAATTTGATGGTGGTACATTAAGATTTGTAGAAGGTTGCAAAATTGAAAAGGCTGTTGACACAGGTACTGTAGAATGCTTGACTACTACCATGCTTTTAACTTCCTGGTTATCATCCTTGTTTCTTTTTACCAACTCTTTTCCTTTTGTCTAGAAATAACAATAGACTAGTTTATATAGAACACATACATGACATATAAGCCTTTATCATTTTCAAAACAAAAGACTGATATCACAAATCTGTTGAAAATGTACATGATATACTTTTATTACTTCATCCAACTCAATTGTTAAATAATCATTCCAAAGAGTTTTTAGTTGATACTGTTAAAAATATGTAAGGAATTTTAATTATCCTATCGTTGCCACATCTATCCTGAATAGAAATTCTTACAGATTAACATACCATACTTTTAAAAGTGAAATACATATACTAATTGGTTAAATTGCTCTCTTTAAAAAGAACTAGCAAAATAACAAATTCACTTGAAAGTTGTGCTGGTAAAATTGCCATTTCTATATAAAAATAAAATTTTGCGGTTCAAATTAAAATATTAATATTAGATAATTATGTTCTATTTTCCTGGCACCAGCAAAGTATTCTCAGTTTGTCGCTGACCCCCTCCTGCTATTTGGAAAACAAAAGAGCCTAGAATGAAGTAATTTTTAATCAACAGCATTGTCCTATATTAGTTGTTAACAAAGTTGAATTCTTTGATTCACCATTTTTATGTCATGCCGGCTAACAAATTGGAAACTGTACCTATATGCCTTATTTTAAGTCTAAATTTTTAGTTTTGATATTGTCATCTGATTATAAAGTCATGCTGATTAAAATACTACATTAGGAAACAATGTGACAATGATTGAATTTAGTAGTGTAAACCAGGGTTTCCCCTGGGTCAATTATTTTTTTCTCCACCTCTTTCGCCAAAACAATATATTTTTCACAACTTTAAAATAATTAAAAAATTAATGTAGACCAATTTGAAAATGAGACCAAAAGTTAAAAATCTAAATTCAGTGTAAGGGAGGTATTCAAGTAATCAAACATATATACAGTGAAACCTGTCCAAACCGAACACCCACGGGACTTTGCGTTTTGTTTTCGGTTTTCACAGGTGTTCGGATTGAAGAGGTAAACGGAAGTAGACACCAAAATAATTGTTGCACTTACTGACAAGGGACGATAGACGATAATTTATTTTCATGATGATTTAGATGTTAATATAAAAATTTAGGTAAACGAAGATAGACATATTTTTTTTCATATATGAATCAAACGCCACTCCGTCAATCACGATCCTCGTTGTGTAAAGGGATTAATCGTTCAATGATGTCCGACGTGGAGCAATTTTGCTTTTTATGATTATTTTCTCAACCGTTAATTCACTGACCAATTCAGATCGTCAGTCACTGTCAAATGACGATTCCGTAGTTTGATCGAGATATCGTCATTTTAAATTATCTGTACACACGAGTTCTCGGACTAAACTGGTCACCCGCAGATTGATACTTTGCCACAAGATAAGAGCGAAACAACAGCAGGGGTCCAGTTTATTCTCGGACTTTATCCTAACTCGAATAATTCAAGCCCTTTCCGTGTCCGATTTTCTCCCACACGATGTAGTCTTCGTAGATCAGTGGAAGATAACGACTAAATTATTCAGGTTAACTTTATCGTTGATAAATAGCTAACGGAAGTCTGCAGGAGCATCTGAATTATATATATAGGGCCTCTAAAGGGAATCCGGCATCCCGTAAATATAATTTGAAAGTCATTGACCTTGTTGTGTTGCACGACTTCTTAATCCAGTGAAACGCTTTAAAACTATTATTTAATTAAAGAGTTTAGCTACTGAATGGCAGTTACCAATTTGTGGCCGTAAATATTTGAGTAACAAGCATTTAATTGATCTAAGGGAAAGTTCAATTCTTGTCCTTTTCGGGGAAAGGGGCAGCGGAACAGTTTAACGTTTCTTTACAAAAAAAAATCAAACATAGACACAAACATGCTAATTAGTTCATTAAATCGCAATTATCCTCGGGGATACTCTGTCATCCTGTGTTTGTTTAATTAAATCATGCAAATAATTAAAAATACTCTTTTGTTTTGATTGCTATCGATCGATTTTGACAGGTAATTTTTAAATACACATGTACTAATGAGCCTCTAAAAAGCGTTCGGAATTCGGTGTTGACAGCGTTCGGTTTTTTCAGGTCAGATTAACGTTAATTGATAGGGAAATTTTGTGGGACTTTGAAAATTGTTCAGTTTAAAGTGAAATTCAGTTTTATCAGGGTTCGGTTTACTCAGGTTTCACTGTATAACAGTATTCTTTAAATTTTAATTGCATTACCTCCCTTACACTGCTTTTAAATTGTCTAAATTGTTCTTTAACCAGAATAACCCTTGTTTTCCCCCTTTTTTGCCCCTAATTGCTGAATGATTTGAGCCATCACCCCCCATAACCATCCCTTTGTAGTATGGAAACTTGTGGTATAATTTCAGGGAGATTTATACACTTAAACATAAGTTATTGACTGAAAACTACAAAAATGCTTATTTCGACCTCTTTTTTGACCCCTCACTTATTGAAAGTTTCAGAAACCCGCCTCCCACCTTGGAGCAAGAACCCCAACACTCAATTCCAGCCTTTCCTTTGTAGTAAGAAACCTTGTAGCATAATTAAAGAGAGATCCATTCTAGCATTCAGTTAAACCCAATTTTTTGCCTGTAATCTAGAAAAATGCATCTTTTTGGCCCCTTATTCCTAAATGTTCAGGGATATTAACCCCAAACTAAATTAAAGCCTTCCCTTCGTTATATGGAAACTTGTGGTACAAATTCAGAGATATCCATACAGTTATACATAAGTTATTGTCCTGAAACTACAAAAATGCTTGTTTTTGACCCCTTTCTGGCACTTAATTCCTAGACTGTTTGCCTCACAACCCTTAAAATAAATCTCAACCTTCTACTTTATAGTATGACCATTGTGGTACAATATCAGAGCAATTAAAATACTTATACACAACTTATTGTCCTGAAACTAGATAAATACTTGTCTTTGGCACCTTTGGGCTCCTAATTTCCAAACCGTTGGGACCATAACCCCCAAAATCAATCCTAACATTACTATTCTGGTAACAAACATTGTGTAAAATTTTTATTGGTTGTTATTAACTTATACTAAAGTTCTTATCCGGAAACCATTCATCTTAGGATGACGAAGACGACGGCGTGATACCAATATACGACCAAATTTTTTTTAATTTTTGCGGTCGTATAAAAAAATATATTCAATTTTTAATGTAATCAAAGTTTAATTTTGGACCCTTTGGACCTCATTAAAAACTGGCCCAATAATTATCAAAAACATGTTTAGATTCAAGCATATCAAAGAATCTCAAGAATTCAGACATTTTTACTTTTATTTTCAAAGATTATCACGTGACCACGAGAAAACAGTGACGATTTATGCAAATGACCAATATCTAACACCTAGTTCATTCACGATGCAAGTAATCTAAATGTTCGAGAGCTTCCGATTGTTATTGTGGTTGGCACTAAATGCTTAATACCGATCTCCTGTCCTATGAAGGAGGTGAAAAAAGTATAAATATTTGCATATTTGAGTCTCGAGTTCGTGAAGTCTCTCATAACTTGACGTCCTTTTGAAAATAAAAGTAAAAATGTCTGAATCGATGGGTCACTGTGAAAACTGTCTAATTACATATGTATGAGAAATTAAAGGGTGACAGGTACATTAATGAAGAGATAAATGAAAATGAAAGAATTGATACCCGATTTATATAATGCCAAGGCCAACAGTTGGCACCAGAAGGGAGGAAGCAGCACATCTATTTTGGACAGGCAAATATCCACTTTTTGATATGGGACCAGCTCTGACGTCCCACGGCCCCAGCTTGTCTGGAAACACAGCCGTTAGACGTCAGAGTAATCTCGGACTTCCCACAGATATGGACATTTATTTCCTTAACGCCAAAAAAAATTGCCAGGACAGTAGCCTACTCCGTTAAATTTCTGAATTAATTGCAGAAATTAACAACGCAATTATTTTTTTTTAAATATAAGATTGGAATAGTTTCTGTTTTTTGCGATTGTCTAAAGTACAATTTTGATACTACCATTAAGTAAAAGCTAGACCCAATCATAAAATTAAAAAAAAAAAAAAAAGTGAATAAAAAAATTTGCCAGGACAGTTACTTATTATGTCTCAACTTGTGGACAAATTTGTTTCAAATCAAAATCGAAAGTTGAATAGATTATTACTTTTTGTTGTTATAATTCGTTGTTAAGTTTTAGCATTAAATTTTGGGAAAAGATAAAAATATTCATTCGATAATAGATGAATCTCATAAAAAGTGTCCCATGTGTCGTCCTATAGCTAAATTTTTAGTTGGCACGCGCTAAACTTAACGATCTGTCATCGAATCTGTGTATTTGTATATTCTGTCATGTCAACCGTAAAGCGAGTGTGTGGTAATGAAGATATTTAGCTTTAATTTTAGGAAAACTAATTGATTTTATATTTAAAGATAAAATTTAATGCAATAGATTGTGGGATATTCGCAATTGCAAATGCTCTATAATTTTGTTTTTACAAGTTTTTCAGGTTGGGTACATGTAGAACAACTAGAACTAGTATAGATTATCTCGTGAATTTTTTTTTTGAAAAAGATTAACTAGTGTTGTGGAATGCACTGAATTGTGACTGTGCATGGCAAATTTGATTCATTAGAAAACATGTAAAAGTGTAAATTGCAAAAAGAAGTTAAAAAATGCAACATTTGGAAACTCTTCAGTTTTATGTATAAGGATAAAAAAGTGACACTTTCCTGTGCTCTAAACACATTACTTATTAGTGAATAAACACCTTTTGAGTATTTGACACCTATCAGTGACTTTGAAGTTTTTATTACTGTCAAAACATAATTCCGATATATATCTTCTGCCTTTGATACAATGAATAGAAATCGAATTAAATCAACAAATAGTGTTTTAATAACCACACCAATATAATATGTTTTCTAGAAATATTCACTTTAATGACTCTATCACGGATAAATTTCAAACTGAAAACTTTGAATAGAATAAAAAAAAAATCTTTGAGAATTCTTCACTTCTTCCTATGTAATAGTACTGTCCTGGCAAATTTGTTTTCAATTTGTAGTTTTATTTTTAATGATTTAGTCCTAATTATCATTTTTAAAAAAGCCAGATAAGTTAATAAATATACTATTTTATTTATGATTAAAAATAATGTTTATTTCTGCCATTTATAAAACATGTAGCATATTAGGCTAATGTCCAGCTGATAATTCAAACGGAGTAGGCTACTGTCCTGGCAGATTTTTTTGTCGTTAATGAATTAAATGCCCATATCATTTTATATTTTCTCAAAGCTTATGTTCTAAACTTTTAAATGAACTAACATTTGTTTACCAGAAATTTATTTTGAAGAACATATTAAACTTTATATTTTGATTTTGAACATATTTCAACAAAATTTTTAACGTAAAAGGTTTCTGTCCTGGCAGATTTTTTTACCTTTAAAAGACGAAAAAAATATTAAATCATAGGTTTTTAGAAAGATTATTCCATAATCTTTATAATCATACAAAAATAGTATGCCAGACAGTTGTACTGAAGAAAATATAACAATTATAGGTAAACTCTTCTCGACAATTTCAGCCATTTTTTTCTTAAAATTTAGCGGAGTAGGCTACTGTCCTGGCAGATTTTTTTGGTGTTAATGACATAAAAGTTCATATAATTTTATATTTTCATAAAGCTTATATTCTAAACTTTCCAATGAACTAACATTTGTTTACCAGACATATATTTTGAAGAAGATATTTAACTTTGTATTTGTATTTTGAAATAATTTCAACAAAATTTCCAACGTGAAAGGCTACTGTCCTGGCAGATTTTTTTACCTTTAAAAGCTGAAAAAAATATTAAATTATAGATTTTTAGAATGAATATTTCATTCTCTTTATAATCGTACAAAAATATTATGCCAGACAGTTGTTTTGGAGAAAATATTTCAATTATAAGTAAACTTTTCTCGGCAATTTCAGCCATTTTTTTGATAAAATTAAACTGTCCTGGCAGATTTTTTTTAACTTAATTATTATTTATTTTTATATTTTTTGCAAATAATATAAGTAAATACCATGTTCTTTATTGTGCAATTTAAATTTTATCAATATGTTGAGTAAAACAAAAGTTACAGATAAAAACGTATCGAACATAACTGTCCTGGTTTTATCTGTCCTGTTTTTAGACCTTCCCCAAATATTGCCTGTGCTACACTTGGGGGAACTTTACGAGTGCAGAACTCAGCAGATCTCATTCCCGTAGTCTTACCTTAATTTTCTCTGTGTTTTGCATTTTAGTCAGAAATTATTTAGGCTTATAGTTTCAAGATTTCGGACTTAGTCTGGAAATTTCCCGATTTCTTTAACTAAAGGGAGGTTATCATCTTCTCTATCATTAAAGTGTTTGAATTGATGGTGTAACATTGAAACTTTTAAACGTTTTAAAGATAATGAAAATTAAGGTATAACTCATTTGAAATGTATAAAAATACTCCTGTTTGCTAATGAACCCAGCAGCTGGGGCGTGTTTTTTTATCTTCGGTAGTGAACCAGAAGAGGTCCCTTTCTGTTTTTTTTTTGCATTGGGAAGATCTTCTGGCTCTCTTCCACCTCTTCTTTTTTAATAAGTGGTTTATACGACAGAGTCACAAAACAAACATGGCGTTGTTTAGTTTTAATGACATTAATTAGTTTATAAAAGTAGATATAAGTTAGAATGTGAGCTGTGTAATAAAAGTTTTTATGGTACGACAGCCTTAGTAGGACATCTCTGAATTGATTTATTGGTGTTAAACGCTAATTTCAACACTCATGATTTGGCTAGTGCTCAGTTTAAATCAATAGATGAGGAATGAGGAAGGAAAGAGTCCATTATTAAAATTGAGAAAGAAAATGGGGAATGTGTCAAAGCGATAACAACCCGACCATCAATAGAGCAGACAACAGCCGAAGGCCACCAATGGGTCTTAATTATTGTTCATTTTAATTTGTCGCTAATCAAGCCTATTTTCAGCCCTTACCAGGCAACCATATTCATATACGAAATCCTCATTTCCCTAACCCCATCAAATTAATACTGATTTATCTGATGTTTTTCTCTTATTTAACACAAGTTTAAATTGATGCTAATTTTTAACGCCCAGTGACAAATATTTCATGCATACCTGAAGAAAACACGAGAAATATAATTATATAAAAACAAAGATATGTGATATGATTGCTTATTAGACAACTTTCGACCGGAGTTCAAATGATGAAGTGGACAAAAATGGTGGATGTAAGCAATTATAGGCAACAGCCTTCAACAATGACAAAACCCGATACCGTATGTAAAGCCGTTTATAAAAGGCCATGAAAAGTGTGAAACAATTTAAATGAAAAACTATACATAACAATTGTTTTTACACAATATCAAATATGAGTTCAAACAATCGGCCAGTCAAAGAAGAAAACTAACAACCTAACCAACGGTACAAAATAATGAACGAAAAACAAGCAAGTAACACAGCAACAAACGACAACTACTGACTTACAGGCTCCTGACTTGGGACAGGCACATACATATAGTAATGTGGCGGAGTTAAACATGTCAGCCGCGGATCCCAACCATCCCTTAACATTGGACAGTGGTGTAACAGTTCAACAAAATGTTTGTGAGCGCTCAATTCTCCCCGAAGCTGAAACAGTAGTGTAGCAAACAAAAATGGCTAGCAAACCTACAGGAATCACCAAAAGCATTAAATTATCGTTTATTTAAAGATACTTTGGAGTTTGAGAAATATTTAAATATTTTGAATGACAGGCATATATCCTAATTTCGAACTTTGAACATGAAATTTCCAATACAAACTATTATAAATTGTTATTTGGATGGAGAGTTGTCTGATTGGCACTCACAAAACATCTTCCTATATCTATTTAAAAGATGGCAAAACATAGAAAGAGAAAACAGAAAATGTGTATTGTGTAATTCAGATGCCATTGGTGATGAATACCATTATATTTTTAATTATTCAGCTTTTGATAACTGTAGAAAACAATGTATTGCATTTTACTATAGAAATGGACCAAACACATTGAAGTTTTATGACTTAATGAATTCAAAAAAAATGTACAGAACTGAACGAACTATGTAAACTTATTAAGGAGATCAATAACAAATTGAACTTTTCTGGGTGAACAATTGTAAATGCCTCTACTTTCGTACATTATTTATTTATATAATTGTATTGAAATATGTATAATTATCTCTATACCTTTGTAATTTGGTTTGTGAGAATAAAGATATATAGTACAATATAAAAATAACCTGCACAAATCAGTTGCTATTAAATTAACTCAAAAGATCGGTACGAGACACACACACAAAACCAGCCAACTAGAATCATGCCAAGAAATCCTCGCTAAAAATTCCGGTCGACCCCCTACGGCAGTCATTAGTAGCTAAAGATTTGATTTCATTCAAGAAATTAATGTATGACCTTCATGTACGTGTCGCTTAGAACACGGCCATATACCAAATGGTCAAAATTAATCATCCATGTAATTTGCTCTATGGGGTGTCTGCAGAATTTCAACGGAGGCAATTTCTTGGCATGGGAGAAAGGAAGAAAGACCATTCACAATTTGTCTTATATTTGTTTTTCTCTTTTTTAATTAAATAAAAAAAATAATAAACCTTTCAAATGTACAGTTCATAAGATAAAAAATATTCCCTGTGGAACACCTCCCCCCTTTTTTGTGCTCTCTATGTTTAACCCTCGAATTAAGCTTTCCAATCTAATTAAAATTAAAACCTTGCTTTCTAACCAATCTATTCATGTACCGGACCGGCAACTTTCTTTATTTAATACGAAAATCTACAGTGCCGTTATACACATGCATGTTGTTTGCTTGGAGTCCCTTCCCGAAAAGAAAGAAATAGCCCAACTCCAAGATACTATATTCCTGCATTACGTGATTTTTACTACGTGGAGCTTAGATTTGAATAAATACCGAATATGGAAAGTGAAACTACAATTCAAAACATAAAGTCCGAAGGCACAAATAAGAAAAAAGAAAGGTTTTTTTTTTTGGCAAAGGGTGCCGGGGTAATTCTCTCGGTGTTCAAAATATACATGAAATATTTGCCACTGCCCCTTTTCTGTTCTATGAATTTTGACCCTGAGTTTTCTATCTGTTACATGCCAAGAAATCCTCGCTAAAAATTCCGGTCGACCCCCTACGGCAGTCATTAGTAGCTAAAGATTTGATTTCATTCAAGAAATTAATGTATGACCTTCATGTACGTGTCGCTTAGAACACGGCCATATACCGTCAAAATTAATCATCCATGTAATTTGCTCTATGGGGTGTTTGCAGAATTTCAACGGAGGCAATTTCTTGGCATGTATTCTTTAATAAGACAATAGACTCAAAGCATCGAACTAAGAGTATTTGCAATTACTGCAAGTTTTTTTCAAAGCTAGTTAATTGAAACTAGAACTGAAATAAATATTGTACTCCCCGACTGAAGTATCAATCAGTACACAACCAACTGATTTATTTAAAAAGTATAAGAAACGTCTGGTATATACGTTGTATCCTTACATATGAATATATAAAGTGGTAGTCCGAAGGTTTTTATCATCGAAATTTTGCACTTGAAATAATAGTTACGACCAGAAGATTTTCCCCAAGGACCACCATAGAAAAATGATTTTGAGAACTTTCTGATATATATATTAGCTTTATACAAAAATAATCCAACTCGGTTACATTAAAAAAAAAAAAAGGATAGACTAAGATGTTTTTTTTTCAATCAGTCATATTCCAGTCAAACATTAACGAATTATTTTGCAGTTTCGGACGCAAGAAATTATTAAACGTGTTGTTTTCATTTTTTTAAATCACTGGGGCGATACCTCTGCTGGTGGACTATCAGTCCCCGAGGGTCTCATCAGCTCAGTAGTCAGTGCTTCGGTACTGACATGATTTAACAAACTTTACTAAAATTGTCCGTGAATAAATTTTGAAATTATGAAACTAAGGTTTCAACTCCCTCAGGCAAAGTTGGCTTTAGATGAATTTGGCTATTTATTTTAGGTATTTTTGACATATTGCTCTTCAACGAATTTCGGTACTTATCTATCTTCGGATTTCAAATGTTTGGCTTTGAGCGTTCCTGATGAAGGTAAACTCCAGAAAAGCGCTTCGACGCAAGAAATTATTCAACGTGTTGTTTTCAATTCAGTTTTAAGATTGTTCTGAAAAATCAAATAGTGGGGGATTAAGCCTGGGTGTTTTTTTTTTTTAGAAAAAATAAGTTAAAGGAAAGCACAAAGAAAATTCTAACGAACAGAGCACACTTTTACAGTCATGCCAGTGTCTACCGGACGTATCTTAATTTTCTACAAAAATTCACTGTAAACTTAATTTATGTCATCCAGCATATTAACAAAAACCTGCTACATTCGACGGCAAATTTTTTTTATTGATCTACCTTGGAATATCTCCAGAAGAGGTCCAGATTCATTTTTTTGCATCTTTTTTTTGAACTTTTCACCAAAAGACATTCTGGAGAAGCGCAGAAGAGACCAATAAAACACGCCCCTGACTTTGTTTATTGCAAAAGCATTTTAAAGGGACAATAGCTGTAAAATTCATGTTCACCGATTTGACTAAAATTCTCTTATTAGATTAAAATGAGGAAGGCGCTACCTTAAATGCTTAACAAGACTGTAGTTTTTGTCTTAGATAAAATGATAAATTACGAGATGGAATAATATGTTTAGGGAACGACCATCGAACTTCAAACTGAGGCGGGAGGGGGGGATATGTTATTTTTCTTTAAAAAAAAAATGTTCTTATTCCCAAATTGAAACAAAAATATTCTTCAAGCAGAGGACAAACAAAAATTTAATCCAACAGATTTTCCCTAGCCATACATTCATGTTAAATGCTTAAATTTTGATTTTTTTTTTATATTGGAAACGTTGAATCGCTTCGCGTGAAAAAAAATATTACTTAAACAAAAACAAAAAAATACCTCCCCTCCCTTTTTTTGAAGATAAATGGTTGCTCCCTTATGGTCCATACTGTTTTCTTCTGAAAATGAATTTACACATTTCTTATCTTGTTCAGGTGTATCAATTGAAAGCAAGTTAAAAGCGCAAAGTAAAAAAACCCGTTCGGGATGAAAATTTCAGGAACTCTTTTTTTGACTCTCCCTTGACACCATTTGAAAGTATGTTAAGAGGAAACGATGATAGTCCGTCGGAAGGGGACGATAAATGGCTGACCCGTGTTAAGAGAGAGCCATTTATCTCTTGCACGTTAAAGACACCCTTGTAGAGTTCGAAAAAGAGAAGGCTAATGCCGCTACAAGGCAGCACTCGCACCCGCAAAGTGGAAAGGGATAAATATAAGTTGCAAAACTTGTTTCCCAATCCACTATACATAAATATGTTTAAACTCAACTAAAACGAAAAGCGCAAATGCGCAAATGCCCGAAGTGTTTCAATGGCAAATATCCATAGTTTTTGAAGCGCAAATGTCCTTTTATGTCTAATCCTATTGTCAATGTTTTTGGACAATACAATATGTTTAAACTAATGTTACAGGTTAAAAAGCGCAAACTTCATACGCCTTGTCTTTCACGATAAAGAAAATGCGTTGCCCATGGATCTTTCACGATCAATTTTGATGAAAAATCAACAAACGTCAATGTTTTCAAAAACAAAATGAACAGTTTCAAGGGGGAAAAAACTTGTATTTTCCTGTACTATCTGACACACCAAATATATCATTATATCTTGTAATATGATCACTATATGTGCAAAACGTTTTTTTTTTAATCCTCTTTATCTTATTGCACACTAGTATTATCTAAAAAGTTGAATACTTTTGACAGACGTAATTATTTTTTTCAGATTTGTTCCGCGTTTTAAAAAAACCAGCAGATTTTTCACAGATTTTGAAGTAAAACTACAATTAATTAGATTCACGATCCGAAACCAGGCCTTGCGGTCATAAAACTTTAGAGCACGATTTTTGTACTCAGACTCAAGAATCAACCAATCAAAACGGTGCTTTGCTTTTGGCATTTCAATTGCGCCAAAAAAAATCTTTCATTTGCGCCACAAACCATATTTCATTTGCGCCAAAAATAAAACCTTTCATTACAGGTAAATGCAGGCAATTGTATAAAAATAGTTTTAAAAAAGACTTTTAATCATTAAGGCAGTTTTTCGGTTTGCATAATTCAAACATATTTATTCCTCAGAAATCATTCGACATAGAACCATATAAGTAATTTTAAAACCTTGATAAAACACAGTTATGTAATAGATCAACGTGATCATAAAACATAAAAATTAAACACAAAAGAAATATTATCAAGTGCTATACACTGGAGTAAAACTTGTAAGTGGCAGTCCTGATGTATTAAGGTCTGAAAATTTCGCGTCTCATGTGCATGGATAGTCCGGTCTTTTCCTTCTTTTTACGGTCTTTTTTATTTTTTATATATACCAGCTTTGATGTAACACTATTCTTCCAAGTAAGGGTGAATTTTGGTTCATATTATAACGTTTAAGCCTGCTGCAATTGTTTGCATCTGTCATAAGTCAGGAACCTGATGTTCAGTGGTTGACGTTTCTTGGTGAGGTTCATAAATGTTTCTCGTTTTTATATAGATTAGACCGTTGGTTTTCTCGTTTGAATGGTATTACACAGCCCTTTAAAGCTTGTAGCTCGTTTTGAAGACTGTAATTTGACCTATAATGGTTTACTTTTAGAGACTCTCAGTTTTGTATCAGAAATGAGTATGAACTCACCCAATTATCCAGGGGGAATACTGTAGAAATTAAACTTTTTAAGCAATGAATATTTAACTTTTTTTTTATAATATCTTACCTGTATTACCTGTAAAATGGCGCAAATGAAGTTTTATTTTTTGGCGCAAATGAAATACAACCTTGTGGCGCAAATGAAATATGGGATTTTTCAAAAATTGGCGCAAATGCAATGCACCTAATCAAAATACTGGATTTTGTGTTTCGAGCACTTATTTTGTACTCGGAGTACTCTAGTAAAGCTTTATGACCGAGAACCTTTTGACCGCCGTTAGGAATTCTTTCAAGATCATGTTTCCAGATATACCGAAAGACAGCCGTTGTTGATATGATAACACTCAGAATTCACAGTGCTAAACATGAAATATATGGTTCAAGTGGAATACCTTTCTAATGAGTCATAATAACAGAGTAGGTGTGTTTGAATGACAATTTTTAAATAAAAGTACTTGACGACAGACTTTACAAGTGGATCTTAAAAATGCCCTACTTCAACAACAACATTTTTGTTTGCGTTGTGTCATTTAGTCTGCCCTTCCACCAAATAATCAATTAGATTTTTTTTTATCTGTCGCAAATTCCCCCTGACCAGCGATCAGAAAATTCTTTTTATTAGTTGAAAAAAGGGTTTTAAAGTACATCAAATGATGCTAAATAGCTAGTCGATACATTTGTCTTTTGAGATACAACTGTCATGTAAAAATAGTAATGAACCACAATCTAATGAAAATATAGAAGTCTGATTTCGTTTTCTTTGGTGTATTATAATAATAATAAAAATCAAAGTACTGAAGTACTGAACATCGGATGACCGCAAGTTCTTGTGGATGGTTCGACAAGCACTTTTATCGGAAAAAAATCACATCTCTTTACCTGAAAGTGAGGTTAGTAAACAGATATATTATTTTTCTGGGACAAGTTCGTGCGTGGATGATAAATTAATGACAGGGAATTCATCCTCACCGTAATAATTATTATATTGTAGCTATTCGTATTTTCTCGCAAAAAATGTTTAATCATCCATGCAGAGTTATCGTTTCTAAAGATTGCAAACGTTCTTGAGATGTTCTTCCGCACGCGTGTGCATAGATATTAATGCTATTTCACTTTTATGTATATACATATAACAAATTAAAACATTTTAATATTATTAATTTATCTTCTTTAAGTTAAAAGTATTTGATGAGTATTCATTGGAGAAATGCATTTATAACAAGCGATAAGGACTGTTATTTTGTACTTGATGATATCTACGTATTCATCATGTCTATAGATCGGTAAAAAACCCAAAACGAATATTACGTAATGGAAATCTAGGCGATAGCAATACACCGGAATGCCCGTACGGTCATCTGCTGTAAAAAAAGAGATCGATACAGGATTTTCTCGCTGTGTTGAAGACCCGTTGGTGGCCTTGTGATGTTTTTTTTTTGTGAAATATTGTAAACCAGTAATCGTGCCGCAGTTAACAACATTGAAAAAGCTATTTGTAGAAACTGTTGTATTTCCTGATAGACTCAAGCAGGCTCAAGTAATAGCACTATACAACAACCAACTTGACAAAGCCAATAATAGGCCTGTCAGTGTGTTTCCAATTTTTTCTAAAATTTATGAAAAGGTGGGCGAAATTCAACTTGGTAATTTTTTGGAAAATATATTTTTCATCCTTCTTCTTCTTTAAGTTTTCCAGTTTTCCATCTGAATAAAGAGGATTAATAACTGGTGAATACGTGGCCTATTTATTTAAAACTAGTTAATATTTTAGTTATATATACAAAACGGTGCAGAGAACAGATGTAGTGATTAAAACTATGTTCAGAAGATGAAGCTATTTAAATGATAGTGGAGAGAACATCATATGTAAGCTGCTCTCTGACTGTGTATTTACAAATGTAGTTTGTAAAAGATTCCATTGCGTTTTTGTGTATGGGAAACTTGAAATGAAAATCTGTACGAGTCTTTGGATGTATAAATGTGTCTGAAGGTGTGAGCATGATATTTTCTGGTTCTTGAGTCTGATGGAATGAGAACTGTGCTAGATGGTATAGCAACAAGACCTTGTACATCAGTGCACGCAGTCTGCGTTGTGTTAATTGAGGCCAGTTGAGTGTGTTCAGCATGTTTGATACACTGCTAGTGTTATGATACCTGTTGCAGGCATACCGAGCAGCTCTCCTTTGGACCATCTATATCTTCGAGATAGATTCTGAAATATGGGGGTCCCAAACCGGGCAGAGTACTCGAGTTTGGGACGGACAAGTGCTTGGTATGCCTGACTCTTAGTATTTTGATTTGATGTTTTCATGTTTCTTCGAAGGAAGCCGGAGTGTTTTGTTGGCATTCGAGATATGGTCATCTATATGTTTGTCCCATTTTAGGTTTGATTGAAATATGATGCCTAAGTACTTAGCAGATGTAACAGTTTCTAAAATATGATTGTGAAGAGTGTGATTATGTTGTAAAGGTTGACGTTTATTTGTAACAGAGAGAACATTACACTTGTCTGGTCGGAAGGCCATCAGCCAGTCCTCTTCCCATTTTGCAGCTGCAGCAAGATCAGCTTGCAGTTTTAGGCAGTCACTCTGGTATTTAACTGGCATGTATATGATACTGTCATCAGCTAATAATCTGAGTTTGCTATGTGTAAGGTAGTCTGAAAGGTCGTTAATATAGGCCAAGAATAAGACTTGACCTAAGACAGTACCTTGTGGAATCCCAGAGGTGACTGGGACTGTGCTTGATGATCTTCCATCCAGAACAACCGTCTGAGTTCGATCGGAGAGAAATGCAGAGATCCAGTTAAATGTGTTTCCGTTAATGCCAAAATAATGTAGTTTGTATAGTATATCCTTATCTGTGTGCTCTTAGACTTGGCAATGGGTGTCAGACCACACTGTTACGACTGCTAGAAGGTAAGCGTGCAGCATTAGATAACAACCAGTATATAGCTGCTGTTCTAATGGACCTTTCAAAGGCCTTTGATTGGCTACCACATGAAATTATGCTTGATAATTTATTATCATATGGTGCCTTTTTTCATTGTATTTCACTTCTTAAATCTTATTTCACAAACAGGAAACAACAAATTAAAATTAATAGTATTCTTAGCAGTTAGACTTACATTCATAATACGGGTTTCCCAGCATTCTATCCTTTGGCATTGCAATTCTGTAACGATAAAAATTCCAAAACAAAAAGTGCAAGAAAGAGCACCGAGGGCCTGTCAGCGTTCTTTCATTTTTTTCTATAATTTATGAAAAGGTGTTGAAATTCAACATGCTATTTTTTTTCAAAATATTTTGCATCCTTATCTGTGTGCTTTTATGTTTGGCCATGGGTTCCAGACCACATTGTTACGAATGCTAGAAATGAGGGACGAAAGATACCAAAGGGACACTCAAACTCATAAATCTAAAATAAACTGACAACGCCATGGCTGATCATGGCTAAAAATGAAAAAAGACAAACAAACAATAGTACACATGTCACAACATAGAAAACTAAAAAATAAACAACACGAACCCCAGAAGAAGGTAAGCATGCAGCATTAGATAACAACCAGTTTATAGCTGCTGTTCTAATGGACCTTTCAAAGTTAGGCTTACATTCATAATGGGGTTTCTCAGGATTCTATCCTTTGGCATGGCAATTCTGTATCGATAAAAATTCCAGAAAAAAGTACAAGAAAGAGCACTGAGATTTGTGAACGAAGACCAAATTTAAGCTCATATCAACAGCTGCTTGAAAAGGCTAAGATGCCTGCACTGCATATTAAAACACAAAGATCAATGGTAATGGAAACTTTTAATATAGTTAGTAAATTAGCATCAGTCTGTTTACATGATTTATAGAATGTAAAAGATTGTAAATATTCTTTCAGATATAATAATATACTGGATATACGTGTAACACATACCGTAACACATGTAAAAACTACACACTTTGGTAAGAAAAGTTTTAAATTTGCAGCTGCTACTCTGTGGAACAGGATCAACGCTGAGCCTACCTGAGCATTTCAGGACTGGAAACAGTTTGTCTCAATTGAAGAGCCTTATGATAGTTAGGGGACGACCATTTGATATTCGAGGGGCAGGAGGATTTGTTTTTGATCGGTTATTTATTTTTGTAAACTAAGAGGACAGATTATTCATTTTCTGCACTATTGAAGCAAGATTTTTCATTTTCATTAAAGCAAGGGACTGATTATTCATTTTCAAACTATATTGATGATATTCGAAAAATAATTTGTTTATTATAAATAATACATGTGTAGTCAAGTCATTGTGTACCATTTAATCAGAATTAATCATCATCCTGTACAGAAATTAATCTTTTATATTCCCAACTGCATGTACATGTATTGCATACCTATTTATTATTAAAGTTTGGTTGTAACTAGCTTCTTTAAAAGTATTGGCAAACATATTTCGCCGAGCGGAGCGAGGCAAATATTGTTTTGAAGGGTTTTGGAGCCACTGAAGACCTAAGAAACCATAGAACAAATGAGGCAAAATCATGCTCTTTTAATAGTTGTTTCCCAGACCTTTTCTTAATCTGAAAATGCAAGTTTTGTTTTAATAATTTTCAGGGCCGTAACTAGCCTAATTTAATAATGAGGCAAATTATATTCGCCGAGCGTAGCGAAGCGAAAAAATTTTGGCGAGGGGTCTGGGGACCGCTCAAGGCCCCCAGAAGCTCTGAGAAAAATAACTCATCGTGCATTCTGAGCGTTTCCCGGACTCTTTCTTACATTGAAACACAATTAATTTTTAGCTATTTTTTTCGACAATATACTTGTCTCAAAACAAAAACATAGGTTCATTGTAATTTAAGACTTTTATGTTTTACGGGGACAACATTAAAAGTAGACCGATATGTAGGATAGAGCAAAAACCGGAATTCTCATAATCATTATGTCTGTCTGTTCTTGTCTTGTATTGTGCTTAATTTAGACTTTGGTGATTTTTTTTATGACTAGATTTAAATATAGTGACAGTGCAGTATTATACTTTAAGTACTTGTACTCAATCTGCTTAAGTCGACACTAAGGACCATCTTGACCTTGTTTTACGGTATTAATGATTCTTTTATTATTTAAGGCCTTCATCAACTATCAAGATGAAGAACAGGAAAAAATTGGGCATTGATCATTTGTATTTTTTCTATGCATTGACTTTGTGTGAGATAAGGCCCTGTGCACGTTTACTCCATATTCTCTTATTTTATGTTTAAGGGTCTGAACACGACTTCATGCAAGTTTAACCCTTCAATGTAAAAGGTTAGACTCATATTGCAATACATTGACGTTTTTTTAAAGATGATTTGATAACGGGAAATTGGTGGTCATACTTTAATTTAAACCATGTCAGCTATCTAGTTTTATCTACCAACAAAGAGCCAGTTAAGTATTCTTTGATATCAAGTTCAATTCTCCATGCAGAAACGACCATTTTTTTCCTATGTCCAGTAGCATCGTATATTCTTAAAATATTTTCTCGTACAATGTCTGGACATCGGTTGACATGCAACATTGCAAAACCGCACTTTACAAATGAAAATCGATATTGTGCAGACTATAGTTATAAAGTAGGACAATAAATGAACAAAAGACAAACCCGGGACACAGAAGTACAAACATTTAAGACCAGCAACTCTGAAAACTAAAAGTTAAATAGAAACATGGATCACGAAAAATATTCAGGGGCGACATCAGAGAGTGAAGAGAACTTGCTTCTTGCAAGACACTTTCCGTGAAACAATTCAGGTTGATATGAAAACAATCTTGTTTCAGTTTTTTTTTTTTTTTTGAAATTTCCAACACGAGGCATTTGCCTCATTTGCCTCAATGTAGTTACGGCCCTGATTTTAACTTAAGTTTCTAGGGACAACATCAAAAGACCAATGTGCATGATAAGGCAAAAATGGATTTTACACAATTAAGTCTGTGGCTGCTGTTTTTTTTAACTCATGATCAAGTTCATAACAAAATTACTAGATTACAAAAGGAATGCAACACTAACAGAATACGGAAGGGCAATCAATGAACAAAAGACAAATAATAAAGAAACATTGATCCCGAAAATTCAGGACTATGTCTGAGGGAAAACAGAACTTGCTTCTTGCAAGGCACTCGCCGTGGACACAATTTGATATGTAGACAAGCGTTTGGTCTTTTCCTACATGAGGCATTTGCTTCAATGTAGTTACGGCCCTGTTAAAAATAAAAGTGAGGTAAGGTTTCCTGAGACAATATACCTCAAGTTAAATGAAACCAATTTTCAGACATTTTAAGTATATTTAAATAATATCTATACTTTAATTATTAAAAAAATTGGGAAGTGTTTCCCGATTTTTTTTGGGGGGGGGGAGATGAATTTATGAAGAACCTGGTGCCCTCTCGATTAGACCTGCTGAGTTATTTATTTTCCTCACTACATTGCAAGTCAGGTAATTTATTTTCAAACTACCACAGAACAAACCATTTATTTTGGTGATTATCAAGGCTGAGTTATTTATTTTCAAAATCCTCCAGCCCCTCCCCCCAGAATATCAATTGGTCGTCCCCTTATACAGTCTTGGTTTGGTTCAAAATGCTGTTGTTCTGCTTGACTAACTTATTGATACTGATGAAAAAAAAAAATATCCTTATTTTCTATTGTCTTTGCACCTAAAAATCACCAATAAAACCCAACAGAAGTTGGCGTATCTTTTTCATACGGACGCTACCATTTAGCGTATCAGAATCAAAGTACTGAAGTACTGAACATCAGAGGACCTCAAGTTATGTTGAATTATTGATAAATGACAGGTGCTTATATTATATACCTGCCAGACAGATATGTTCACCTTACAATATAGTACAAATAACATAATTTGTTATCATATCTGAGATACTGACTTGAACTAGGAAACTTAACTTTGTGAATTATCAATGATTACGTGGTCAAATGAGAACTGTTAGATTGGCATAATGACCATATAGTTGCACACATACAAAAATCGTTAGCATATAACTTATAATAGAGAATCAACATATCAAACATTTCTTCGAGTAGCTATATAGTCACTCACTGAACTATGAAAAAGAGGTTCAAGACAATCACATTAAAACAGATAAATTGTATTACTAATATTGGGGCTAAAGATACCAGATGAACAGCAAACTCATAAATCGAAAATAAACTTACATTCCATGACTAAAACTGAAAAAGACATGCAAACCAATAAAAGTACACTAGAAACCACATAGAAAACTAAAAACTGAGCAACAAGAACCCCACCAAAACTTGGGAGTGATCTCAGTTTCTCCGGATGGGTAAGCAGATCCTGCTCTACAAATGGCATTAATTTAGTAACAATGTTTGTACATTTAGTATCCAGGTCTTCTATTTTCTGAAACATTTAGCTTTTGGATCAATTGCTAATTAAATGGATTACTATCCCTTATTCTAGATTTTTGTTGCAGTCAACACAAACTTTTTAAATGTTCATAAATAGCTTCACTGAGCTATCTTGGTTTTATTTTAACACAGTCAATTGCAATCATTTATCCATTATATTTAAAAAAAAAAAAAAAAAAAAAAAATAGAAAAAATCAGCAGCTATACATGTACATTGTAGGTTCTGTTTTCTAATTATTAAATGGTTCATTGTAAATATTACAATGTTTTATATGTAGATAGCCTTTCGCTAATGATGGTATTTTTGTTAATTGAATTTCACAACAATTGGATAGTTTTTCAACTGTTAGTCTTTTTTTACTTTGTTCTGGATTTAATACTTTGGATACCACTGGTTTTAGCAATGAGAAAATTTTGCACAATACATATAGAAGTTCACAACTACCATATGAATGTGTCGGTCCTTAGTAAGAAGCCTGTAAAACAGGGCTTGTAATATTTTGGTGTATATCTTGATTTTCCATTTGTTCATTGATGTGGCCATTAGTTTTCTTGTATATATTGTTTAACATTTGTCATTTCATGGCTATTTCTAACTGATTTATGTAGTTTTTTTCTGATTGTAAAAATGTTGTATGGTAAGCTTTATTTCTTTTTCATCATTTTGTCTAGAGCTGGTGTCTGATTACCAATCATACCTCCCTTTTCGTTTTTTTTTTTATGAATAATGACAACAGTTTTTAATTTTCATTTTTTACATGTAACAATATAAAACAGTATATATTCATATATAATATCATTCCATCATTAATATTGGTCATTGTTGGTATATATTTATCTTTAAGTTTAACAATGTACTGTGAAAGAGCTATCTTCTTACAGATACTTAGTATTATGGTTATTGGTAAACCACTGATTCAAAGGACAAGCTTCACTAATTGCCCAAAATGACCATAAAACTCCAAAAAAATCACAATTTGGTTCATAAATGGGTCTATTTCAAAAGTCTTAACGCTCAATAAATCAGTTCTTTTCATAAAATAGATATAGGAAGATGTGGTGTGAGTGCCAATGAGACAACTCTCCATCCAAATAATAATTTTAAAAAAAGGTAAACCATTATACATGTAGGTCAATGTACGGCCTTCAACACGGAGACTTGGCTCACACCGAACAACAAGCACATTTTATGTTCCAAATTTGTCAAAATGTGATGATTTTGAGCAATTTTCAGACCTGAAAGCTTTATGCCTTTAGAAATAAGGATTTGGCCGCCACCTACCATCCAACATGTTTTGTAAACAAAAGAATCCAAATCTGATATATATATATATAATTCATCAATATAAAAAAAATTTGGATCTTGGATGGCAGCCAAGGTTATTTATGCCAAAAACAATTACACAGTTTTACCATAGTTATCTGTGGTATAGTTTTCACAATCATTCAATGGTTTTGTTGTGTATGATTTCGAAAAGAAAAATAAAGATTGCAAGACCTGAACGAGGCCTGATTTTTTAAAGTGACATATGAACAACAGAGTCAGTGTGGGGCCACTAAGCTAAACTGCCCGCTTTGCACCAGCCAATATAAATGAATGCCTAGGGTGGGAATCGAACCCACATACACAAACTCTGTTGTCCCTATATTTTTAAATGAACAAAAAATTGTCAAGAACAAATTTTAAACAAGATGCTCCACAGGGCGCAGCTTTATACGACCGCAGAGGTTGAACCCTGAACGGTTGGGGCAAGTATGGACACAACATTAAAGCTGGATTCAGCTCTAAATTTGGATTGTGATTAAATAGTTGACACAGAATGAATGTGGTCTAATGAACTTAAAAATTTTTTTTTGCCTTTGAGCAATTCACTATGCTGTTGAATATTAATCCTCTCAAAAAAATATTTGAAGAAATTTTCTTTTTATTAACGAAATCTGAAATGAGAAAAATTGAACCCCCCCCCCCCCCCCCGCCATTTTTTTCTCACATCCCCCTTTCCCTTATTCCAAAACTGATCTCAATTCAGATTTCTAATGGAGTTTGCAAACAATAACTACTCATTTAATATTGAAATGTAAAAAAAGTTGAAATACGGGGTTATTTTACCGCATGATATTTTGACCCCGGGTTTAATTTTTAGGGGGTATAAAATACCATATGACACCGGCAATGAAAATTTCATGTCAAAGTTCCCCCCAAAATTTGCTCTCAAAATCCAGACGTAAAAAATGGCTTCAGCATTATGACGTTGTAGGAAGGCGTTCCAGAAAAAAATTGAAATAGCCTTGCCAGACGTCATAATTATTTGGACTACCAATATATCTTTTGGCTAGTAAGTTAGGTACTTGTTTCTGTCAATGAGGGGTTTGTTACCCACACCCGTATGAAAAAAATGGCTTCAGCATTATGACGTCGTAGGAAGGCGTTCCAGAAAAAATTAAAATAGCTTTGCCAGACGTCATAATTATTTGGACTAGTCTACCAATATATCTTTTGACTAGTAAGTTAGGCACTTGTTTCTGTCAATGAGGGGTTTATTACCCACACCCGTATGAAAAATCACAAAATCACTTGATTTTTCGTAAGGGTGTGGATAGTAAACACCACATCGACAGAAACAATTGCCTGTATACGTCACTAAATGTATTCCTCATGGGTAATTCAGTATTGTAAAATTTGATTTACCCAGACTCAGTCATTTCAGTGTAAAGTAAGACGAAGATTCTATGAATATGACATAATATAAACAATAAAATCAATCAATAATTAAATATAACTTACATATTCAAAGTCATTATAAATTCCTGTTTTTCATTCCAGTTTTTACAAGGGACATAATTTACATATACTAATGCAACAAACTTAGTCGGAGAAGGAACGAAAATCCGAAACAGTATCTTAAAAAAAAAAAGGAACTAGTTCTACGTGTGTGTGTCTCATTGGTGGATTCATAGAGGGGGGGGGGGTCGGAGTTGGCACCCCCTTTTTTGGCTGATCAATGCATTTGAATGGGGACATATATAGTTGTAATCCCCCCTTTTTGTCCAGGGTTGGGTCCCCCAGCTGGTATTTTCAAAATGGTGACAGGGAACGTAAAGAATTATAGTTAACCCGTACCAATGTAAACTCGTACCAATTAACGTCAACTCGTACCACTAAAATAAAACTCGTACCAATGTAAACTCGTACCACTGCTAACTCGTACCAACTTATTTAAATGCATTTGATTGGTGTTTAATTATGAATATATACTGTCATTTTTCTCAATACCTCTTAAGTCTGTAGAATGTATATAATTTGAAAGTTTATGAGTTATGAGTTTGACTGTCCATCTGTATTGTGAATAATGGTATTGTGAATGGCCAGTAGGCTTAATGGTAGTACTGGCAGAATAACAAAGGATATACATTTTATTTTTATGCTTTATTTACCACAATTTCAATAACAATCATCTATGAAAAATTAACAAAACATCAAATATTATTATTTTTTTCTCTCAAGAGATACACATACACCTTATGTTTTATTAGTTAATAATCAACCAATAATCACACAATCAAAGGAATGTATTAATTTGATCACACAATCAAAGGAATATCATATATTAATTAGCAGGGTATCAAGGTAATTAAGACCATTATATTAGTATCTTAATTAAAATAAAACGGATTTTTGTCCAAGTTTTCATTAAAATCCAGTATAAAATTACAGTAATTCAACTTTTTTTAATTAATTTTAGAAAGACAAAACACCACAAAACATTCGTATTTTTTAATATATTTTTAATGGTACGACTTCCCAGTGGTACGACTTTACGTTGGTACGAGTTAACTTTTTTGGGACGAGTTAACATGGTACGAGTTTCCGTTGGTACGAGTTAACTTGCTTCCGAACGTAAACAGAGAAATTATTTTCATATTGTGCCAGATTAAATATTCCTGGTTTTGCTACGATAATATGATAGACAAATATGCTACATACGGTTTAAAAAGGTTACTCCTAATCAAATAATTAAAATATAATTACCTTTCTGTGTATTGATTTTCTCTCGTTTTTCTTCAAGCTCGCTCTTGCCCTCTTGATGAATGCGCATTCGTGGTATTCATCCGCAACAACAATTTTTCAACACGTCATTGATATTGAAGATCGTTTGATTAATATACAAATATTTCTAACGACAAAACATTTTCATATTATAAATTTGCATTAAGAAAAATTAAAAAAACTGAGTATCCATTGAAAACATGAATTTAAAAGAAGTGATACGGAATTTTATTCTGCACTATATAGGTCCGCGGGTCTATAATGTCGGTTATCATTCCAAAACTAATTATACATGCATCTCTTTGATCTTTGAAAAGTAGGCGATGGCAATACACCCGAGGCCCCTCAGGGGCCTCTGATGTAAAAATGACGTTAACTTCGAAACGCGCACTATCAAATTTTTCCTGCTTTCCTTGTTGGGTAAATGCAAAGAATAAAACACAAGTAGAAATGTCGTGAGATTCCAATCCCATATGCTTTTATAATTTACATAGGATATTAATTTTTACTGCTATTAATTATGTATTATTTGGAAATAATGCTGCATTATATATTCAACCCGAGTATGATTTTATTCAAGCAGTTGTACAAGAGACAATACAATAGCTTAATATTGATGATACTGAAGATTTCGTACTTTATGATTGTCCAATAGATGTGAAGTTTTTAATATGTACATCATTTCGTTTTTTTTGAAAGTAGGACATTTACATTAAGTGGAGGAAGGAACCCGCGAATGCAATTTATGTCATCCCTAACATATTACGGCGACGTCAAATACTGTTAACGGACAACATTGCAAGACATTTTCATTAATCCGTATTTTTTTATAGACAACCCTATAATCTTAATTCAATTTGGTGTACCAACTTCATCTTTTAAAGTACTTGTTATTGGTATAGAAAACGAAGCCGAAAAATAATCTTCACGAAATCAAATCTCTGTTTTTTGGCCGTAAAAGTTTTGTGCAGGTATGAAAGTTTAACTCGGACATTTCCGCAAGACATTGCAAACCTATTGTTTGAATTGAATATGCAGCTCAATTTATTTATTAATTTGGAATTTTTTGGAGCTTACATTGAGTACAAAACGATTGGGCTTACAATTTAATAAATTATTTGTCAAAACTTTATTTTTTTAACTGAAATGTTTCAGGTTTCCAAACAAAATTTCCCATGGGACATTTCCGAACATCATATTCATTTCAAAATGTCTATGCATATTTTAAATGGAGACAGCAATGTAAACCAATACTGAAATATATCACGTCATAGAACATTCATGCAAAAGTTTGAAGAGTTGCGTGAACATTTCGCCAATTTTTGGAGTTTTATGTTTCGAGTTTGTTGCATGGGACAACGCTTTAAGTTAACGTTTTTTTTTCTGTTAATCTGTGTCTTCCGAAGCCTATAAATGTCTTATGTTTATTCTTTCTCTATCTTAATGTGAACAATAAATCTTTATTTTTATATATAATTTAAATTTCAGCATTTCTAAGAAAATTTCCCCGTTAAATATTTACTTAGCGCTATTTTTCGTGGTAGTAGCAATATCTAACGTTGCGTCACGGTCGTGGCTTTAGAAAGGTTAAACTTGTGTTTTGAACTTGAACAGATTTTACAATACTGTATTTAGGCTTCATGGTTCATTAGACAAAATACCTCACGGCTGTTTATTGGGAATAGTTCTTTTGTTCTAATTTGTGAACAGTTTATCACTGATAAGTGAGGGAATTCATTTCGAATTACTAGTTACACTAAACAGGCTGTTCACTTAGGTTACATATCACTTTGGTTGGAAAGTCTCTTGCATTAGGTAGGTTTTATTCTTTCTTTAATGATAACATGTTAACAAATTAAGGAAAAGTGATAGAAGTGTTGTACAAAATGAATGTCAAGTTTATTTTGGTGGCTGTCGAAAACGAGTTTATAATTAGATAATCCATAGAGAAGATTTAATATTCAGATTTCATAATTCAATAATCTGCTTTGAATTTGTTACACTATTATATTTTCCCTGGCGGGTCTACTCGACCCGCACGGCATGCATGTCAGTTTTTTTTTGTGTAAATCGATTTGAAATAACATATCTTTTCAGGTTGGGAACAACCCCTCAAATGAGGGGTAACCTCTCAATGTAATGACTATCCCTATTAAGATGGGTACACTTCAAGTGATATAAAAAAAATTGTTTTGTAAAAACCACTTAGTACAAATGAGCACATATTTATATTATTTGAAGAAACTTTACCCAAAGAACCATAGGCGGATTCAAGGGGGGACCTGAGCCCTCCCTTTCTTTGGAAAAATTTGGTTGATTATATAGAAAATCACTGAAGCAAGACTGGGGCAGGGCCCCCTTAGGACAGTCAGTGGGCCTCCCCTTATGAAAAGTTCTGGATCCACCACTGAGAACTCTACAACTATCTGGTATTATATGGTAAAACATGTCCAAACATTTTTCCCCTTTTAAGTTAAAAAGTCTGAAGTTTTTCTACAACAGTAAAATGTCACCCCATTGACTGATGGACAGTCCCTAATTTAAGGGGTATCTCCACCTGGGGTGGCAACCTGTATGTATACATTTGTGTAGGTCCTGCCAAAAACATGAATGATACAACAAAATCATATTTTATGGTCACTATGGAAATGAGCTACGTGCACAATATGTGAGGTAAGTTAAGAATTATTTTGAATTAATTAACTTGGCATGGTTTTTTTTCCATATGCTCTCTCTGTCTAAAAATGTCAAGCAAGCTATATATAGTCATGAAATTATAAATTTAACCTAATGAAAAGGAACAAATTACTAAAATGTCCAGGCACTGGTCATCAACAAAAATAACTTTTCAGGAGAACTAGATAAGTTTATTTAACATGACTTCATGGGAGAAAGTTTTAAACATTTTCCTTGTTAAATTTGGTGCAATGAAAGACCAAGTGTATTTCATCTTTTACCTCACCTAATCCACACTGGAAAATAAAAAAAAGAATGAATTTCTGCATTCAATTTCAAAGAATTAAGTCTCAATAAACCAATTAATTAAAAATCCTTGCCTTATTAAAACTCAAATTATTTTATATTTCACAAAAGTAAACACTTTCCTGAAAGAAATTCTTTTTGTCTGATAATATAAACCACCTGAATTTTAATAATAAAGTCAACTTATTTACACTGCTTGAGTTTCTGTGCAGAAAAAAAACTAAAAGTACTTTTTATTATAAAAGAAACTCGCGTCTTAAAATTTATAAAACCAAAATTTTAATCAGACTGATAATGCAATATGTTTTTAAGTGCTTCATGGAAGACCACAATTTGGCACTATATTAAGCACTGACGCCTCCAAATTATTTGGAAGATTTTTCAATGTCTTAATGACAATATAACATGGATGAAGAGATAATCCCAATGATGGCAGTCCAATGCATTGGAGTGGTACCGCAATGATACTATTATATTTGTTAATTTTTTCTGCACCACCTACAATAGTAGAGGGGCATTATAATTCCTGGTCTGTGCGTCCATTTTCATTGTCTGTCTTTTTGTTTGTCTGTTATGATAATGATAGTACGAATCCATGTACTTTGGACGCATTCTTGTTTTTGTCGAGCCTGTGACTTTTGTTGCAGAAAGCTCGACATAGGGATAGTTAGCGATCCGGCGGCAGCATTAGCTAACTTCTTAACAGCTTTATATTTTAGAAGGTTGAAGACTTGGATGCCTCATGTTACGAAGTTTCTGTCAGTCACATGTCCAATGTCCTTGACCTAATGTTTATGGTTCAGTGACTCCTGGAATAAAAAGTTAAGATTTTTATAATGTTAAATTCTAAGGTGTACATGTCTAGCTGGCAGGTGTCATATGACCTTGACCTCATTTTCATGGTTCAGTGGTCAAAGTCAATTTTTTGAGTTTTGGTCTTTTTTTCTAATACTATATGCAATTGGTCAACTATATTTGGTGCATGGAAATATTTTATGATCTATATGTCAGTCATGCAGGTTTTATTTGACCTTTATGTCAGTCATGCAGGTTTTATTTGACCTTTATGTCAGTCATGCAGGTTTTATTTGACCTTGACCTCATGTTCAATAGCAATATAAGCAATAGGTCAATTATATTTGTTGTACAGAAGAATTGTTAGCTGTACATGCCTGCCTGGCATGGTTCATCTGACCTTGACCTCATTGTCATGATTCATTGGTCAATGTTTAGTTTTCTTGGTTAATGTTTAAGTTTATGTTACAGTTGTAATAAAGCTTTATATTTAGGACTATCAACATAATATCAATGATTAGTAAAGAAGGCCAGACATTTCAGCATGTATACTCTTGTTAATCTTTTAAAAGTTTTTTTTCCCCTCTAAACTTTAATTTATATCTTTTAGTATCATTACAAAGTTAAAAAGCATGGAATTTGATAAGAAAGTGTTTTTGGTAATTGAAAAAGCACATCAATCCAACTGAACAATGTACTAAATCTTTTAAAAAAAATTTGTATGATGTTCAATGAGACAAACTTTCACCAGAGACCAAATTTGTTGAGGTTTGTAACCAACACAGTTCACACACAGTATGGCCTTCAACACAGAGCAATATATCCCATATACATAAAGATCTGATTGCTATTATATTTTTCTCCCCCCCCCCCCCCCTTGGGTGACTAGGGACTAGAAATATCAGGTCACCATAGGGCTTTCTCAAACTGGAAGTAAAACCCTCGCCAGAATGGGATATTCATATCACTGTGCAGTAAAAATATGAATGTTAAATATGATGCATTGTGTAAATACAAAAAAAATGTAGTTCAGAACTCTGTGAATTAAAAACCGTTGCTTTAACATTAACTTTTTGAGAGATTAGTAGGTGGCATAAAATGTTTTTCATAGATTTTATTTTTCTAACATTTCAAAAATAATATTGGTCACTAGTAAAAAAAATACTTTCTCCTGCCAAGAATTGAAATTTTGGAAAAAAACATTTTTTTTTTATTCTCTTGCTACCCTTTTTTAGCTCACCTGGCCCAAAGGGCCAAGTGAGCTTTTCCCATCACTTGGCGTCCGGCGTCGTCGTCCTGCGTCCATCGTCGTTAACTTTTACAAAAATCTTCTCTAAAACTACCAGGCCAAATTTTACCAAACTTGGCCACAATCATCATTGGGGTATCTAGTTTAAAAAATGTGTCCGGTGACCCGGTCAACCAACCAAGATGGCCGCCATGGCTAAAAATAGAACATAGGGGTAAAATGCGGTTTTTGGCTTATAACTCAAAAACCAAAGCATTTAGAGCAAATCTGACATGGGGGTAAAATTGTTCATCAGGTCAAGATCTATCTGCCCTGAAATTTTCAGATGAATCGGACAACCCATTGTTGGGTTGCTGCCCCTGAATTGGTAATTTTATGGAAATTTTACTGTTTTGGTTTATTATCTTGAATATTATTATAGATAGAGATAAACTGTAAACAGCAATAATGTTCAGGAAAGTAAGATTTACAAATAAGTCAACATGACCGCAATGGTCAGTTGACCCCTTTAGGAGTTATTGCCCTTTATAGTCAATTTTTAACCATTTTTTGTAAATCTTGGTAATCTTTTACAAAAATCTTCTCCTCTGAAACTACCGGGCCAAATTAATCCAAACTTGGCCACAATAATCATTGGGGTATCTAGTTTAAAAAATTTGTCTGGTGACCCAGTCAACCAACCAAGATGGCTACCATGGCTAAAAATAAAGCATGGGGGTAAAATGCAGTTTTTGGCTTATAACTCAAAAACTAAAGCATTTAGACCAAATATAACCGAGGTAAAATTGTTCATCAGGTCAAGATCTATCTGCCCTTAAATTTTCAGATATATCGGACAACCCGTTGTTGGGTTGCTGCCCCTGAATTGGTAATTTTATGGAGATTTTACTGTTTTGGGTTATTATCTTGAATATTATTATAGATAGAGATAAACTGTAAACAGCAATAATGTTCAGCAAAGTAAGATTTATAAATAAGTCAACATGACCGAAATGGTCAGTTGACCCCTTTAGGAGTTATTGCCCTTTATAGTCAATTTTTAACCATTTTCATAAAATTTGTGAATTTTTACTAACATTTTCCACTGAAACTACTGGGCCAAGTTCATTATAGATAGAGATAATTGTAAGCAGCAAGAATGTTCAGTAAAGTAAGATGTACAAACACATCACTATCACCAATACACAATTTTGTCATGAATCTATTTGCTTCTTTTGTTTAATGCATTTGTATTCACATATACCAAGGTGAGCGACACAGGCTATTTAGAGCCTCTAGTTTTTGAGAAGTGTCAGAAGAACTAGAAATTAATAAGTTGTGGCCTTAAGCTTATAATGTTTCCTGAAAATTGTAAATTATGGGCCATGCATGAATATCAAAACTTTTATTTTAGATCATTTGAATTCTCATTGGACTGTTTACTCATATTTATTAATGTCTTTTAGCTGCATGTAGGGTCTGAACACTTTTCATTGGCTTGTGATGACCAGAAGGTTTATTTGAAATACCACATCCTCCAGACATATTGTCATTACACAGGCTGTCTTATAGTTGTTAATTTCTGTGTCATTTGGTCTCTTGTGGAGAGTTGTCTCATCATACCCCATCTTTTTATTTTTATACACCTGTTTAAGGGACGTATTATGGTATACCTTGTCCAACAATAACTCCAAAATGCTTTAACCAATTTCCATTAAATCTTTGATGAATTATTTTTAAAATCTTTTGACATAATTAAGCTCCCTTTCAATTTTTATAAGTTTTAAATTTTGTGTTTTGTAAGTCATGAGATTTTATTCATAAAAAATTGGGGATTTTCCCATTTTTCAGACAATAACTCAAGTGCTTTGAGCAGTTTTCATGAAACTTTGGTGACTGGTTTCTACCTAACCTATTAAATAAAACCTCCTATAATTCTTTTTTATTTATAAAATTAAAACAGTGAGGACTTATGGAACTTTATTCTTTAAAAAGCGTCCAGCATATCATGCGCTAGTGGCAGTCAGCTCTTAATTATCTAACCATTGACAATTTGGAAACCTTTTCTCTAATTTCGTCTAACTGATTGAAAGAAAGATACTGATTGTCAATTTGGATATCTTCATATTACTTTAATTTAAGTATATTTTTATTTCAATTTACTATAACTGTTGTCTCATAAATATAAGAATAATTTTATTTTGTATTACAGATGGATGAGCCCAGATGAAAGTTCAGTCCTAGACCTGAAGGAAGACGGTTTCATTTTAGTTGCCCGATAATGATGATGTAAGTATATGATGGTCATTACAATTGTATTTGAAACTATGTTAAAATTTGTTAGATAATAAAAAAAATAGTTTTCAAATTGGTTGGAGAAACAGCTTGAAAAGAAGTTTTCAAATTAGTTGGAGAAACAGCTTGAAAAATCATTACAAATTAGTCCAAAATTTCTTTTTCAAATTTATACTTGAATGAAATATATTTTATAATTTATATAAAATATATACAGTAATACAATTCTTTATAATTACTTAATGTCTATAATATATGTTCTAATAACTTGAAATCTTAGATTTCAATAAATATTAAGATAATTGGTCCGAGTACACAGTTATTATAGAAAACTTCATCATCTCTAACTCAAAATATGGAAAATTTTATGTTAAGGGGGTCTTGAAATCTTTTGACAGCTTCCGAAGTGCTAATTTTTAACCTTTTTCAACTGGACCAAATCACTTCTTTACTCTAAAATTCATTACCCAAATTTTTTTACAGTGTCATTTCATCCCTTGACTTACTATATGAGGCATAAAACATGGAGAAATATATTTGGTAGGGGTATAAACAAAATTGGCAGTAACACACTGTCCACACTAGGGACTACATTCGTGGACAATGAAAATCAAGGGACAATAACTGTGTAATCGGACCAATTTCTACTCATTATACCCCCGCTTTGAAAAAGGGGGCGGGGGTAGGTAATACTGTTTTCAGTGGCGGATCCAGAAATTTTCCTGAGTGGGGGCCCACTGACTGCCTAAGAGGGGGCCCGCTCCAGTCACTCATCAGTGATTCTCTATATAAGCAACCAAATTTTTTCCCAAAAAGGGGGAGCCCAGGCCACCTAAATCCGCCTCTGGTTTTACCTCTGTCTGTCCATCCATCAGTTGATCCCATGAACATTTTTTGTCACATTTTTCTTAGGAACTACAATACAAGGATTTCTGAGAAAAAAAATTTTCAGGGTTTATATATATCAACTATACAGTGTGATGCGTTTTCAGATTCATCACCCAGCAACTTCCTGTTTACCGAATACGTGTATCATTTTACACCTGATACTTAGCCAAGTTGAAAATTTTCGTCACTTTTTTCCTAGGAACTCCAATACAAGAATTTCTGAAATTTGGTTTCAGGGTTTATACAAGTCGGCTATACTGTGTGATACATTTTCAGATTAATCACTCAACAACTTCCTATTTAACGAACACTTACATATTTTTAAGGTGGGTGTATCATCAGTGACCAGTAGCTCACAGTTTCACTTGTTCTGTCATCTGTAATTATAATGTACTATGTATAATTGATGCTCCTGTAGCGCAGTTACTGCGTCTGAGTTTGTTTAATAAAGAATAATAAGAATGTATTGTAATTTACTAATTGTAAATAAACAACTTGTCCTAGAATTAAGTATTTGACATAAACCATGCTTTCACATTAATTTCTAAATTAATTTCAACAGCAAATAGTCTCTTAGCAATGACAATTTGAAAACCTATTCTCTTATAAGTCTTACTAAAATTATCTGAATGCAAGTAAAGTTTCTGATTGTCAATATTTTTTTTAAGTAATTTGAAAAATATGACTTGATTAAGATTGTTTGAAATTCAGTTGATATTGAATCATTTTTGATCAAAGTATATATCAGATTGTTTTGGTTAGCCACCAACTTCTGATAATTTGACATGCACATTAATTTTAAAATACTGATTATATCATCTGATTGAAATCTATATTTAAAATGAAAATAGTCAATGATAAGTAAACAAAAGGGCAATTGACCAATGATGCATATGTAGCTGATTTAAAGCCACTTCTTTTTGTTAAGCCTACGACTTTTGTCGAAAAAGCGAGACATAGCAATCCTACATTCCGTCGTTGATGGCGTCATCCACAAACATTCACTCTGTGGTTAAAGTTTTTGTCGAGCATGCGACTTAGGGATAGTGATCTGGTGGCGGCGGCGTTAGCTTAGCTATTTTCTCAAAAGCTTTATATTTTAGAAAGGGAAGACCTGGATGTTTCATACTTTGTATATAGATGCCTCATGTTATGAAGTTTCCATCAGTCACATGTCCAATGTCCTTGACCTCATTTTCATGGTTCAGTGACTACTTTTTGTAAATTCTCCCTTATTATAAGTAATGAGATAACGGTAACTATATTTGGTATGTTCGTACCTTGCGAGGTCCTCATGCTAGTCAGACATTTTTCTCTTGATCTTGACATTTCATGGAACATTGAACAAGGTTAAGTTTTGCCGGTCAAGTCCATATCTCTAATACTATAAGCAATTATAGGTCTAGTATATTCAGTGATTGGAAGGACTGCAAGGTGTACATGTCCAACTGGCAGGTGTCATCTGACCTTGACCTCATTTTCATGGTTCAGTGGTTATAGATAAGTTTTTGTGTTTTAGTCTTGTTTTTCTTATACTGTTTGCAATAGGTCTACTATATTTGGTGTATGAAATATTGTAAGGTGTACATGTCTAGCTGGCAGGTGTCATATGACCTTGACCTCATTTTCATGATTCACTGGTCAAAGTTAAGTTTTTGAGTTTTGATCTTTTTTTCTTATACTATATGCAATAGGTCAACTATATTTGGTGTATGGAAATATTTTATGATCAATATGTCAGTCGCGCAGGTTTTATTTGACCTTGACCTCATTTTCACAGTTCATTGCTCATTTTTAAGTTCTTGTGTTTTAGTCTGATTTTCTTTAACTGTAAGCAATAGGTCAATTATATTTGTTGGAAGAATTGTTAGCAGTACATGTCTGCCTGTCATTGTAATTAATAATAATGTTTATCTATTTCCTTTTATATGTTTTTCATGTGTTTGGTTGTTTTTTTCCCTTTCTATTCTATAGGTAATTTCAAATAATTGATATGGAGGTTGGTTTATCTATTTCGTTTTATATGTTTTCATGTGTATGGTTGTGTGGAAAGACCTATAGGTTATCTCCTGATTATTTTTTCTTTTTTTTTCTTCTGCCTAATTTTTTCCTTAGCTGTTGTGTTGTTTCGCAAGATGTCGCTTAGATATTTGGAACGTGATATACAGTTTGTACACTTTTGTAACTACTACTGCCTAACCAAATACTTTTCCATGTAAGAGTTATCTCCCCAAACACTGTTTCTATTGTTATTTCGAAAACATTGCAACTGTATAAGAAACCAACAAACTTATTTTTCCAATTTGCTCTTTATATCCTCAGGATGTTTTCGTTTAATTTTGACCAAAGCTGTATAAAGATTCTATATGAGAGTTATTTCCCCTTTTGTATTTGATATGTTCAAAATTTTGATTTTGGCTTGTTTAGGCCACGGTTTTTTAATTTGTTGGTTTACGGATTTTCTCCATGAAAAAGTTGGGTCGGTCGTTTTTTTTTATTATCTATGAAACAAGAAAATATCAAATAATTTGTTAAAATTCAGTACTTTAACTTAATGTCTTGAACTTCCACCTGTCCACATTTGGACAAGTCTATTTCTATGAGAACATGCATCTTACGGACTGGTGACATATAAGGGAAACAAACTTATTGTGTAATTGGTTTTAAACACAGGTTTCGTTCCGCAAAATTATATGTGCAAACGACATTTCAAGGTCATGAATAATTGATTTGTTTATTTTTAGAAACGTAAACTGGAAGTTTTATTTTTTCACAACAGAAAGTGTCATCACTTTTGTTAGTGATTAATGCATTTCATTTCATAAAAAAAGGATCTTTTAATTAATTTTCAGGGATAATGCATTTGTTAGGGTCGGCCGGAATAAAAAAGCCTGAAAAGTCGATTTTATTTTTATTCTGGAAATCGACAAAATCTGGTCAGTAGATCTGTAAACCAACAAATTAAAAAATCCTGGCCTTATATTACAAACTTTCAAAAATCTTAGTTATAAGATATCAACAAAACATTTTTAAGAATTATTAGTTGCGACATGTCCTAATACATAAATTTGAGTTGAAAAAGTAGTCACTTAATGAGAGTTTTTTCCCCTGTAATATCTAAAATTACAGGTATGGTTATATAATTCATTTATCATATATAATTAAAACATAGGGTCTTTTGATTTGAGGCCCTTGTTTCGGACCTTTCACATTCTATAATTTGACCTTTGCTTTTTATATCTCATGTGTATACATAATAAAGTCGTGGGACTTTTTGCATTAGGTTGCAATCCATTTAACCTTGAAAAAAACAACCGGAAGTGACCTTTTCTAAACTGGAAGTAGCTATTTTTTCACTAAATTAATGTAAAAGTATATAGAACCATATATTTTTTAAATCAGTGTCAAGTAAACTATCAAACAATACCGGAAGTGACATTTTTCAAAGTAAAAAAATCTTTTTTTTTATGTTTCTTGGCTGCGCACATACTTTTTCAATCTAAAATATACGTAAAATTTGATGAAAAAACATAATATGCAAGTTAAGTCATGATTTGTTGCCAAGGTAACTTGTTCAATATCAAATTTGTTTTGTTTTTCTTAGTACCTTATACCTTAGTCAAGTTTTCAGTTATTTTAGACTATGTATGATAACTTTTAAATTTGCAGTAATTTTTGGGCCACAAAAAGGCCTTATTGCCCCTTAGTAACTCCTTTATTTCATTTTATGTTATAGGTTACTTCAAAGAATTGATAGTGAAGTATGGTTATCTATTTCATTTTATGTTTTAGGTGGCGTCCAAGGATCTGACTGGAAGGTATGTTAAGATAAGATTGTGTATATGTTTGTATGCCTTTTTGTTCAAATTTCCTCTAGGTGGCATCCCAAGGATCGGAACGGCAGGTATGTTAAGATAAGATTGTGTATATGTTTGTATGCTTTTTTGTCCAAGTTTCCTCTAGGTGGCGTCCAAGGATCGGACAGCAGGTATGTTAAGATAAGATTGTGTATATGTTTGTATGCCTTTTTGTCCAAGTTTCCTCTAGGTGGCGTCCAAGGATCGGACAGCAGGTATGTTAAGATAAGATTGTGTATATGTTTGTATGCCTTTTTGTCCAAGTTTCCTCTAGGTGGCGTCCAAGAATCGGACAGCAGGTATGTTAAGATAAGATTGTGTATATGTGTGTATGCCTTTTTGTCCAAATTTCCTCTAGGTGGCGTCCAAGGATCGGACAGCAGGTATGTTAAGATAAGATTGTGTATATGTTTGTATACTTTTTTGTCCAAGTTTCCTCTAGGTGGCGTCCAAGGATCGGACAGCAGGTATGTTAAGATAAGATTGTGTATATGTTTGTATGCCTTTTTGTCCAAGTTTCCTCTAGGTGGCGTCCAAGGATCGGACAGCAGGTATGTTAAGATAAGATTGTGTATATATTTGTATGCCTTTTTGTCCAAGTTTCCTCTAGGTGGCGTCCAAGGATCAGACAGCAGGTATGTTAAGATAAGATTGTGGCGTCCAAGGATCGGACAGCAGGTATGTTAAGATAAGATTGTGTATATATTTGTATGCCTTTTTGTCCAAGTTTCCTCTAGGTGGTGTCCAAGGATCAGACAGCAGGTATGTTAAGATAAGATTGTGTATATGTTTGTATGCCTTTTTGTCCAATTTCCTCTAGGTGGCGTCCAAGGATCGGACAGCAGGTATGTTAAGATAAGATTGTGTATATGTTTGTATGCCTTTTTGTCCAAGTTTCCTCTAGGTGGCGTCCAAGGATCATCGGACAGCAGGTATGTTAAGATAAGATTGTGTATATGTTTGTATGCCTTTTTGTCCAAGTTTCCTCTAGGTGGCGTCCAAGGATCGGACAGCAGGTATGTTAAGATAAGATTGTGTATATGTTTGTATGCCTTTTTGTCCAAGTTTCCTCTAGGTGGCGTCCAAGGATCGGACAGCAGGTATGTTAAGATAAGATTGTGTATATATTTGTATGCCTTTTTGTCCAAGTTTCCTCTAGGTGGCGTCCAAGGATCGGACAGCAGGTATGTTAAGATAAGATTGTGGCGTCCAAGGATCGGACAGCAGGTATGTTAAGATAAGATTGTGTATATATTTGTATGCCTTTTTGTCCAAGTTTCCTCTAGGTGGCGTCCAAGGATCAGACAGCAGGTATGTTAAGATAAGATTGTGTATATGTTTGTATGCCTTTTTGTCTAATTTCCTCTAGGTGGCGTCCAAGGATCGGACAGCAGGTATGTTAAGATAAGATTGTGTATATGTTTGTATGCCTTTTTGTCCAAGTTTCCTCTAGGTGGCGTCCAAGGATCATCGGACAGCAGGTATGTTAAGATAAGATTGTGTATATGTTTGTATGCCTTTTTGTCCAAGTTTCCTTTAGGTGGCGTCCAAGGATCGGACAGCAGGTATGTTAAGATGAGATTGTGTATATGTGTGTATGCCTTTTTGTCCAAGTTTCCTCTAGGTGGCGTCCAAGGATCGGACAGCAGGTATGTTAAGATAAGATTGTGTATATGTTTGTATGCCTTTTTGTCCAAGTTTCCTCTAGGTGGCGTCCAAGTATGGGACAGCAGGTATGTTAAGATAAGATTGTGTATATGTTTGTATGCCTTTTTGTCCAAATTTCCTCTAGGTGGCGTCCAAGGATCGGACAGCAGGTATGTTAAGATAAGATTGTGTATATGTGTGTATGCCTTTTTGTCCAAGTTTCCTCTAGGTGGCGTCCAAGGATCGGACAGGAGGTATGTTAAGATAAGATTGTGTATATGTTTGTATGCCTTTTTGTCCAAGTTTCCTCTAGGTGGCGTCCAAGGATCGGACAGCAGGTATGTTAAGATAAGATTGTGTATATGTTTGTATGCCTTTTTGTCCAAGTTTCCTCTAGGTGGCGTACAAGGATCAGACAGCAGGTATGTTAAGATAAGATTGTGTGCATGTGTGTATTCTTTTTTGTCCAAATTTCCTCTAGGTGGCGTCCCAAGGATTTGAACAGCAGGTATGTTAAGATAAGATTGTGTATATGTTTGTATGCCTTTTTGTCCAAATTTCCTCTAGGTGGTGTCCAAGGATCGGTCAGCAGGTATGTTAAGATAAGATTGTGTATATGTTTGTATGCTTTTTTGTCCAAGTTTCCTCTAGGTGGCGTCCAAGGATCGGACAGCAGGTATGTTAAGATAAGATTGTGTATATGTGTGTATGCCTTTTTGTCCAAGTTTCCTCTAGGTGGCGTCCAAGGATCGGACAGCAGGTATGTTAAGATAAGATTGTGTATATGTTTGTATGCCTTTTTGTCCAAGTTTCCTCTAGGTGGCGTCCAAGGATCAGACAGCAGGTATGTTAAGATAAGATTGTGTATATGTGTGTATGCCTTTTTGTCCAAATTTCCTCTAGGTGGCGTCCAAGGATCGAACAGCAGGTATGTTAAGATAAGATTGTGTATATGTTTGTATGCCTTTTTGTCCAAGTTTCCTCTAGGTGGCGTCCAAGGATCGGACAGCAGGTATGTTAAGATAAGATTGTGTATATATTTGTATGCCTTTTTGTCCAAGTTTCCTCTAGGTGGCGTCCAAGGATCGGACAGCAGGTATGTTAAGATAAGATTGTGGCGTCCAAGGATCGGACAGCAGGTATGTTAAGATAAGATTGTGTATATATTTGTATGCCTTTTTGTCCAAGTTTCCTCTAGGTGGCGTCCAAGGATCAGACAGCAGGTATGTTAAGATAAGATTGTGTATATGTTTGTATGCCTTTTTGTCTAATTTCCTCTAGGTGGCGTCCAAGGATCGGACAGCAGGTATGTTAAGATAAGATTGTGTATATGTTTGTATGCCTTTTTGTCCAAGTTTCCTCTAGGTGGCGTCCAAGGATCATCGGACAGCAGGTATGTTAAGATAAGATTGTGTATATGTTTGTATGCCTTTTTGTCCAAGTTTCCTTTAGGTGGCGTCCAAGGATCGGACAGCAGGTATGTTAAGATGAGATTGTGTATATGTGTGTATGCCTTTTTGTCCAAGTTTCCTCTAGGTGGCGTCCAAGGATCGGACAGCAGGTATGTTAAGATAAGATTGTGTATATGTTTGTATGCCTTTTTGTCCAAGTTTCCTCTAGGTGGCGTCCAAGTATGGGACAGCAGGTATGTTAAGATAAGATTGTGTATATGTTTGTATGCCTTTTTGTCCAAGTTTCCTCTAGGTGGCGTCCAAGGATCGGACAGCAGGTATGTTAAGATAAGATTGTGTATATGTGTGTATGCCTTTTTGTCCAAGTTTCCTCTAGGTGGCGTCCAAGGATCGGACAGCAGGTATGTTAAGATAAGATTGTGTATATGTTTGTATGCCTTTTTGTCCAAGTTTCCTCTAGGTGGCGTCCAAGGATCGGACAGCAGGTATGTTAAGATAAGATTGTGTATATGTTTGTATGCCTTTTTGTCCAAGTTTCCTCTAGGTGGCGTACAAGGATCAGACAGCAGGTATGTTAAGATAAGATTGTGTGCATGTGTGTATTCTTTTTTGTCCAAATTTCCTCTAGGTGGCGTCCCAAGGATTTGAACAGCAGGTATGTTAAGATAAGATTGTGTATATGTTTGTATGCCTTTTTGTCCAAATTTCCTCTAGGTGGTGTCCAAGGATCGGTCAGCAGGTATGTTAAGATAAGATTGTGTATATGTTTGTATGCTTTTTTGTCCAAGTTTCCTCTAGGTGGCGTCCAAGGATCGGACAGCAGGTATGTTAAGATAAGATTGTGTATATGTGTGTATGCCTTTTTGTCCAAGTTTCCTCTAGGTGGCGTCCAAGGATCGGACAGCAGGTATGTTAAGATAAGATTGTGTATATGTTTGTATGCCTTTTTGTCCAAGTTTCCTCTAGGTGGCGTCCAAGGATCAGACAGCAGGTATGTTAAGATAAGATTGTGTATATGTGTGTATGCCTTTTTGTCCAAATTTCCTCTAGGTGGCGTCCAAGGATCGAACAGCAGGTATGTTAAGATAAGATTGTGTATAAGTTTGTATGCTTTTTTGTCCAAGTTTCCTCTAGGTGGCGTCCCAAGGATTGGACAGCAGGTATGTTAAGATAAGATTGTGTATATGTTTGTATGCCTTTTTGTCCAAGTTTCTTCTAGGTGGCGTCCAAGGATCTGAACAGCAGGTATGTTAAGATAAGATTGTGTGCATATTTGTATGCCTTTTTGTCCAAATTTCCTCTAGGTGGTGTCCAAGGATTGGTCAGCAGGTATGTTAAGATAAGATTGTGTATATGTTTGTATGCTTTTTTGTCCAAGTTTCCTCTAGGTGGCGTCCAAGGATCGGACAGCAGGTATGTTAAGATAAGATTGTGTATATGTGTGTATGCCTTTTTGTCCAAGTTTCCTCTAGGTGGCGTCCAAGGATCGGACAGCAGGTATGTCAAGATAAGATTGTGTATATGTTTGTATGCCTTTTTGTCCAAGTTTCCTCTAGGTGGCGTCCAAGGATCAGACAGCAGGTATGTTAAGATAAGATTGTGTATATGTGTGTATGCCTTTTTGTCCAAATTTCCTCTAGGTGGCGTCCAAGGATCGGACAGCAGGTATGTTAAGATAAGATTGTGTATAAGTTTGTATGCTTTTTTGTCCAAGTTTCCTCTAGGTGGCGTCCCAAGGATTGGACAGCAGGTATGTTAAGATAAGATTGTGTATATGTTTGTATGCCTTTTTGTCCAAGTTTCTTCTAGGTGGCGTCCAAGGATCTGAACAGCAGGTATGTTAAGATAAGATTGTGTGCATATTTGTATGCCTTTTTGTCCAAATTTCCTCTAGGTGCCGTCAAAGGATCCAAAGGAAAGGTATGTTAAGATAAGATTGTGTGCATGTTTGTCTTATATTAAGATGATTTAAGTTTGTATTACAGATGGAGGAGCACAGATGAAAGTTCAGAAATAGACCTGAAGGAAAATTTTCATTATATTTGCCAGCTAATGATGATGTAAGTATTTGGTCATTACAATTAAATTTGTGTTTAAAACTATCTAAAAAAAAAAATTAGGTAATAAAAATCACTTTTCCTTTGAAAGACCTGTGACTTGAAATTTTATTACAAAATTGTCCATAATTTCTTGTTCAAATTTATTTGCTAATGAAATATAATTTTAAAAGAATCATTGTAATTGTATATGTAGACTGATCCCCCAATTTAGGATTTGAAATAAAACATCACATTTATTTCTGAGTTAATTATTACAACAAATATACTCTTAATATTGACAATTTGGATATTTACATAATTATTTACATTTTAATTGGGAAAATATGACTTTGTTTAGATCGTTTGTTCAAAATTGATACATCAGATTGTTTTAGTTAGCCACCACATTCTGATAATTATCTGCATACATTAATTTCAGAAATAATGATGTTATCATTAAACAGTCTTCATAATACTGAATTAAAGTTAAAATGAAAATGGTTAATGAATTATAGGCAAAAAGAGCATAGACACAGAAAATTGCGCCATTGACAAAGATCTGGAAAGAAGCTTAAAGGAAGGACCAAGTGTCAGTCGAGATGGCAGATGAGAAGCAACTCGATGGAAGATGTTTACTTAGATCTTCAACCAAGTCCAAGGCTTTGCCATGTAAGCAATCAAGCAGCAAGGATAGCAGCTGGAATGAAGATTAATTATTACATTGATCTTCAACCAAGTCTGAGGCTTTGTCATGAAAGAAATAATGCAAGTATATTCAAGCCAATTAATTCTGTACATTATCAGGAAAAATGTGATAGAGTCTATAAGCATTATCGATAAGGCAACACACATTTTTGTTATTTTGCACATTTACAACACACAAAAAAAGATATTTATCAGTTTGCTAAATGTTTTCCAGTACACGAATAAAATGTTATTCCATGAAAAGTAAATCCTGATAGAATTTTTACTTCATTAAGGGAGACTAGTACAATAAACAGCAAGAATGTTTCTTTCAGTGGGAGATAACTCACTATTACGCAATCAGAATACAGAGTAGATTAATAAAAATTTAGGCTGGCAATTTAACAAATTTGTAAAATATATAATTTGTGTCAATTTTAATTCCTTTTTAGGTAATAAAACAGTGCCAATGTTTTCATGAAGGGGAGTAAGACTTGTGGTATAAGATGTCTTAAATACAAGTATGTATATAACTCCTCTATTTAAACAAATTTTATCATCATCAAATAAGTTTACAGGGAAAATACGTTCACTAGGCTTAAAGTTGTAATTTTTAGGTCAAATGGTTTTTTGTTGTTGACTAAAGGTTCTAAAATTTTGACTTGATCACTCTGGTGTCATTGTAAAGACTTGTATGCAGGATTTGGAAAAATGTGATAAAGTTTATACTCAGAGTTTATAAGGATTATATATAAGTCAACACACATTTTTGTTTTTTTGCACATTTACAACACACCAAAAAAGATATTTATCAGTTTAATCAATGTTTACTTGTACACGAATAAAATTTGATGCCATAAAAAGTAAATCCTGATAGAATTTTGATCTCAAGGGAGACTAGTATAATAAACAGCAAGAATGTTTCTTTCAGTGGGAGATAACCTTCTATTGCCCAATCAGAATACAGAATAGATTAATAAAAATTTAGGCTGGCAATTTAACAAATTTGTAAAATATATAATTTGTGTCAATTTTAATTCCTTTTTAGGTAATTAAACAGTGGCAATGTTTTCATGAAGGGGAGTAAGACTTGTGGTATAAGATATCTTAAATACAAGTATGTATATAAATCCTCTATTTAAACAAATTTTATCGTCATAAAATAAGTTTACAGGGAAAAAACCTGCACTAGGCTTAAAGTTGTAAGAGGTCAAATGGTTTTTTGTTGTTGACTAAAGGTTCTAAAATTTTGACTTGATCACACTGATGTCATTGTAAAGACTAATGTATGCAGACTTTGGCCAAACCACAAAATGAAGTACCAACAAAATTACAATTGTTCACCAAATAAGACGCTGAAAATGGCTCCATTGATGCAGGTTAGGATATGAAGCTTGAAGGAATGTCTATTTCATTTATATTGACCAACAGCAGTCTTATAAATATAATCTAATTTATAGTTTTAGTTTTTGTTCCAGTAGCCGGCCGGTACCAAGTTTCAGTCCAGATGGCAGATGAGTAGCAACTCCATGGAAGATGTTTACTTAGATCTTCAACCAAGTCCAAGGCTTTACCATGTAAGCAATCAAGCAGCAAGGATGGCAGCTGGAATGAAGATTATTAATACATTGATCTTCAACCAAGTCTGAGGCTTTGCCATGTAAGCAATCAAGCAGCAAGGATAGCAGCTGGAATGAAGATTAATTATTACATTGATCTTCAACCAAGTCTGAGGCTTTGTCATGAAAGAAATAATGCAAGTATATTCAAGCCAATTAATTCTATACATTATCAGGAAAAATGTGATAAAGTCTATAAGCATAATCTATAAGTCAACACACATTTTTGTTATTTTGCACATTTACAACACACCAAAAAAGATATTTATCAGTTTGATAGATGTTTTTCCGGTACACGAATGAAATTTAATGCCATGAAAAGTAAATCCTGATAGAATTTTTACTTCAAGGGAGACTAATATAATAAACAGCAAGAATGTTTCTTTCAGTGGGAGATAACTCACTATTACCCAATCAGAATACAGAATAGATTAATAATAAATTAGGCTGACAATTTAACAACTTTGTAAAATATATAATTTGTGTCAATTTTAATTCTTTTTTAGGTAATAAAACAGTGGCAATGTTTTCATGAAGGGGAGTAAGACTTGTGGTATAAGATATCTTCAATACAAGTATGTATATAAATCCTCTATTTAAACAAATTTTATCATCATAATATAAGTTTACAGGGAAAAAATGTGCCCTAGGCTTAAAGTTGTAAGAGGTCAAATGGTTTTTTGTTGTTGACTTAAGGTTCTAAAATTTTGACTTGATCACACTGATGTCATTGTAAAGACTTGTATGCAGGCTTTTGCTAAACCACGAAATGAAGTACCAAAAACATTACAATTGTTCACCAAATAAGACGCTGAAAATGGCTCCATTGATGCAGGTCAGGATATGAAGCTTGAAGGAATGTCTATTTCATTTATATTGACCAACAGCAGTCTTATAAATATAATCTAATTGATGATTTTAGTTTTTGTTCCAGTAGCTGGCCAGTACCAAGTTTCAGTCCAGATGGCAGATGAGTAGCTACTTCGTTACAAGATGTTTACTAGATCTTCAACTGAGGCTTTGCCATGTTAGCAATCAAGCAGCAAAGGAAAGCAGCTGAAATGAAGATTAATTATTACATTGATCTTCAACCAAGTCTGAGGCTTTGTCATGAAAGAAATAATGCAAGTATATTCAAGCCAATTAATTCTGTACATTATCAGGGAAAATGTGATAAAGTCTAAGGATTATCCATAAGGCAACACACATTTTTGTTATTTTGCACATTTACAACACACAAAAATAGATATTTATACTGCAATCAGCTATTTTACTATACAGATAAAGCTATACGTATAAACATTAGCTTTATACGTCAATGACCTCAACTCACCTATAAGCCCCGCCTACTTACAACGTCACGTCACAACCATGACAACGTGTAGTAACAATGGTCAAACTTTTATGAATTTAAACCTGTTATGTCTTCAAATTGGTAATTTATATACTATGTTTATTAAATGCTATTAATTAAATTCATTTTCCCTTTCTAATTCCGTAAATTGTCAATGCTTACCGCCTAGACTACGCTCATAGGGAAATACCCCAAAATGGTACCCCAAGAGGGAAATTCCAAACACTTTTTTTTTGATAATATTTGTTTCATATTTTTATTATTTTTTTATTATTTTATCGATTTCAGTATAAAAACAATATACGTATAGTGTCTTGAAATATGAAATTTATTTGTGTTCGGCACGAAACGGGAAAATGCTCGGTAGAACCTCGCATTTTCCCGTTTCTAAGCCTCATACAAATAAATTTCATATTTCAAGACACTATACGTATATTGTCTAATTATCAGTTTGATAAATGTTTTTCCGGTACATGAATAAAATTTAATACCATGAAAAGTAAATCCTGATAGAATTTTTACTTCAAGGGAGACTACTAGTACAATAAACTGCAAGAATGTCTCTTTCAGTGGGAGATAACTCACTATTACCCAATCAGAATACAGAATAGATTAATAAAAATTTAGGCTGGCAATTTAACAAATTTGTAAAATATATAATTTGTGTCAATTTTAATTCCTTTTTAGGTTATAAAACAGTGCCAATGTTTTCATGAAAGGGAGTAAGACTTGTGGTATAAGATATCTTAAATACAAGTATGTATATAATTCCTTTATTTAAACAAGTTTTATTATACTGTCAATAAAAAGAAACAAACAATCAGCTACCCCTGGGCTTGAAAACTTTTGGTCAGTTGTTTTAATGTTTAATTTATTAGTACTGGTAATTGAAAATGTCAACTCCAACTAGATAGAGATCTTTGTCTGGTTTTATTGGTGTTTTGTAGATAAGTTTGTGTACAGGTCATATATTTAACTTCAAAATGTCATTAACGCAAAATCTCCCCCTAAGCTGTCAAGGCTGAGAGGGATTCTCACTGTTTGAGGTTTCAGAGGTTGGAAAGTATGTCATATTTGTTAGTGATGTTGGGATGTTGTCACATTGATGTTTTCTCTGCATCTTCTTTTACCTTAAAATGTTTATATCTATTTCTATATATAATGTACATAAGTATACCAACAGTGATTCCTTTTTCTACTATTTTGAATGACTTAGCATTTTATTTTTCAGGTTAGCATTACAGCGTGTCCTTACAGATTGATGTTGGAAATGGCTATAAGAGTTGACTTTTAAAGGTAAGAAAGAACTATTTTATAGATTTATAAAATTTTCGATTTAAGATCATGTGATTTTTATAATCTTTTTATAATTTAATATTTTCTGGAATGACCTGTCAAGTTTAAGGAAGGGAAAAATTACTGTTTTCAAAAGTTTCTCTGCTTTAATTGTTATTCCCAGTTTGCTATCTTCTTTTACCTTAAAATGTTTATATCTATTTCTATATATAATGTACATAAGTATACTAACAGTGATTCCTTTTTTACTATTTTCATTGACTAAGCATTTTATTTTTCAGGTTAGCATTACAGCTTGTTCTTACAGATTGATGTTGGAAATGGCTATTAGAGTTGACTTTTAAAGGTAAGAAAGAACTATTTTATAGATTTATAAAATTTTCGATTTAAGATCATGTGATTTTTATAATCTTTTTACAATTTAATATTTTCTGGAATGACTTGTCAAGTTTAAGGAAGGGAAAAATTACTGTTTTCAAAAGTTTCTCTGCTTTAATTGTTATTCCCAGTTTGCTATTTTTTGCCTATTTCAGTTTCTTAAAATATGACAGAAAATTGAAAAGTGTATTTCTTTTTCAGATTATGTGAATGTTCTTAACATGTTGACAGCTGAGCACTCTCTTCACAAGACATCAGATTTAACATCCTCATTCTGACACTGGACATGGCTGCCAATTTGTACATTCTGCACTACCAAACAGACGCCTTACATTTGCAAGGATTTTACTGCCAGTCTGAAGAAGACCAAGAGTGACCATATTTCCCTTTGCGGTCTTTCTAACTCTATGGAACAGTTTCCAATATGAATGGTTCATATAAATCTTGCATAAACAAGAGAAAGAATGTAGTTGATAAATTCTAAAATAATTAATGTAAAGATTCTCCATTTTCAACAAGAGTGGAAGTTTTAATTAAGGTTAGTGTATTGTGTTTTGAATTTTCACTCAACTTTCTTTTCCTCTCTACCATTAAATGCTATGGATTTTTTTTAACTTGTGGCTCAACAGATAAAATGGTTCTTATTAAGTTAAAATTTACATTTGTTAAGAATGGAGAATCTAAAAATAACAAAAATATTGTAAATATTTTTAGTATTAGCAATGGTTTTATATGGAAATCAAAAATATTATTGTCAAAATTGGTATAATGATACATTCAAGAGATTACACGTAGCAATATGTAAGTAATCCTTATTACTACCAGTCACAGCCATTTCTTGACTAAATATCAAGTCTATTGCTACAGGTACTCAACTCTGTTGTAATGGATCACAAGTCTAACAGGGTCAAGGGGAGGTAATGCACCTGTTTAATGCCTCATACTAGAAGTTTCTTTAGTGCACAGTTTACCAATATAACTTAGACATTCTCTTCTGTAATTTGAGCAGTACCAGAGTACTGGATCTGTTTTACAAAGCATCTATTAAACTTTTCATGCATTGACTGAATTTTTGACAAGTCCAAAAAATAGGAGAATATTGATAAAACAATGTCCTTACTTTCAGGGAATGTAAAATAATATAGTTTCTGTAAAACAATAATTTGTGTACTATATCTACTTAATATAATGTAAAATGTTGTATATTATTGTCGAGCCTTCGACTTTAGTCGAAAAAGCGAGACATAGCAATCCTACTTTTCGTCGGTGTCGTCGGCGGCGGCGTCGTCCACAAATATTCACTCTGTGGTTAAAGTTTTTGAAATTTTAATAACTTTCTTAAACTATCCTGGAAATGTACAAAACTTGGCCAGAAGCTTGTTTATGATCAGGAGATAGTATCCAGAAGTAAATTTTGTAAAAATAAAATTCCATTTTTTCCGTATTTTACTTATAAATGGACTTAGTTTTTCTTCCAGTTAACATTACATACAGTCTGCAGTTAAAGTATTTAAAAATAGCCTGGATTTTTACCAAACGTTGACAGACGCTTCTGACAATCAAAAGATAGTATCGAGAGGAATAATTTTATTAATTTTTTTTCATCATTTTTGATGAGTGTGTGATTAACAGCAAAAGTAGGCGAGACACTGGGTTCCGGGGAACCCTTACAAATTTTTGAATTATAGACCACCTTAACGTATAATTGTCCATATTTTGAGTTAAAGAGTCGATAGACTTTTCTATAATTTTGATATAATTTGTCCCATAAGTAGTGCACTACACCTTAAAAAACTGTTAAAACAAGTGTGCTTTTTTTATTTGTGTTTATTGTCTAAAAGAAATGCACTTTGAAATAACTGTTCTTGGGCCTAAGAGTTCAGTAAATGTAGATTCTGCAAATTCCCTGATCAGTAAATGTAGATTCTGCAATTTTCCTGATAAGGAGCTATGTACATAAAAGTCGAATTAGTTGAATTCCATTTTAAAGAGTTCACTTAGTCAGTAAAACAAATCACTTTACAAAGATTGCAGTGTACCTTTTTCCTTTCATATGAAACTTTTTTCTTCTTCTGTAGGATAGTTAGTGGTTCAAATATATGCCTGTTGAGAATAAAATTACATGCAAGTTTTCCAATAAAAAATGAAAATAAAATTTGCATCAGACTATACTGTCATCCAAAAAGGTCCAATGAAAGGGTCTTGTTGCGCTCAGACTTTTTGTATCATGTCAATTTAACATAGAAATTACCAAAAAGAAACAAATTGCTCTTTCCCATAGTTTCTATATGCACTTTTATATGTAAATATGTGTTACGGCCTAAATTGACCCCAACTTATTTTTAGTCTTGCATAGCCTATAGGACCATGTTATTACTGTGTGGTGTGCTATTTTTAACTTTTCATTCCAGTTAAAGCACATTGAAATATAAGAAAGAATTATTTATAGCAAAATTGCTTCACAAATTCTAATTCTGTTGAAAAATATCACAATTTGTTATAAGCACACCCCCCCCCCCCCAAAAAAAAAATTTTTATAAGTAATTTAGTTGCTGTTTTCCAGATTCCCTACAACATTATATATTTCACTTTCTATTCTTTGTCTGATATTATATCACAACACATTATTGTCATATTCTATGACTCTCCTCCCTTTCTTGAAGCCAAAACTAAACAGTATTTGATCGCTATATTGTTGACCATCAGAACTTCCCTTTTTATTATCCTTACAAAAATACGATGCTTTTCAATTAAAGATGACTTAAATTTGTACTTTTATTGACAATTACCCAGTGACTGGAATTCACGTGAACTACTTTTAACAAATGCGAACACAGATTTATGATTTTTTGCATCTTGTTTACATGTTTGTACTAGAATTATAGTATGCAGCTTATATCTGGAAACTTTTTAATTGAGAACAATTTTTACAAAACAAAAGCGAATTGTTTTACACCATGTACACTTAGGCGTTTTATAGCGGACTATAATATGGGCTTTGCTCATTGTTAAAGGCTGAACCTTGACCTAAAGTTGTTAATTTCTGTGTCATTTGGTCTCTTGTGGAGAGGTGTCTCAAAATCATACCACATCGTCTTTTTTATATATATTAAGTGAAAATACTTCTGGATCTTGAAGATGCCTAGGCATAAATTCCATTAAAAAAATATCCACAAAAAGATTGATCTTTTAAAAGCATAATTATGCCATGTGAATAAATTTATCAGTTTTCAAGAGTAAACTTGACAACATGTCATCCGTATATGTTAAAAGCAAGTAATTAAAATGACTGGTGCCACATATTTTTACATCCAAGATAATAGGTAGAAGTAAATTTATTTTCTGCTGCCCTGTAAACTAGAAATAGCGAGAACACTGGAGGAAACTCTCGGTGATGAGCAAAATTATTCTGTGTTCCATATGTGTTTTGCAGTTTTATTTACACCCAAAAGTGTTAAAAATTCAGAATTTGACAGATATTTCAAAAATCTTTACTTGTGAAAACGCAGAACCCAAAAAGGCTATCATTGTCGCCTATGTAAATAAATACTTCATTTAAACCTAAAGCGAAATAACAATTTCTGGTACATCACTATATTTTTCGAGATATATTAGAATTAGGATAGGTTAATCAATAAGCTACTAGGTAGTAAACTTTATCAGAAGAAAATTGCTGATCATAATGAACATATACCGGTCTATATCAAATTTTTACTGTTTTTTTATTCTTATGTTCTCTGTAAGAACCAGTATTCTGTCAAGGACCTTGTCTTTAGGCATTTCTCTTTGCATGTATTAAGGCATATAAAAAAGGAGGGGGGGGCATATTATTGCTAATTTAGTGACATTTGTGTATTTCTTATTGCATTATGTTTTCAAAATCTCCATAAAATATTAAAATAAGTTAAAAATTAAGAGGCTCTAAATTTTCTTAGTAACGTCAAATTGAATTTTCTGTACACGGTTTACATAAAACACATAACAGCTGTGATAAAATCTTAATTTCATCCTTTTCATATTTCATATAATTTTTATTTGCTCATACATTGGTGACAAACATATATAAATGAGTTATTAAATCATCAGCTTTAAGTTTTTAAATAGACCTAAATCAAACTTGATTTATCAAACACCTTGTTTTAAACTTAGCAGAACAGTTGAAATATGATGGTCAATGCCCCATGTCCTCTGCAAATGGGATAACTGTTAAGAAAGTCATTAAATGATGAACAATTGTTTCTTTGATCTAAAAAATTGAATATAAAAAGTAGGGATATACAGTAATCAACTAATGCAAAGGTTATCTGATTTTATTTCAGAAATAGTCAGTAAAATGGCTTTCATATGATTGACAAAATAAGGGGGTATAAAGGGGAGATAATTCTGACATAGTAGAAATTAGAATCCTGACTGCAAAAGTAGTAGTTTGATATGAAAATTTCCATATTATTTTCCAAAAGAGCATGCTAGGTTTATTTTGAATGGAAAATTTACAAAATAGTGTAAATTTCAAAAGTTATTGTTAATTGAAAAAATGAATGAGAGGTTTCCTGATGTTGATGTTAACTTGATCTTTTGAGGAATATTTTTTATGCATTTGGTTCTTGCATAACCTCAATAAGTAAATTCACAGTTTCCAATTTCTGTTGAAATTGATTGCATATAAGATAGACAAGTTTTGGTTCCTACGGCACCCTCATTAGTATTAAAACTACAGAAGAGTACAAAATTCCCAAGTGATAATGTGCACTTCACAATTTGTCACCATAAGAAGAAATTATAAATAGAAAGTGAAAGTAGGTATGAAAGTAAACTGGATCAAGAATGTTAAATGAAATTTGTTTTTGCAAATTTGGACGACAATTAATTGCAATTATGTACCATTTCAACAATAGAAGTAGTATAGACTTGCAAATCCGTACCATTACATCACAGGAAGTAGTATGGTTGTCTGAGTGAAGCCAATTGGAAGTATGTACCTCTTAGTGAAGCTAATTGGGAGCACACCCTCTGTCTTGTTGCGAAGCTAATTGGAAGCAGTACATATATACCTCTGTCTGCAAAAGCTAATTAGAAGCAGTACCCCTGGCAGAGTGGTCCCAATTAGAAGCACGTAACTCTGAGGGAAGCCAATTGGAAGCATGTACCTCTGCAAAATTTGATTAAACATTATTCAACAAATTTTATTTAACATTCTTTTTAAAGTTTAATTTCATACCAACTCTCATTTTATATTTATAATTACTCCCCTTGTTGACATTGTGACATGCAAATTATCACTTCACCATTTTGTACTCGCCTGTGGTTTTCATCCTGATGAAGATGCACTAGAAACAGAAACACGTAGATTTAAATTACTACAGCACACCCTCAAGTATTGTTATAATTAAGGGCCAAATTTTTTAAATTCAAAGGTGCATAATTTTAGTTTATGCACCTTTAAATGATAACTTAACTTACTGTAACTTTTTGACAGCCAAGGTTCCTCAAGATCTATAGGGAGGCTGATATAAGTTTGCTGTCAAGGGCATATGATACAGTAACAGGGGAGGTAATGATGTCGCTAATGTTAAATGTTACTTTTTACCATGTCAAATAGTTACATATTAAGAAAAGATTATTTTTTTGACTGATTTTTATCATTCAGACTGATTTAACTTGAAAATAAGTTCATGAACCCCTCTTTTTAAAAATGACATTAGGCTTGAAAATATATCAAGATTATTTGTGCCAATTTGAAGAAAACACCAATGGAAATTTTTTAAATAAGATAAATATACAGCCAAAAATGATGTTTTTTCTTTTACTAAAATCCGGCCTAAAGATCATTTGTGCCAATTTGAAGAAATCACCAATGATATATTTTAAATTAGATAATATATAAAATATCCAAAAATGACGTTTTTATTTTACTAAAATAATGAAAACATGAAAATGAATTATTTCAAAAGAATTGTTACACAAATTTAACTCAAAATACTCTTAATATGTAGAGATGATATTCCAGTTTTTTTTTTTTTTTTACAAAACTCCGCTTGTGTTTATCTTTTAAAACAAAAAAGTTAAGTATATTTTTCCATTAGAGGGAAATGTCCAAGAAACCAAAATGTCTAAAAATTTGACCCCATTTGTCTATAAAAGTAGCACATGAAGGTATATTTGTTATTACATAATTGAATTGACTAGGTGAATAAATAGCTTGTAAGCACAGTAATATAAAACTTAGGGTTTTTTATTATCAATAAATTAATTTTTATGCCCCAACTACGTAGTAGAGGGGCATTATGTTTTCTGGTCTGTGCATCAGTTCGCCCATTTGTCTGTTTATTCGTTCATCTGTTCGTCCGTCTGTTCATTCGTTCATCTGTTTGTCCGTCTGTCCCGCTTTAGGTTTAAGTTTTTGGTCAAAGTAGTTTTTGATGTAGTTGCAGTCCAATCAACTTGAAACTTAGTACCCCTGGTCCCAAATGATATAATCTTTTCAAATTTTAACGCCAAATTAAAGTTTTGACCCCAATTTCACTGGCCAGTGAACATAGAAATTGAAAGTTCAGGTTAAAGTTTTTGGTCAAGGTAGTTTTTGATGAAGTTGAAGTCCATTTAACTTGAAACTTAGTACACATGCTCCCCATGATATGATCTTTCTAATTTTAATGCCAAATTAAAGTTTTGATCCCAATTTCACGGTCCACTGAACATGGAAAATTATATTGTGAGTGGGGCATCCGTGTACTATGGACACATTCTTGTTTTAAGTTAAATTGTCAGAGGATGGGGTAGAATCATTGGTTCTTAAGTTAATGAATTCATAAGAACAGACTCTGTAAGCATATATATCAGTTTGTTAATTAATATTTGTGGTCTTGAAAAATCGTGATATCTTTGAAAATAAAATTATTACTCATGGTACCAAAAAGATTTTACTAGAAATTATTTTGTTATGTTTAAGTGAAAATGGAAACCCTTATTATTTCTTTGAACAGTTTTGAATTATGAACCTCATATATACTTTAAAAATTTGATTTTAATAAATGAAGAAAAAAGTTGTGATAATTTTCAGTATAAATTCAAATTGTAGATTTGACATGATAAATTACGAAATTTGTTATTTTTTCTAAACAACTCCCTAGTAAGCTTTAGATTAGAAAATCTTGAAAAAGAAAAAGAAAAAAAGTGTACTGGCAGTGAAAGGAATTTAATCACTTTAGAATGAATTAAAAATTTTCCAATGTTTATAGCTGCATACTAGGAATTGGTATTTGTTTACTTGACATAAAGAGGATTTTTATTTTTAGTCTTCGGGTCATGTATTAAAAAATGGATTTCCTGCAAGTTGGCTTTTGAGGCTTGAACTTCTTTTCTTTACTGAACTTCTTTTCTTTACACTATTGAACCTCAACCAAAAAGATACACTAGTTTTCTCTGCCAATTAAAAGTGGTGTGTTAACAAACAACTCGAAAAGATTTGCTATTTCAGTTAGTGTTTGGATATTAAATACTCTTTTACTTTGATAGAAACAGAAATCATCACAAATTCAATATCTCAAAACGGACATCATAAGGACTCTCCTGTGAGAATGTGGGAGCCCTACACTTTTCACTCTGTTCATCGGTCTAAATGCAAAATCTCCAAAAATATAGATAATAAACTGGATCAAGAATGTTAAATAAAATATGTTTTTGCAAATTTGGACGACAATTAATTGCAATTATGTACCATTTCAACAATAGAAGTAGTATAGACTTGCAAATCCATACCATTACATCACAGGAAGTAGTATGGTTGTCTGAGCGAAGCCAATTGGAAGTATGTACCTCTTAGTGAAGCTAATTGGGAGCACACCCTCTGTCTTGTTGCGAAGCTAATTGGAAGCAGTACATATATACCTCTGTCTGCAAAAGCTAATTAGAAGCAGTACCCCTGACAGAGTGGTCCCAATTAGAAGCACGTAACTCTGAGGGAAGCCAATTGGAAGCATGTACCTCTGCAAAATTTGATTAAACATTATTCAACAAATTTTATTTAACATTCTTTTTAAAGTTTAATTTCATACCAACTCTCATTTTATATTTATAATTACTCCCCTTGTTGACATTGTGACATGCAAATTATAACTCCACCATTTTGTACTCGCCTGTGGATTTCATCCTGATGAAGATGCACTAGAAACAGAAACACGTAGATTTAAATTACTACAGCACACCCTCAAGTATTGTTATAATTAAGGGCCAAAACCCCAAACCAAACAGATACACTAGTTTTCTCTGCCAATTAAAAGTGGTGTGTTTACAAACAACTCGAAAAGACTTGCTATTTCAGTTATTGTTTGGATACAAAAAATCAGACGATGATGATGGAAAACCAAGGAAAAAGAGTGCATGTGCACCAAAAAAGAAAAAATGCTATGATTTATAAATACAAACTTGCTTATAGGTGATTTGAACATCAAAAACTAAAACATTGTACAACACTTCATTAATTAATATTTACTTCAAACTAAAAGACAAAAAATAGCGTTGTTTTCATCCCTGAAAATATCAACTACAGATATTGAAACATATCCTTTAAATCAATATTGGCCTTACCCCCATAATTAAAATCATTAGTGTTCCTTACTGAAAATACCTATAAAAATATAACTGCTGAATGCCTCGCTTTTTTGTTATCAAATTTTTAGTGTAAAACATCACTCAAAGACCTTTGATATACTACTCTCATAAATTTTTTATACAACCGCAATTTTTATTATGTTCTTTAGTCATATATAGGTATCAAGTCGTCAGCGTCATCCAAAACCAGATGGTTTCCGGATAATAACATAAGTATAAGTAAATAGAAATCAATAAAATTTTAAACTATAACCACTGAAGGAAGGTTAAGATCAATTTTGGAGGTTTTTATCCCAACAGTTTAGGACCAAGGGGTCCAAAAGGGGTCAAAATAAGTATTTTTATAGTTTCAAGACAATAATTTGTGAATCTCTCTGGAATTGTACCACAAGGTTCCATTCCAAAAAAGAAAGTTTGATCTTGGGATTTATGGCCCCACTGTTCAGGAATTAGGGGCCAAAAACTATACTATTCTTATACTTTGTATAAATTGCTTATTTCTCGATGAATTTCAATAGGGTTTTATTCTTGAATTCTTGGAGTTCTTAAATATGGTAAATCTAACAGTGTATAAAGTTTTTGGAATTTGGTCTTCATTTTTTAAATGGGTCCAAAGAGTCCAAAATTAAACTTATTTGATTTCATCAAAAATTGAACTGTTGAAGTTCTTTGATATGCCAAATCTAATCGTGTATTTAAATATTTAATCTTGGGTCTCTTTTTCAAATTGGTCTACATTATGGTCCAAAGGGTGCAAAATAAAATTTATATAGTGTAGTTATTTTTATTGTCTTCACCTCGGAATAGCTGACCCTGTTAACATCTGCAGTCCACCAAATGGTGGCAGATATAGTGTAGTTATTTTTATTGTATTGTAACTTTGGAATAGCTGACCGTGTTAACATCTGCAGTCCAATAAATAGTGGCAGATATAGTGTAGTTATTTTTATTGTATTCACTTTGAAATAGCTGACCGTGTTAACATCTGCAGTCCAATGGTGGCAGATATAAGGTAGTTATTTTTATTGTCTTCACTTCGGAATACCTGACCGTGTTTACATCTGCAGTCCACCAAATGGTGGCAGATATTAGTGTAGTTATATTTATTGTATTGTAACTTTGGAATAACTGACCATGTTCACATCTGCAGTCCACCAACTGGTGGCAGATATAGTGTAGTTATATTTATTGTATTGTAACTTTGGAATAACTGACCATGTTCACATCTGCAGTCCATCAAATGGTGGCAGATATAAGGTGGTTATATTTATTGTATTGTAACTTTGGAATAGCTGACCGTGTTAACATCTGCAGTCCACCAAATGGTGGCAGATATAAGGTGATTATATTTATTGTGTTGTAACTTTGGAATAGCTGACGGTGTTTACATCTGCAGTCCACCAAATGGTGGCAGATATAAGGTGGTTATATTTATTGTATTGTAACTTTGGAATAACTGACCATGTTTACATCTGCAGTTCACCAAATGGTGGCAGATATAAGGTAGTTATATTTTTTGTTTAGTCTAATTGGAATAGCTGAATACCATTTTAACATTTGCAGTCCACCAAATGGTGGCAGATGTCATTAAACGTTGCAAGCCACATATTGGTGGCTAATGTCATAAATCATGTAAATATTTCCTTTTTGAATTTCCTAAGGAATCTTTCTTTATAAGTAATGTTTCTGTAAAAGATAATTTCAATCTTGCCATTCCTACAAATATTATTGCATTGTATGAATCTCCAGTTAAGATAATGTATATTGTGTAGTTAGATTCTAAGAGTTCCATTCCTCATCTGCAGTCCACCAAATAGTGGCAGGTGCTACATTTTACCATGTATTATTATTTATTTATACTGGTTTTTTTTCCAATATAGCTATTTAAACCTCAACATATGATATTCAAAACATTTCTAAATTTTCTATTATAGCTTTAGGTTTTACAATAGATATTTTACATTTTGTTTTTTTTATGCATAATACAAGGTATGTTTGTCATTTTATTACACATGTTACTGTACATATGTTTATTTCATATCATTTTTCAATTCGTCCCTTTATAAACAAACTAGCATCTTTTCTCTTATTAATTAAATATAATTTTATCAAATTATTTCTCACAATATCTTTTTATTGTTGCTTTAAAGCAAACTACAATTGCTTTAATTTATTTAAAATTATTCAACTTATTCAGACTTTAATTGTAAACAATTTTAAAGATTTAAATAATTCATTTCCATATATTGAAAAAAAACCCAAGGAAATAAATTTCCCTGAATGCGTACCAACACAAATGCAAGTCCATTATCAAACTCACACATTGACCTCAATAATCACACATCAAATCATATACATTTTGTACCATCAAGCTTCAGTTTCTATAGAACTTCCTTGAAATTTTATCTCTATTTTTTGCATCATGTCAGCATTAATAAAAACCATGGCCACTTCTCCTAAAAAACATGATAGTTCATCATGCCAAAATTAAAGTTACTTGCATATTTCACAAATTGTTTAGATCAATAAAATTCAGTAAAGATAAAACTATGCCTTTCAATGAAATAAAGACGATTGGTCATTATTAAAAAAACAAATCCCTGTATAAAAATTGTGCTTATTTTTATAAAAAAAAATAAAACCTGACAACCAACAATCTAAAACTAACGGCAATCCTATCAATTAATAGAGAAACACATTTTACTAGGAACAAACTTATTATATCAAACAGTACAAACTATAACCATACAAAATCAGAACCTTTATCATATTTATAGTCTATTATCTTTTGATCAGTTAGCAACTTAGCAGTATTATTCCTTCAAAGAAAATTTTAATTGTTCCAATTATATAATTCATTCATTTTGTTTTACATAAACTCTTATTAAATCATCCACAAGTACTGCTACAATCCACTATTCAACCATATATTATGTAAAAAACCACATGTTTTTGTTAAACTAAAATTTGAAATGAATGAGCCATCAACACATGTCTAATCTATAAAAGTATTCAAATGTAACTTGAAAAGATGTACTAAAGGGACGAAACTCACAAGGCCAAACCGACACATTAAATTGATTATCCCATTAAAATGTTTTGTTCATTATTTCATAAATGTAATTTATGTTTATCACATATTCAAAATTTTCTCTAAAACAATTTTTCACTATTTAGACTTTTCCACATTTTAGACTTAGTCAACTCGGCCTTGGGGGTATAGGCAGTACTAACTTTTCAAAGTTTGCGATCAAATTCTTATTTCTTTTATTTGCGCAGTCACCAGAAACTGATTCACTGGATTTCAACCAATTGAGTTATATTTTTTTGTTGTTAATAATATTGATGTGTGAAACACCTACTGATGAGTCCTTTTCACACATCCATATTATAATACTTTGTTACCAATTTCTATTAATTCCAGATTTTGATCTTTTACAACCTTACTACCACCTATATAATTAACATTTTGCAATAATTTTCCCCTGAAACATGCATAATAAAACAGTACCTATAGTCTGACCTATAGTCTAACGAATGCCATTAAACACGTATTATATCAATAACTGCATTAAACAGTTTCTAATCATTATTCATTCAAAACCATTTTTTTATACCACTGTCTCATACCCAACTTATTATAGTATACTGTTGTCCATCCGTCCATCATCCACACTTCAGACAATTAATAGAAAACACTTCCCACTACTTTCATGAAACTTTGTTGAAATATTGACCTAAGGTCCCTTTTGATTTTAATAAATTTCAGATTTTATGTTTCTGTGTTATGATGTTTTATATATGCTCAAAAAGGAGGGATTTTTTGGTTTCTGGACGCCTACAGGTGCAGGAGTTTCTCGCTACATTGAAAACCCATTAGTGGCCTTCGCTGTTGTCTGCTCTATGGTCGGGTTGTTGTCGCTTTGACACTCACCCCATTTCCTATCTCAATTATTCTCATAACACTTTCACAAAATTTTATGAAACTTTGGTTAATTATCTATGTCTTTTGACTTCAGCTACCTTTCAAAAATTACAACAAGATTAACAACTACAGGTCCTCGAATAGCCTTCAACAATGACAAAAGCTCAAACAGCACAGTCAGCTATAAAGAGCCTAAAATGACAAATATAAAACAAATCAAATGAGAAAACTAATAGCCTAATAAATGTACAAAAAAAATCTGTTAAACCTTTAAGCAAGCCTAAAAGGAATCAGGCACATAATGCGCCTACAGTGCAGCTATTTATTACAGAGATTTATTAACAAACTCCATATTCAAACTCTCAACAATTTAATTCATAGAGGGGGGTGGAAGTTGAAGCCCCCTTTTCCTATCAGTCAATCATTTGAATGAAGACGTGTACACATCGACTAAGTTTGTTAATACACATTTCCAGTCTAGCTTTCAATGCATTTGTAACAACCTTTAACCCCACTGACTATTTGCATCTGTGTCCATACTTGTTTGGATATAAAATACTCTTTTACTTTGATAGAAACAAATCATCACAAATTCAATATCTCAAAACGGACATCATAAGGACTCCCCTGTGAGAATGTGGGAGCCCTACAGTTTTCACTTTATTCGTCGGTCTACAATTTTTGTAAATGCTAAATCTCCAAAAATATAGATAGGTATATTTTTCACAGTTTTTTTGATGTGCATCATATGTCAATATGTGCATATTTATTTTTGGTGGGAAAAAAAAATCACAAATTTTGAAAAACATTTTTTTAAGCCCCACCTACGATAGTAGAGGGGCATTATGTTTTCTGGTCTGTGCCTACGTTCGTTCGTTTGTTTGTTCGTCTGTCCTTCCATTCGTTTGTCCCGCTTCAGGTTACAGTTTTTGGTCGAGGTAGTTTTTGATGAAGTTGAAGTCCAATCAACTTGAAACTCAGTACACATGATATAATCTTTCTAATTTAAATGCCAAATAAGTGTTTTGACCCCAATTTCACGGTTCACTGAAAATAGAAAATGATAGTGCAAATTTCAGGGTAAAGTTTTTGGTCAAGGTAGTTTTTGATGAAGTTGAAGTCCAATCGACTTGAAACTTAGTATACATGTTCCCTGTGATATGATCTTTCTAGTTTAAATGCTAAATTAGAGTTTTTACCCCAATTTCACGGTCCACTAAACACAGAAAATGATAGTGTGAGTGGGGCATCTGTGTACTATGGACACATTCCTCTATTAAATTAATTGCCAATGTGAAAGGGTCAGGTTCCATAAGTGCCTTTAATGATCCTTAGGATGAAAAGTGTTTCTAGTTGATGCTTATGTGCCAGAAAGTGAAATACTATTAAAACTTTGCCAGTAGCATCCTAATTATGTTGAAAATAGGTTTTTTTTGTGATAGTTAATTTCAACAACAATGAGGCCAAGGAAATAAAGGAATTAGGGTTCCACAAACTATATTCAAGTCTATAATTAATTTGTTATAACAAACACAATGTGTAGAAGTAGGTTTTGTTGATGCATCGAAACCTTTTTAAATGTATAACTTTGTTTGTATTGTATCAGAATTATTTATTTGCTTATGTGACATGTGCCACACAAAATGTTCTTGCCCAGCCTGAAACTGTCATTTTTCTAGCTTTTTTTTCTAAAAACCAGACTGAGTGCTGGTATGCAGCAAATAAGAATGAATCAACAATAAATACTGCAATGTATTTTGTACAACTAGTATTTTCCTAATGATACCTTTAAGTGACCTTATCCTTGGTGTAATTAAATCCTTTTCTTCCTTTTAATTGTAAGATGATATACTTCAGTGGCAAAAAATGTAGTTGCAATTTGAGATTTTTTAATATAGTGGAAGCAGATTAGTTGTCATTTAAGTATTTTGTAGCATGATGTATTGTAATTAAATTTTGCTTGTCTTTCATAGATTTATGGTTGAAAATATTTTGAAAACTTTCACTTTCTACCCAGAGTGTCAAGTTTCTTTTTATATACTCTAAATTATATATTTTAACATGATCGTGTATGTTGTTTTGATTAGTTCTCCTTTTTTTTATACTGTCCAAAGTATACCTCCTGACACAGTTCTTCCAAGCAATTAGTTATAAAGCAGGTTTCCAACATTTTCCACTACATATTTATTTAATCTCGTTTTAAATACAGTTTACAAGTAATTATATATTTTTCAGCGTTTCGCAGTATAGCGAAAAAATACTGTCTTAAATTTTCTTTCATATTTTGTATGGGTCAATGATGTATGATTTGATCGTTCATGTGACCTAATGTTTTGTTATGCTAATTTGTTTTTCGCGGGTTTGTGAGAAAAAAATGTCTAGGTGGTCATTCTAGTCGTAGACATTGACAGTTAAAACTTCCTTTTATGTATAAAAATTTGTCTTTTTATATAATTATAATCATGATGGAGTACGGCATCATTACCCAGAAACAGTTCTTGCATTGCTCCGTGACGCAGGTTTCCAAACTATTTGGTTTTTCCTGGGCGGCGAGTGTCTGTTTATGACGGGTATTCAAAATATGATATTTAATATTTGGAATGTTCTTGGATGTTAATAGATTTACCAGTATTACTATTGTTGCAGAAAGTATATATTTTTTTTTCTCTCCAACTTATGTGTAAACTACTAATTAGTATATATATACTATTACTGTGTTATATGATGTTTGCATATGTATATGAGATTATTGTATTGTATTACATTACAAATTTGATTAAATGCTGGCTCAAGTCTGTCTGCACGGCAAAATGCATATTTGAGTTGAGTCTATTTAGATGGCCAAAATTATTGTGTAGTTAGGACCATTAATTATCATTATAATGATTTTCTTTATGTGTATATGTTTATGCTTATGAGTTGTATTCATGTATATTGTATGTAATAATTTCCTAGACATAAAAGTATAACAGGAATTGTTTGTCTTCTTGCATATTTGTGATACATGTAGGCATAGGAATTTTAGCACCAAAAAATTTGGATTGTAACATGTGAAAAGTGACATCTTAATGTATTTATTTGTAGCCTGAACTTGTCCTTGTCCTAATGATAAAAAGATTTCTTTTTTACTTACACATTTACAAACAAAATTATGTTTTTTTTTTTCTCATTTGCCTAGTGAGGTCCAATGCTCGAGTTTCGCTTGCATTGACAAATATAGTTTGTATAGTTATTCAAATGCATAAGGTTGAAATGAGATTATTTCTCTAGTACACAAGTTACTGAATTCATATTGCATTACATGTATGTTTATATTGATAATTTGTCTTATTAAATCGGCAGCTAACAATATGCAGTACTTCAGCTAGTCAACAAAATAAGTTTGTGTTGTGTTTTTCTTTGAGGAGTTAAAGGTTAAATGTATTTACGGTAGTTGAAAGAAGACTTATTTTAAGATCTGATGTCCTTCAAGCTGTCTGAGTTGTTGATAAAAATAAGAGGAGGTACGATTGCCATTTAGACTCAACTCTCCACAAGAGACCAAATGACACTGAAATTAGCAATCATAGGTCACGGTACAGCCTTCAATAATGAGCAAAACCCATACCGCATAGTCAGCTATAAAAGGCCTTGAAATGACAAATGTAAAACAATTCAAACATTTGTTTTGTTTATATTAAAAAGTAGATGTGGTATGATTGCCAATGAGACAACTCGTTCTTCACAAGAGACTAAAATGACACAGAAGTTAACAACTATAGGTCACTGTACGGCCTTCAACAATGAGCAAAGCCCATACCGCTTAGTCGGCCTATATATTTGAGGGAAAGAAGTTAAGGTTATAGTTATCAAAGGTTCCAGGCTTCTAATTTAATATGCCAGATGTGAGAATATGTATACCATCTTTTCCGCAAGTTTATTGTTTCCTGTTTTCTGTTTGATTAAATTGATAACTAAGATCCATTTTATTGTTGAGCCTGTAACCTTTGTTGCAGAAAGCTCGACATAGGGATAGTGATCCGGCAGCTGCTACGGCGAACTTCTTAAAAGACCTTATATTTTTGAAGGTGGAAGACCTGGATGCTTCATACTTTGTATATAGATGTTTCATGTTACGAAGTTTCCGTCAATTACATGTTCAATGTCCTTGACCTCATTTTCATGGTACAGTGACTACTTGAAAAATAGATTTTTTTGTTATGTTTAATTCTTTCTTATTAATAGGATAGCTATATTTGGTATGTGCATACCTTGCAAGGTCATCATGCTCGTCAGCCAGTTTTCACTTGACCTCGACCTCATTTCATGGATCAGTGAAAGTCAAGTCCAGTTCTCAGATATTATAAGCAATAGGTCTAGTATATTCGGTGTATGGAATGATTTTAAAGTGTACATGTCTGGCTGACAGGTGTCATCTGACCTTGACCTCATTTCATGGTTCAGTGGTCAAAATTAAGTTTTTGAATTTTGGTAATTTTTTCTAATACTATATGTAATAGGTCAACTATATTTGGTGTATGGAAATATTTTATGATCTATGTTAGTCGCACAGGTTTTATTTGACCTTGACCTCATTTTTGCAGTTCATTGCTGGTTGTTAATTTATAAGCAATAGGTAACCATATTTGTTGTATGGAATAATTGTTAGCTGTACATGTCTGCCTGGCAGGGTTCATCTGACCTTGACCAATGTTTAGTTTTCTTGGTTAATGTTGAGTTTATGTGATAGTTGTAATAAAGCTTTATATTAAGGACTATCAACATAATATCAATGATTAGTAAAGAAGGTGAGACATTTCAGCAGGTAACAATGTACCAAATAAAATTACATGGGCGTAGCCATTTTATGAAGGGAACATGACATAGAGATAAAAATAGATGGCTCTCTGTGATTGGTTGTTATATCTTTTATATATTTTTCTTCTGGAAAGCATTATGAATGAAGTTTCATGCAAGCACAAATTTGTCCTTAAATGTATAGTATGAAGGGCCGGAAATATTTTTTTTATGTTGCTCAAAATTTTGGAAATTGTTCTGTGAAATCGTCAGGTATCGTGAAAAACTCCAAAATTCACCAAGAAAAGCCATGGGACCATATATATTTGAGTGCGGTAAAATCGCAAATAGATATCGAGCTTCAATTAGACAACAGCAGTTTTTCCGTAATTAGTTTATTAAAAGCGCCTTTCAAGGAGATAATTGCTAAAAATAGCATTGCCGGCAATGGGGCCACCATTTAGTACTTCTATATCCAGCATGTGCACTCTTGTTACATCTAGTGAGCTGTTTATTTAGCAATTCGGCAAATGGCAGTTAGCAGGGTTTAAGAACATGCCTTGTTCAACCTGTTAGTCAAATGCGTTTTGTTAAAATATACTTTTTTACTGTTTTGGTCTTTTAGAAAATGCTGTTTGTGCTGTATTTAGACGCCTCTGCCAAGAAATTTGTTTTGCATGCACACTTAAAGTCGTATAAAAATTGCGTTTTTTATCCAACGCAATCATGTTTGAAATTTGTTTTCAATTTAGACTTGTTTATATTGATTTGACAAAACCTATCATGTTAATACCCCTGCTATAAAGAGCGGTATATAGTGATGGCAGATGCACATGTCCATCCATCCCTATAACAGTACTTCTGAAAACAGTAGAGCAATGTTTGTGAAAGAAGCACTTCTCATGAATATTCAAAGAATAGACTCACAAATACATCACTGAGTCTATTCTCCAAAAACTGGAAACAAACTTTTTTTTCCTAAAAAATCCTCCCCAGAAAATCAAATGGTTGCTGCCTAAGGGCTAAGGTGTCAACAATTGATAAGTGTCATATCGCATCTCTTCGTTGAGCTTCTGATGTTTTAGAACATATGAGATAGTCGTTGAATATTGATTAGTGGCATAATTGATCAGATGGATGTTTGTATCCCAAGCTAAGTTTTGACGATTTTGAAAGGGAGATAATCACGATAATTTTCATGTATTAATGAATTTATATACGATTTTCTTTGTGAATTGTAATTTTAACAAATGTGATATTTTTTCATTACTATTTGCACACGTGTGTCCCAATGCAGACTAGTTCTAGTCCATTTTCTTGTGTCAATCTGTAACTTTCTTATGACGAAGTAAAACCCATTTTTCCAAGCACTAGCTAGTGCTACTATGTTAAAGAAAGTTGCACACAGCGTGTTCCTGGGGAAATGAACCGTTGCTTTATACATGTATTTCCGCCTTATGTTTGTAGGTATTTTTCCGTAATCCTTCCAAGCACAAGCTAGTGCTAATGTGTATCGATTATTAGCACATAACAAGTACCTGGAAACATTTTGGACATGGGTGGTACCTTTTGAGTTCTTCTGTATTCCTGTGGTGAAGTTATTTCCGACTCCTCTCCAAGCACAGGCTAGTGCTAATGCTTGTTTATCATTTGCACATAACAAGTACTTGGGAATATATCAGATTGATCTGTAAATCTGTCGACTTTGTCTTCGTCTTCGTCTTGCTTTTCTTTTCCATTATCTCTTGATGCTGTGATGTTAAAAACCTTTGATCTCTCTCCAAGCACAGGCTAGTGCTAATGCTGTATTTTCATAAGCACATAACAAGTACCTGGAAAGATCTCAATGTAATTTTCTCGGCTTCTCTGATGTTATCAAATTTTCATCTGTTTTTTTCTTCTTCCTCTAAGATGCAAATTGCCAATCCCCTCTCCAAGCACAGACTAGTGCTAATGTAAATTTATCATTAGCACTTAGTAAGTACCCGGGAAGATCTCAGCTTTATTTTCGACTTTCTTCTTCTGATGAAATGTTGGTTCTGACAATCTTACATCAAGTCTTTGTATTTAAGGGCTAAGGTGTCAACAATTGATAAGTGTCATATCGCATCTCTTCGTTGAGCTTCTGATGTTTTAGAACATATGAGATAGTCGTTGAATATTGATTAGTGGCATAATTGATCAGATGGATGTTTGTATCCCAAGCTAAGTTTTGACGATTTTGAAAGGGAGATAATCACGATAATTTTCATGTATTAATGAATTTATATACGATTTTCTTTGTGAATTGTAATTTTAACAAATGTGATATTTTTTCATTACTATTTGCACACGTGTGTCCCAATGCAGACTAGTTCTAGTCCATTTTCTTGTGTCAATCTGTAACTTTCTTATGACGAAGTAAAACCCATTTTTCCAAGCACAAGCTAGTGCTACTATGTTAAAGAAAGTTGCACACAGCGTGTTCCTGGGGAAATGAACCGTTGCTTTATACATGTATTTCTGCCTTATGTTTGTAGGTATTTTTCCGTAATCCTTCCAAGTACAAGCTAGTGCTAATGTGTATCGACTATTAGCACATAACAAGTACCTTGAAACATTTTGGACATGGGTGGTACCTTTTGAGTTCTTCTGTATTCCTGTGGTGAAGTTATTTCCGACTCCTCTCCAAGCACAGGCTAGTGCTAATGCTTGTTTATCATTTGCACATAACAAGTACTTGGGAAGATATCAGATTGATCTGTAAATCTGTCGACTTTGTCTTCGTCTTCGTCTTGCTTTTCTTTTCCATTATCTCTTGATGCTGTGATGTTAAAAACCTTTGATCTCTCTCCAAGCACAGGCTAGTGCTAATGCTGTATTTTCATAAGCACATAACAAGTACCTGGAAAGATCTCAATGTAATTTTCTCGGCTTCTCTGATGTTATCAAATTTTCATCTGTTTTTTTCTTCTTCCTCTAAGATGCAAATTGCCAATCCCCTCTCCAAGCACAGACTAGTGCTAATGTAAATTTATCATTAGCACTTAGTAAGTACCCGGGAAGATCTCAGCTTTATTTTCGACTTTCTTCTTCTGATGAAATGTTGGTTCTGACAATCTTACATCAAGTCTTTGTATTTAAGGGCTAAGGTGTCAACAATTGATAAGTGTCATATCGCATCTCTTCGTTGAGCTTCTGATGTTTTAGAACATATGAGATAGTCGTTGAATATTGATTAGTGGCATAATTGATCAGATGGATGTTTGTATCCCAAGCTAAGTTTTGACGATTTTGAAAGGGAGATAATCACGATAATTTTCATGTATTAATGAATTTATATACGATTTTCTTTGTGAATTGTAATTTTAACAAATGTGATATTTTTTCATTACTATTTGCACACGTGTGTCCCAATGCAGACTAGTTCTAGTCCATTTTCTTGTGTCAATCTGTAACTTTCTTATGACGAAGTAAAACCCATTTTTCCAAGCACAAGCTAGTGCTACTATGTTAAAGAAAGTTGCACACAGCGTGTTCCTGGGGAAATGAACCGTTGCTTTATACATGTATTTCTGCCTTATGTTTGTAGGTATTTTTCCGTAATCCTTCCAAGTACAAGCTAGTGCTAATGTGTATCGACTATTAGCACATAACAAGTACCTTGAAACATTTTGGACATGGGTGGTACCTTTTGAGTTCTTCTGTATTCCTGTGGTGAAGTTATTTCCGACTCCTCTCCAAGCACAGGCTAGTGCTAATGCTTGTTTATCATTTGCACATAACAAGTACTTGGGAAGATATCAGATTGATCTGTAAATCTGTCGACTTTGTCTTCGTCTTCGTCTTGCTTTTCTTTTCCATTATCTCTTGATGCTGTGATGTTAAAAACCTTTGATCTCTCTCCAAGCACAGGCTAGTGCTAATGCTGTATTTTCATAAGCACATAACAAGTACCTGGAAAGATCTCAATGTAATTTTCTCGGCTTCTCTGATGTTATCAAATTTTCATCTGTTTTTTTCTTCTTCCTCTAAGATGCAAATTGCCAATCCCCTCTCCAAGCACAGACTAGTGCTAATGTAAATTTATCATTAGCACTTAGTAAGTACCCGGGAAGATCTCAGCTTTATTTTCGACTTTCTTCTTCTGATGAAATGTTGGTTCTGACAATCTTACATCAAGTCTTTGTATTTAAGGGCTAAGGTGTCAACAATTGATAAGTGTCATATCGCATCTCTTCGTTGAGCTTCTGATGTTTTAGAACATATGAGATAGTCGTTGAATATTGATTAGTGGCATAATTGATCAGATGGATGTTTGTATCCCAAGCTAAGTTTTGACGATTTTGAAAGGGAGATAATCACGATAATTTTCATGTATTAATGAATTTATATACGATTTTCTTTGTGAATTGTAATTTTAACAAATGTGATATTTTTTCATTACTATTTGCACACGTGTGTCCCAATGCAGACTAGTTCTAGTCCATTTTCTTGTGTCAATCTGTAACTTTCTTATGACGAAGTAAAACCCATTTTTCCAAGCACAAGCTAGTGCTACTATGTTAAAGAAAGTTGCACACAGCGTGTTCCTGGGGAAATGAACCGTTGCTTTATACATGTATTTCTGCCTTATGTTTGTAGGTATTTTTCCGTAATCCTTCCAAGCACAAGCTAGTGCTAATGTGTATCGATTATTAGCACATAACAAGTACCTGGAAACATTTTGGACATGGGTGGTACCTTTTGAGTTCTTCTGTATTCCTGTGGTGAAGTTATTTCCGACTCCTCTCCAAGCACAGGCTAGTGCTAATGCTTGTTTATCATTTGCACATGACAAGTACTTGGGAATATATCAGATTGATCTGTAAATCTGTCGACTTTGTCTTCGTCTTCGTCTTGCTTTTCTTTTCCATTATCTCTTGATGCTGTGATGTTAAAAACCTTTGATCTCTCTCCAAGCACAGGCTAGTGCTAATGCTGTATTTTCATAAGCACATAACAAGTACCTGGAAAGATCTCAATGTAATTTTCTCGGCTTCTCTGATGTTATCAAATTTTCATCTGTTTTTTTCTTCTTCCTCTAAGATGCAAATTGCCAATCCCCTCTCCAAGCACAGACTAGTGCTAATGTAAATTTATCATTAGCACTTAGTAAGTACCCGGGAAGATCTCAGCTTTATTTTCGACTTTCTTCTTCTGATGAAATGTTGGTTCTGACAATCTTACATCAAGTCTTTGTATTTAAGGGCTAAGGTGTCAACAATTGATAAGTGTCATATCGCATCTCTTCGTTGAGCTTCTGATGTTTTAGAACATATGAGATAGTCGTTGAATATTGATTAGTGGCATAATTGATCAGATGGATGTTTGTATCCCAAGCTAAGTTTTGACGATTTTGAAAGGGAGATAATCACGATAATTTTCATGTATTAATGAATTTATATACGATTTTCTTTGTGAATTGTAATTTTAACAAATGTGATATTTTTTCATTACTATTTGCACACGTGTGTCCCAATGCAGACTAGTTCTAGTCCATTTTCTTGTGTCAATCTGTAACTTTCTTATGACGAAGTAAAACCCATTTTTCCAAGCACAAGCTAGTGCTACTATGTTAAAGAAAGTTGCACACAGCGTGTTACTGGGGAAATGAACCGTTGCTTTATACATGTATTTCTGCCTTATGTTTGTAGGTATTTTTCCGTAATCCTTCCAAGCACAAGCTAGTGCTAATGTGTATCGATTATTAGCACATAACAAGTACCTGGAAACATTTTGGACATGGGTGGTACCTTTTGAGTTCTTCTGTATTCCTGTGGTGAAGTTATTTCCGACTCCTCTCCAAGCACAGGCTAGTGCTAATGCTTGTTTATCATTTGCACATAACAAGTACTTGGGAATATATCAGATTGATCTGTAAATCTGTTGACTTTGTCTTCGTCTTCGTCTTGCTTTTCTTTTCCATTATCTCTTGATGCTGTGATGTTAAAAACCTTTGATCTCTCTCCAAGCACAGGCTAGTGCTAATGCTGTATTTTCATAAGCACATAACAAGTACCTGGAAAGATCTCAATGTAATTTTCTCGGCTTCTCTGATGTTATCAAATTTTCATCTGTTTTTTTCTTCTTCCTCTAAGATGCAAATTGCCAATCCCCTCTCCAAGCACAGACTAGTGCTAATGTAAATTTATCATTAGCACTTAGTAAGTACCCGGGAAGATCTCAGCTTTATTTTCGACTTTCTTCTTCTGATGAAATGTTGGTTCTGACAATCTTACATCAAGTCTTTGTATTTAAGGGCTAAGGTGTCAACAATTGATAAGTGTCATATCGCATCTCTTCGTTGAGCTTCTGATGTTTTAGAACATATGAGATAGTCGTTGAATATTGATTAGTGGCATAATTGATCAGATGGATGTTTGTATCCCAAGCTAAGTTTTGACGATTTTGAAAGGGAGATAATCACGATAATTTTCATGTATTAATGAATTTATATACGATTTTCTTTGTGAATTGTAATTTTAACAAATGTGATATTTTTTCATTACTATTTGCACACGTGTGTCCCAATGCAGACTAGTTCTAGTCCATTTTCTTGTGTCAATCTGTAACTTTCTTATGACGAAGTAAAACCCATTTTTCCAAGCACTAGCTAGTGCTACTATGTTAAAGAAAGTTGCACACAGCGTGTTCCTGGGGAAATGAACCGTTGCTTTATACATGTATTTCCGCCTTATGTTTGTAGGTATTTTTCCGTAATCCTTCCAAGCACAAGCTAGTGCTAATGTGTATCGATTATTAGCACATAACAAGTACCTGGAAACATTTTGGACATGGGTGGTACCTTTTGAGTTCTTCTGTATTCCTGTGGTGAAGTTATTTCCGACTCCTCTCCAAGCACAGGCTAGTGCTAATGCTTGTTTATCATTTGCACATAACAAGTACTTGGGAATATATCAGATTGATCTGTAAATCTGTCGACTTTGTCTTCGTCTTCGTCTTGCTTTTCTTTTCCATTATCTCTTGATGCTGTGATGTTAAAAACCTTTGATCTCTCTCCAAGCACAGGCTAGTGCTAATGCTGTATTTTCATAAGCACATAACAAGTACCTGGAAAGATCTCAATGTAATTTTCTCGGCTTCTCTGATGTTATCAAATTTTCATCTGTTTTTTTCTTCTTCCTCTAAGATGCAAATTGCCAATCCCCTCTCCAAGCACAGACTAGTGCTAATGTAAATTTATCATTAGCACTTAGTAAGTACCCGGGAAGATCTCAGCTTTATTTTCGACTTTCTTCTTCTGATGAAATGTTGGTTCTGACAATCTTACATCAAGTCTTTGTATTTAAGGGCTAAGGTGTCAACAATTGATAAGTGTCATATCGCATCTCTTCGTTGAGCTTCTGATGTTTTAGAACATATGAGATAGTCGTTGAATATTGATTAGTGGCATAATTGATCAGATGGATGTTTGTATCCCAAGCTAAGTTTTGACGATTTTGAAAGGGAGATAATCACGATAATTTTCATGTATTAATGAATTTATATACGATTTTCTTTGTGAATTGTAATTTTAACAAATGTGATATTTTTTCATTACTATTTGCACACGTGTGTCCCAATGCAGACTAGTTCTAGTCCATTTTCTTGTGTCAATCTGTAACTTTCTTATGACGAAGTAAAACCCATTTTTCCAAGCACAAGCTAGTGCTACTATGTTAAAGAAAGTTGCACACAGCGTGTTCCTGGGGAAATGAACCGTTGCTTTATACATGTATTTCTGCCTTATGTTTGTAGGTATTTTTCCGTAATCCTTCCAAGTACAAGCTAGTGCTAATGTGTATCGACTATTAGCACATAACAAGTACCTTGAAACATTTTGGACATGGGTGGTACCTTTTGAGTTCTTCTGTATTCCTGTGGTGAAGTTATTTCCGACTCCTCTCCAAGCACAGGCTAGTGCTAATGCTTGTTTATCATTTGCACATAACAAGTACTTGGGAAGATATCAGATTGATCTGTAAATCTGTCGACTTTGTCTTCGTCTTCGTCTTGCTTTTCTTTTCCATTATCTCTTGATGCTGTGATGTTAAAAACCTTTGATCTCTCTCCAAGCACAGGCTAGTGCTAATGCTGTATTTTCATAAGCACATAACAAGTACCTGGAAAGATCTCAATGTAATTTTCTCGGCTTCTCTGATGTTATCAAATTTTCATCTGTTTTTTTCTTCTTCCTCTAAGATGCAAATTGCCAATCCCCTCTCCAAGCACAGACTAGTGCTAATGTAAATTTATCATTAGCACTTAGTAAGTACCCGGGAAGATCTCAGCTTTATTTTCGACTTTCTTCTTCTGATGAAATGTTGGTTCTGACAATCTTACATCAAGTCTTTGTATTTAAGGGCTAAGGTGTCAACAATTGATAAGTGTCATATCGCATCTCTTCGTTGAGCTTCTGATGTTTTAGAACATATGAGATAGTCGTTGAATATTGATTAGTGGCATAATTGATCAGATGGATGTTTGTATCCCAAGCTAAGTTTTGACGATTTTGAAAGGGAGATAATCACGATAATTTTCATGTATTAATGAATTTATATACGATTTTCTTTGTGAATTGTAATTTTAACAAATGTGATATTTTTTCATTACTATTTGCACACGTGTGTCCCAATGCAGACTAGTTCTAGTCCATTTTCTTGTGTCAATCTGTAACTTTCTTATGACGAAGTAAAACCCATTTTTCCAAGCACAAGCTAGTGCTACTATGTTAAAGAAAGTTGCACACAGCGTGTTCCTGGGGAAATGAACCGTTGCTTTATACATGTATTTCTGCCTTATGTTTGTAGGTATTTTTCCGTAATCCTTCCAAGTACAAGCTAGTGCTAATGTGTATCGACTATTAGCACATAACAAGTACCTTGAAACATTTTGGACATGGGTGGTACCTTTTGAGTTCTTCTGTATTCCTGTGGTGAAGTTATTTCCGACTCCTCTCCAAGCACAGGCTAGTGCTAATGCTTGTTTATCATTTGCACATAACAAGTACTTGGGAAGATATCAGATTGATCTGTAAATCTGTCGACTTTGTCTTCGTCTTCGTCTTGCTTTTCTTTTCCATTATCTCTTGATGCTGTGATGTTAAAAACCTTTGATCTCTCTCCAAGCACAGGCTAGTGCTAATGCTGTATTTTCATAAGCACATAACAAGTACCTGGAAAGATCTCAATGTAATTTTCTCGGCTTCTCTGATGTTATCAAATTTTCATCTGTTTTTTTCTTCTTCCTCTAAGATGCAAATTGCCAATCCCCTCTCCAAGCACAGACTAGTGCTAATGTAAATTTATCATTAGCACTTAGTAAGTACCCGGGAAGATCTCAGCTTTATTTTCGACTTTCTTCTTCTGATGAAATGTTGGTTCTGACAATCTTACATCAAGTCTTTGTATTTAAGGGCTAAGGTGTCAACAATTGATAAGTGTCATATCGCATCTCTTCGTTGAGCTTCTGATGTTTTAGAACATATGAGATAGTCGTTGAATATTGATTAGTGGCATAATTGATCAGATGGATGTTTGTATCCCAAGCTAAGTTTTGACGATTTTGAAAGGGAGATAATCACGATAATTTTCATGTATTAATGAATTTATATACGATTTTCTTTGTGAATTGTAATTTTAACAAATGTGATATTTTTTCATTACTATTTGCACACGTGTGTCCCAATGCAGACTAGTTCTAGTCCATTTTCTTGTGTCAATCTGTAACTTTCTTATGACGAAGTAAAACCCATTTTTCCAAGCACAAGCTAGTGCTACTATGTTAAAGAAAGTTGCACACAGCGTGTTCCTGGGGAAATGAACCGTTGCTTTATACATGTATTTCTGCCTTATGTTTGTAGGTATTTTTCCGTAATCCTTCCAAGCACAAGCTAGTGCTAATGTGTATCGATTATTAGCACATAACAAGTACCTGGAAACATTTTGGACATGGGTGGTACCTTTTGAGTTCTTCTGTATTCCTGTGGTGAAGTTATTTCCGACTCCTCTCCAAGCACAGGCTAGTGCTAATGCTTGTTTATCATTTGCACATAACAAGTACTTGGGAATATATCAGATTGATCTGTAAATCTGTCGACTTTGTCTTCGTCTTCGTCTTGCTTTTCTTTTCCATTATCTCTTGATGCTGTGATGTTAAAAACCTTTGATCTCTCTCCAAGCACAGGCTAGTGCTAATGCTGTATTTTCATAAGCACATAACAAGTACCTGGAAAGATCTCAATGTAATTTTCTCGGCTTCTCTGATGTTATCAAATTTTCATCTGTTTTTTTCTTCTTCCTCTAAGATGCAAATTGCCAATCCCCTCTCCAAGCACAGACTAGTGCTAATGTAAATTTATCATTAGCACTTAGTAAGTACCCGGGAAGATCTCAGCTTTATTTTCGACTTTCTTCTTCTGATGAAATGTTGGTTCTGACAATCTTACATCAAGTCTTTGTATTTAAGGGCTAAGGTGTCAACAATTGATAAGTGTCATATCGCATCTCTTCGTTGAGCTTCTGATGTTTTAGAACATATGAGATAGTCGTTGAATATTGATTAGTGGCATAATTGATCAGATGGATGTTTGTATCCCAAGCTAAGTTTTGACGATTTTGAAAGGGAGATAATCACGATAATTTTCATGTATTAATGAATTTATATACGATTTTCTTTGTGAATTGTAATTTTAACAAATGTGATATTTTTTCATTACTATTTGCACACGTGTGTCCCAATGCAGACTAGTTCTAGTCCATTTTCTTGTGTCAATCTGTAACTTTCTTATGACGAAGTAAAACCCATTTTTCCAAGCACAAGCTAGTGCTACTATGTTAAAGAAAGTTGCACACAGCGTGTTCCTGGGGAAATGAACCGTTGCTTTATACATGTATTTCTGCCTTATGTTTGTAGGTATTTTTCCGTAATCCTTCCAAGCACAAGCTAGTGCTAATGTGTATCGATTATTAGCACATAACAAGTACCTGGAAACATTTTGGACATGGGTGGTACCTTTTGAGTTCTTCTGTATTCCTGTGGTGAAGTTATTTCCGACTCCTCTCCAAGCACAGGCTAGTGCTAATGCTTGTTTATCATTTGCACATAACAAGTACTTGGGAATATATCAGATTGATCTGTAAATCTGTCGACTTTGTCTTCGTCTTCGTCTTGCTTTTCTTTTCCATTATCTCTTGATGCTGTGATGTTAAAAACCTTTGATCTCTCTCCAAGCACAGGCTAGTGCTAATGCTGTATTTTCATAAGCACATAACAAGTACCTGGAAAGATCTCAATGTAATTTTCTCGGCTTCTCTGATGTTATCAAATTTTCATCTGTTTTTTTCTTCTTCCTCTAAGATGCAAATTGCCAATCCCCTCTCCAAGCACAGACTAGTGCTAATGTAAATTTATCATTAGCACTTAGTAAGTACCCGGGAAGATCTCAGCTTTATTTTCGACTTTCTTCTTCTGATGAAATGTTGGTTCTGACAATCTTACATCAAGTCTTTGTATTTAAGGGCTAAGGTGTCAACAATTGATAAGTGTCATATCGCATCTCTTCGTTGAGCTTCTGATGTTTTAGAACATATGAGATAGTCGTTGAATATTGATTAGTGGCATAATTGATCAGATGGATGTTTGTATCCCAAGCTAAGTTTTGACGATTTTGAAAGGGAGATAATCACGATAATTTTCATGTATTAATGAATTTATATACGATTTTCTTTGTGAATTGTAATTTTAACAAATGTGATATTTTTTCATTACTATTTGCACACGTGTTTCCCAATGCAGACTAGTTCTAGTCCATTTTCTTGTGTCAATCTGTAACTTTCTTATGACGAAGTAAAACCCATTTTTCCAAGCACAAGCTAGTGCTACTATGTTAAAGAAAGTTGCACACAGCGTGTTCCTGGGGAAATGAACCGTTGCTTTATACATGTATTTCTGCCTTATGTTTGTAGGTATTTTTCCGTAATCCTTCCAAGCACAAACTAGTGCTAATGTGTATCGATTATTAGCACATAACAAGTACCTGGAAACATTTTGGACATGGGTGGTACCTTTTGAGTTCTTCTGTATTCCTGTGGTGAAGTTATTTCCGACTCCTCTCCAAGCACAGGCTAGTGCTAATGCTTGTTTATCATTTGCACATAACAAGTACTTGGGAATATATCAGATTGATCTGTAAATCTGTCGACTTTGTCTTCGTCTTCGTCTTGTTTTTCTTTTCCATTATCTCTTGATGCTGTGATGTTAAAAACCTTTGATCTCTCTCCAAGCACAGGCTAGTGCTAATGCTGTATTTTCATAAGCACATAACAAGTACCTGGAAAGATCTCAATGTAATTTTCTCGGCTTCTCTGATGTTATCAAATTTTCATCTGTTTTTTTCTTCTTCCTCTAAGATGCAAATTGCCAATCCCCTCTCCAAGCACAGACTAGTGCTAATGTAAATTTATCATTAGCACTTAGTAAGTACCCGGGAAGATCTCAGCTTTATTTTCGACTTTCTTCTTCTGATGAAATGTTGGTTCTGACAATCTTACATCAAGTCTTTGTATTTAAGGGCTAAGGTGTCAACAATTGATAAGTGTCATATCGCATCTCTTCGTTGAGCTTCTGATGTTTTAGAACATATGAGATAGTCGTTGAATATTGATTAGTGGCATAATTGATCAGATGGATGTTTGTATCCCAAGCTAAGTTTTGACGATTTTGAAAGGGAGATAATCACGATAATTTTCATGTATTAATGAATTTATATACGATTTTCTTTGTGAATTGTAATTTTAACAAATGTGATATTTTTTCATTACTATTTGCACACGTGTGTCCCAATGCAGACTAGTTCTAGTCCATTTTCTTGTGTCAATCTGTAACTTTCTTATGACGAAGTAAAACCCATTTTTCCAAGCACAAGCTAGTGCTACTATGTTAAAGAAAGTTGCACACAGCGTGTTCCTGGGGAAATGAACCGTTGCTTTATACATGTATTTCTGCCTTATGTTTGTAGGTATTTTTCCGTAATCCTTCCAAGCACAAGCTAGTGCTAATGTGTATCGACTATTAGCACATAACAAGTACCTGGAAACATTTTGGACATGGGTGGTACCTTTTGAGTTCTTCTGTATTCCTGTGGTGAAGTTATTTCCGACTCCTCTCCAAGCACAGGCTAGTGCTAATGCTTGTTTATCATTTGCACATAACAAGTACTTGGGAATATATCAGATTGATCTGTAAATCTGTCGACTTTGTCTTCGTCTTCGTCTTGCTTTTCTTTTCCATTATCTCTTGATGCTGTGATGTTAAAAACCTTTGATCTCTCTCCAAGCACAGGCTAGTGCTAATGCTGTATTTTCATAAGCACATAACAAGTACCTGGAAAGATCTCAATGTAATTTTCTCGGCTTCTCTGATGTTATCAAATTTTCATCTGTTTTTTTCTTCTTCCTCTAAGATGCAAATTGCCAATCCCCTCTCCAAGCACAGACTAGTGCTAATGTAAATTTATCATTAGCACTTAGTAAGTACCCGGGAAGATCTCAGCTTTATTTTCGACTTTCTTCTTCTGATGAAATGTTGGTTCTGACAATCTTACATCAAGTCTTTGTATTTAAGGGCTAAGGTGTCAACAATTGATAAGTGTCATATCGCATCTCTTCGTTGAGCTTCTGATGTTTTAGAACATATGAGATAGTCGTTGAATATTGATTAGTGGCATAATTGATCAGATGGATGTTTGTATCCCAAGCTAAGTTTTGACGATTTTGAAAGGGAGATAATCACGATAATTTTCATGTATTAATGAATTTATATACGATTTTCTTTGTGAATTGTAATTTTAACAAATGTGATATTTTTTCATTACTATTTGCACACGTGTGTCCCAATGCAGACTAGTTCTAGTCCATTTTCTTGTGTCAATCTGTAACTTTCTTATGACGAAGTAAAACCCATTTTTCCAAGCACAAGCTAGTGCTACTATGTTAAAGAAAGTTGCACACAGCGTGTTCCTGGGGAAATGAACCGTTGCTTTATACATGTATTTCTGCCTTATGTTTGTAGGTATTTTTCCGTAATCCTTCCAAGCACAAGCTAGTGCTAATGTGTATCGATTATTAGCACATAACAAGTACCTGGAAACATTTTGGACATGGGTGGTACCTTTTGAGTTCTTCTGTATTCCTGTGGTGAAGTTATTTCCGACTCCTCTCCAAGCACAGGCTAGTGCTAATGCTTGTTTATCATTTGCACATAACAAGTACTTGGGAATATATCAGATTGATCTGTAAATCTGTCGACTTTGTCTTCGTCTTCGTCTTGTTTTTCTTTTCCATTATCTCTTGATGCTGTGATGTTAAAAACCTTTGATCTCTCTCCAAGCACAGGCTAGTGCTAATGCTGTATTTTCATAAGCACATAACAAGTACCTGGAAAGATCTCAATGTAATTTTCTCGGCTTCTCTGATGTTATCAAATTTTCATCTGTTTTTTTCTTCTTCCTCTAAGATGCAAATTGCCAATCCCCTCTCCAAGCACAGACTAGTGCTAATGTAAATTTATCATTAGCACTTAGTAAGTACCCGGGAAGATCTCAGCTTTATTTTCGACTTTCTTCTTCTGATGAAATGTTGGTTCTGACAATCTTACATCAAGTCTTTGTATTTAAGGGCTAAGGTGTCAACAATTGATAAGTGTCATATCGCATCTCTTCGTTGAGCTTCTGATGTTTTAGAACATATGAGATAGTCGTTGAATATTGATTAGTGGCATAATTGATCAGATGGATGTTTGTATCCCAAGCTAAGTTTTGACGATTTTGAAAGGGAGATAATCACGATAATTTTCATGTATTAATGAATTTATATACGATTTTCTTTGTGAATTGTAATTTTAACAAATGTGATATTTTTTCATTACTATTTGCACACGTGTGTCCCAATGCAGACTAGTTCTAGTCCATTTTCTTGTGTCAATCTGTAACTTTCTCATGACGAAGTAAAACCCATTTTTCCAAGCACAAGCTAGTGCTACTATGTTAAAGAAAGTTGCACACAGCGTGTTCCTGGGGAAATGAACCGTTGCTTTATACATGTATTTCTGCCTTATGTTTGTAGGTATTTTTCCGTAATCCTTCCAAGCACAAGCTAGTGCTAATGTGTATCGATTATTAGCACATAACAAGTACCTGGAAACATTTTGGACATGGGTGGTACCTTTTGAGTTCTTCTGTATTCCTGTGGTGAAGTTATTTCCGACTCCTCTCCAAGCACAGGCTAGTGCTAATGCTTGTTTATCATTTGCACATAACAAGTACTTGGGAATATATCAGATTGATCTGTAAATCTGTCGACTTTGTCTTCGTCTTCGTCTTGCTTTTCTTTTCCATTATCTCTTGATGCTGTGATGTTAAAAACCTTTGATCTCTCTCCAAGCACAGGCTAGTGCTAATGCTGTATTTTCATAAGCACATAACAAGTACCTGGAAAGATCTCAATGTAATTTTCTCGGCTTCTCTGATGTTATCAAATTTTCATCTGTCTTTTTCTTCTTCCTCTAAGATGCAAATTGCCAATCCCCTCTCCAAGCACAGACTAGTGCTAATGTAAATTTATCATTAGCACTTAGTAAGTACCCGGGAAGATCTCAGCTTTATTTTCGACTTTCTTCTTCTGATGAAATGTTAGTTCTGACAATCTTACATCAAGTCTTTGTATTTAAGGGCTAAGGTGTCAACAATTGATAAGTGTCATATCGCATCTCTTCGTTGAGCTTCTGATGTTTTAGAACATATGAGATAGTCGTTGAATATTGATTAGTGGCATAATTGATCAGATGGATGTTTGTATCCCAAGCTAAGTTTTGACGATTTTGAAAGGGAGATAATCACGATAATTTTCATGTATTAATGAATTTATATACGATTTTCTTTGTGAATTGTAATTTTAACAAATGTGATATTTTTTCATTACTATTTGCACACGTGTGTCCCAATGCAGACTAGTTCTAGTCCATTTTCTTGTGTCAATCTGTAACTTTCTTATGACGAAGTAAAACCCATTTTTCCAAGCACAAGCTAGTGCTACTATGTTAAAGAAAGTTGCACACAGCGTGTTCCTGGGGAAATGAACCGTTGCTTTATACATGTATTTCTGCCTTATGTTTGTAGGTATTTTTCCGTAATCCTTCCAAGCACAAGCTAGTGCTAATGTGTATCGATTATTAGCACATAACAAGTACCTGGAAACATTTTGGACATGGGTGGTACCTTTTGAGTTCTTCTGTATTCCTGTGGTGAAGTTATTTCCGACTCCTCTCCAAGCACAGGCTAGTGCTAATGCTTGTTTATCATTTGCACATAACAAGTACTTGGGAATATATCAGATTGATCTGTAAATCTGTCGACTTTGTCTTCGTCTTCGTCTTGCTTTTCTTTTCCATTATCTCTTGATGCTGTGATGTTAAAAACCTTTGATCTCTCTCCAAGCACAGGCTAGTGCTAATGCTGTATTTTCTTAAGCACATAACAAGTACCTGGAAAGATCTCAATGTAATTTTCTCGGCTTCTCTGATGTTATCAAATTTTCATCTGTTTTTTTTCTTCTTCCTCTAAGATGCAAATTGCCAATCCCCTCTCCAAGCACAGACTAGTGCTAATGTAAATTTATCATTAGCACTTAGTAAGTACCCGTGAAGATCTCAGCTTTATTTTCGACTTTCTTCTTCTGATGAAATGTTGGTTCTGACAATCTTACATCAAGTCTTTGTATTTAAGGGCTAAGGTGTCAACAATTGATAAGTGTCATATCGCATCTCTTCGTTGAGCTTCTGATGTTTTAGAACATATGAGATAGTCGTTGAATATTGATTAGTGGCATAATTGATCAGATGGATGTTTGTATCCCAAGCTAAGTTTTGACGATTTTGAAAGGGAGATAATCACGATAATTTTCATGTATTAATGAATTTATATACGATTTTCTTTGTGAATTGTAATTTTAACAAATGTGATATTTTTTCATTACTATTTGCACACGTGTGTCCCAATGCAGACTAGTTCTAGTCCATTTTCTTGTGTCAATCTGTAACTTTCTTATGACGAAGTAAAACCCATTTTTCCAAGCACAAGCTAGTGCTACTATGTTAAAGAAAGTTGCACACAGCGTGTTCCTGGGGAAATGAACCGTTGCTTTATACATGTATTTCTGCCTTATGTTTGTAGGTATTTTTCCGTAATCCTTCCAAGCACAAGCTAGTGCTAATGTGTATCGACTATTAGCACATAACAAGTACCTGGAAACATTTTGGACATGGGTGGTACCTTTTGAGTTCTTCTGTATTCCTGTGGTGAAGTTATTTCCGACTCCTCTCCAAGCACAGGCTAGTGCTAATGCTTGTTTATCATTTGCACATAACAAGTACTTGGGAATATATCAGATTGATCTGTAAATCTGTCGACTTTGTCTTCGTCTTCGTCTTGCTTTTCTTTTCCATTATCTCTTGATGCTGTGATGTTAAAAACCTTTGATCTCTCTCCAAGCACAGGCTAGTGCTAATGCTGTATTTTCATAAGCACATAACAAGTACCTGGAAAGATCTCAATGTAATTTTCTCGGCTTCTCTGATGTTATCAAATTTTCATCTGTTTTTTTCTTCTTCCTCTAAGATGCAAATTGCCAATCCCCTCTCCAAGCACAGACTAGTGCTAATGTAAATTTATCATTAGCACTTAGTAAGTACCCGGGAAGATCTCAGCTTTATTTTCGACTTTCTTCTTCTGATGAAATGTTGGTTCTGACAATCTTACATCAAGTCTTTGTATTTAAGGGCTAAGGTGTCAACAATTGATAAGTGTCATATCGCATCTCTTCGTTGAGCTTCTGATGTTTTAGAACATATGAGATAGTCGTTGAATATTGATTAGTGGCATAATTGATCAGATGGATGTTTGTATCCCAAGCTAAGTTTTGACGATTTTGAAAGGGAGATAATCACGATAATTTTCATGTATTAATGAATTTATATACGATTTTCTTTGTGAATTGTAATTTTAACAAATGTGATATTTTTTCATTACTATTTGCACACGTGTGTCCCAATGCAGACTAGTTCTAGTCCATTTTCTTGTGTCAATCTGTAACTTTCTTATGACGAAGTAAAACCCATTTTTCCAAGCACAAGCTAGTGCTACTATGTTAAAGAAAGTTGCACACAGCGTGTTCCTGGGGAAATGAACCGTTGCTTTATACATGTATTTCTGCCTTATGTTTGTAGGTATTTTTCCGTAATCCTTCCAAGCACAAGCTAGTGCTAATGTGTATCGATTATTAGCACATAACAAGTACCTGGAAACATTTTGGACATGGGTGGTACCTTTTGAGTTCTTCTGTATTCCTGTGGTGAAGTTATTTCCGACTCCTCTCCAAGCACAGGCTAGTGCTAATGCTTGTTTATCATTTGCACATAACAAGTACTTGGGAATATATCAGATTGATCTGTAAATCTGTCGACTTTGTCTTCGTCTTCGTCTTGTTTTTCTTTTCCATTATCTCTTGATGCTGTGATGTTAAAAACCTTTGATCTCTCTCCAAGCACAGGCTAGTGCTAATGCTGTATTTTCATAAGCACATAACAAGTACCTGGAAAGATCTCAATGTAATTTTCTCGGCTTCTCTGATGTTATCAAATTTTCATCTGTTTTTTTCTTCTTCCTCTAAGATGCAAATTGCCAATCCCCTCTCCAAGCACAGACTAGTGCTAATGTAAATTTATCATTAGCACTTAGTAAGTACCCGGGAAGATCTCAGCTTTATTTTCGACTTTCTTCTTCTGATGAAATGTTGGTTCTGACAATCTTACATCAAGTCTTTGTATTTAAGGGCTAAGGTGTCAACAATTGATAAGTGTCATATCGCATCTCTTCGTTGAGCTTCTGATGTTTTAGAACATATGAGATAGTCGTTGAATATTGATTAGTGGCATAATTGATCAGATGGATGTTTGTATCCCAAGCTAAGTTTTGACGATTTTGAAAGGGAGATAATCACGATAATTTTCATGTATTAATGAATTTATATACGATTTTCTTTGTGAATTGTAATTTTAACAAATGTGATATTTTTTCATTACTATTTGCACACGTGTGTCCCAATGCAGACTAGTTCTAGTCCATTTTCTTGTGTCAATCTGTAACTTTCTCATGACGAAGTAAAACCCATTTTTCCAAGCACAAGCTAGTGCTACTATGTTAAAGAAAGTTGCACACAGCGTGTTCCTGGGGAAATGAACCGTTGCTTTATACATGTATTTCTGCCTTATGTTTGTAGGTATTTTTCCGTAATCCTTCCAAGCACAAGCTAGTGCTAATGTGTATCGATTATTAGCACATAACAAGTACCTGGAAACATTTTGGACATGGGTGGTACCTTTTGAGTTCTTCTGTATTCCTGTGGTGAAGTTATTTCCGACTCCTCTCCAAGCACAGGCTAGTGCTAATGCTTGTTTATCATTTGCACATAACAAGTACTTGGGAATATATCAGATTGATCTGTAAATCTGTCGACTTTGTCTTCGTCTTCGTCTTGCTTTTCTTTTCCATTATCTCTTGATGCTGTGATGTTAAAAACCTTTGATCTCTCTCCAAGCACAGGCTAGTGCTAATGCTGTATTTTCTTAAGCACATAACAAGTACCTGGAAAGATCTCAATGTAATTTTCTCGGCTTCTCTGATGTTATCAAATTTTCATCTGTTTTTTTTCTTCTTCCTCTAAGATGCAAATTGCCAATCCCCTCTCCAAGCACAGACTAGTGCTAATGTAAATTTATCATTAGCACTTAGTAAGTACCCGTGAAGATCTCAGCTTTATTTTCGACTTTCTTCTTCTGATGAAATGTTGGTTCTGACAATCTTACATCAAGTCTTTGTATTTAAGGGCTAAGGTGTCAACAATTGATAAGTGTCATATCGCATCTCTTCGTTGAGCTTCTGATGTTTTAGAACATATGAGATAGTCGTTGAATATTGATTAGTGGCATAATTGATCAGATGGATGTTTGTATCCCAAGCTAAGTTTTGACGATTTTGAAAGGGAGATAATCACGATAATTTTCATGTATTAATGAATTTATATACGATTTTCTTTGTGAATTGTAATTTTAACAAATGTGATATTTTTTCATTACTATTTGCACACGTGTGTCCCAATGCAGACTAGTTCTAGTCCATTTTCTTGTGTCAATCTGTAACTTTCTTATGACGAAGTAAAACCCATTTTTCCAAGCACAAGCTAGTGCTACTATGTTAAAGAAAGTTGCACACAGCGTGTTCCTGGGGAAATGAACCGTTGCTTTATACATGTATTTCTGCCTTATGTTTGTAGGTATTTTTCCGTAATCCTTCCAAGCACAAGCTAGTGCTAATGTGTATCGACTATTAGCACATAACAAGTACCTGGAAACATTTTGGACATGGGTGGTACCTTTTGAGTTCTTCTGTATTCCTGTGGTGAAGTTATTTCCGACTCCTCTCCAAGCACAGGCTAGTGCTAATGCTTGTTTATCATTTGCACATAACAAGTACTTGGGAAGATATCAGATTGATCTGTAAATCTGTCGACTTTGTCTTCGTCTTCGTCTTGCTTTTCTTTTCCATTATCTCTTGATGCTGTGATGTTAAAAACCTTTGATCTCTCTCCAAGCACAGGCTAGTGCTAATGCTGGATTTTCATAAGCACATAACAAGTACCTGGAAAGATCTCAATGTAATTTTCTCGGCTTCTCTGATGTTATCAAATTTTCATCTGTTCTTTTCTTCTTCCTCTAAGATGCAAATTGCCAATCCCCTCTCCAAGCACAGACTAGTGCTAATGTAAATTTATCATTAGCACTTAGTAAGTACCCGGGAAGATCTCAGCTTTATTTTCGACTTTCTTCTTCTGATGAAATGTTGGTTCTGACAATCTTACATCAAGTCTTTGTATTTAAGGGCTAAGGTGTCAACAATTGATAAGTGTCATATCGCATCTCTTCGTTGAGCTTCTGATGTTTTAGAACATATGAGATAGTCGTTGAATATTGATTAGTGGCATAATTGATCAGATGGATGTTTGTATCCCAAGCTAAGTTTTGACGATTTTGAAAGGGAGATAATCACGATAATTTTCATGTATTAATGAATTTATATACGATTTTCTTTGTGAATTGTAATTTTAACAAATGTGATATTTTTTCATTACTATTTGCACACGTGTGTCCCAATGCAGACTAGTTCTAGTCCATTTTATTGTGTCAATCTGTAACTTTCTTATGACGAAGTAAAACCCATTTTTCCAAGCACAAGCTAGTGCTACTATGTTAAAGAAAGTTGCACACAGCGTGTTCCTGGGGAAATGAACCGTTGCTTTATACATGTATTTCTGCCTTATGTTTGTAGGTATTTTTCCGTAATCCTTCCAAGCACAAGCTAGTGCTAATGTGTATCGATTATTAGCACATAACAAGTACCTGGAAACATTTTGGACATGGGTGGTACCTTTTGAGTTCTTCTGTATTCCTGTGGTGAAGTTATTTCCGACTCCTCTCCAAGCACAGGCTAGTGCTAATGCTTGTTTATCATTTGCACATAACAAGTACTTGGGAATATATCAGATTGATCTGTAAATCTGTCGACTTTGTCTTCGTCTTCGTCTTGCTTTTCTTTTCCATTATCTCTTGATGCTGTGATGTTAAAAACCTTTGATCTCTCTCCAAGCACAGGCTAGTGCTAATGCTGTATTTTCATAAGCACATAACAAGTACCTGGAAAGATCTCAATGTAATTTTCTCGGCTTCTCTGATGTTATCAAATTTTCATCTGTTTTTTTCTTCTTCCTCTAAGATGCAAATTGCCAATCCCCTCTCCAAGCACAGACTAGTGCTAATGTAAATTTATCATTAGCACTTAGTAAGTACCCGGGAAGATCTCAGCTTTATTTTCGACTTTCTTCTTCTGATGAAATGTTGGTTCTAACAATCTTACATCAAGTCTTTGTATTTAAGGGCTAAGGTGTCAACAATTGATAAGTGTCATATCGCATCTCTTCGTTGAGCTTCTGATGTTTTAGAACATATGAGATAGTCGTTGAATATTGATTAGTGGCATAATTGATCAGATGGATGTTTGTATCCCAAGCTAAGTTTTGACGATTTTGAAAGGGAGATAATCACGATAATTTTCATGTATTAATGAATTTATATACGATTTTCTTTGTGAATTGTAATTTTAACAAATGTGATATTTTTTCATTACTATTTGCACATGTGTGTCCCAATGCAGACTAGTTCTAGTTCATTTTCTTGTGTCAATCTGTAACTTTCTTATGACGAAGTAAAACCCATTTTTCCAAGCACAAGCTAGTGCTACTATGTTAAAGAAAGTTGCACACAGCGTGTTCCGGGGGAAATGAACCGTTGCTTTATACATGTATTTCTGCCTTATGTTTGTAGGTATTTTTCCGTAATCCTTCCAAGCACAAGCTAGTGCTAATGTGTATCGATTATTAGCACATAACAAGTACCTGGAAACATTTTGGACATGGGTGGTACCTTTTGAGTTCTTCTGTATTCCTGTGGTGAAGTTATTTCCGACTCCTCTCCAAGCACAGGCTAGTGCTAATGCTTGTTTATCATTTGCACATAACAAGTACTTGGGAAGATATCAGATTGATCTGTAAATCTATCGACTTTGTCTTCGTCTTCGTCTTGCTTTTCTTTTCCATTATCTCTTGATGCTGTGATTTTAAAAACCTTTGATCTCTCTCCAAGCACAGGCTAGTGCTAATGCTGTATTTTCATAAGCACATAACAAGTACCTGGAAAGATCTCAATGTAATTTTCTCGGCTTCTCTGATGTTATCAAATTTTCGTCTGTTTTTTTCTTCTTCCTCTAAGATGCAAATTGCCAATCCCCTCTCCAAGCACAGACTAGTGCTAATGTAAATTTATCATTAGCACTTAGTAAGTACCCGGGAAGATCTCAGCTTTATTTTCGACTTTCTTCTTCTGATGAAATGTTGGTTCTGACAATCTTACATCAAGTCTTTGTATTTAAGGGCTATGGTGTCAACAATTGATAAGTGTCATATCGCATCTCTTCGTTGAGCTTCTGATGTTTTAGAACATATGAGATAGTCGTTGAATATTGATTAGTGGCATAATTGATCAGATGGATGTTTGTATCCCAAGCTAAGTTTTGACGATTTTGAAAGGGAGATAATCACGATAATTTTCATGTATTAATGAATTTATATACGATTTTCTTTGTGAATTGTAATTTTAACAAATGTGATATTTTTTCATTACTATTTGCACACGTGTGTCCCAATGCAGACTAGTTCTAGTCCATTTTCTTGTGTCAATCTGTAACTTTCTTATGACGAAGTAAAACCCATTTTTCCAAGCACAAGCTAGTGCTACTATGTTAAAGAAAGTTGCACACAGCGTGTTCCTGGGGAAATGAACCGTTGCTTTATACATGTATTTCCGCCTTATGTTTGTAGGTATTTTTCCGTAATCCTTCCAAGCACAAGCTAGTGCTAATGTGTATCGATTATTAGCACATAACAAGTACCTGGAAACATTTTGGACATGGGTGGTACCTTTTGAGTTCTTCTGTATTCCTGTGGTGAAGTTATTTCCGACTCCTCTCCAAGCACAGGCTAGTGCTAATGCTTGTTTATCATTTGCACATAACAAGTACTTGGGAATATATCAGATTGATCTGTAAATCTGTCGACTTTGTCTTCGTCTTCGTCTTGCTTTTCTTTTCCATTATCTCTTGATGCTGTGATGTTAAAAACCTTTGATCTCTCTCCAAGCACAGGCTAGTGCTAATGCTGTATTTTCATAAGCACATAACAAGTACCTGGAAAGATCTCAATGTAATTTTCTCGTCTTCTCTGATGTTATCAAATTTTCATCTGTTTTTTTCTTCTTCCTCTAAGATGCAAATTGCCAATCCCCTCTCCAAGCACAGACTAGTGCTAATGTAAATTTATCATTAGCACTTAGTAAGTACCCGAGAAGATCTCAGCTTTATTTTCGACTTTCTTCTTCTGATGAAATGTTGGTTCTGACAATCTTACATCAAGTCTTTGTATTTAAGGGCTAAGGTGTCAACAATTGATAAGTGTCATATCGCATCTCTTCGTTGAGCTTCTGATGTTTTAGAACATATGAGATAGTCGTTGAATATTGATTAGTGGCATAATTGATCAGATGGATGTTTGTATCCCAAGCTAAGTTTTGACGATTTTGAAAGGGAGATAATCACGATAATTTTCATGTATTAATGAATTTATATACGATTTTCTTTGTGAATTGTAATTTTAACAAATGTGATATTTTTTCATTACTATTTGCACATGTGTGTCCCAATGCAGACTAGTTCTAGTTCATTTTCTTGTGTCAATCTGTAACTTTCTTATGACGAAGTAAAACCCATTTTTCCAAGCACAAGCTAGTGCTACTATGTTAAAGAAAGTTGCACACAGCGTGTTCCGGGGGAAATGAACCGTTGCTTTATACATGTATTTCTGCCTTATGTTTGTAGGTATTTTTCCGTAATCCTTCCAAGCACAAGCTAGTGCTAATGTGTATCGATTATTAGCACATAACAAGTACCTGGAAACATTTTGGACATGGGTGGTACCTTTTGAGTTCTTCTGTATTCCTGTGGTGAAGTTATTTCCGACTCCTCTCCAAGCACAGGCTAGTGCTAATGCTTGTTTATCATTTGCACATAACAAGTACTTGGGAAGATATCAGATTGATCTGTAAATCTATCGACTTTGTCTTCGTCTTCGTCTTGCTTTTCTTTTCCATTATCTCTTGATGCTGTGATTTTAAAAACCTTTGATCTCTCTCCAAGCACAGGCTAGTGCTAATGCTGTATTTTCATAAGCACATAACAAGTACCTGGAAAGATCTCAATGTAATTTTCTCGGCTTCTCTGATGTTATCAAATTTTCGTCTGTTTTTTTCTTCTTCCTCTAAGATGCAAATTGCCAATCCCCTCTCCAAGCACAGACTAGTGCTAATGTAAATTTATCATTAGCACTTAGTAAGTACCCGGGAAGATCTCAGCTTTATTTTCGACTTTCTTCTTCTGATGAAATGTTGGTTCTGACAATCTTACATCAAGTCTTTGTATTTAAGGGCTATGGTGTCAACAATTGATAAGTGTCATATCGCATCTCTTCGTTGAGCTTCTGATGTTTTAGAACATATGAGATAGTCGTTGAATATTGATTAGTGGCATAATTGATCAGATGGATGTTTGTATCCCAAGCTAAGTTTTGACGATTTTGAAAGGGAGATAATCACGATAATTTTCATGTATTAATGAATTTATATACGATTTTCTTTGTGAATTGTAATTTTAACAAATGTGATATTTTTTCATTACTATTTGCACACGTGTGTCCCAATGCAGACTAGTTCTAGTCCATTTTCTTGTGTCAATCTGTAACTTTCTTATGACGAAGTAAAACCCATTTTTCCAAGCACAAGCTAGTGCTACTATGTTAAAGAAAGTTGCACACAGCGTGTTCCTGGGGAAATGAACCGTTGCTTTATACATGTATTTCCGCCTTATGTTTGTAGGTATTTTTCCGTAATCCTTCCAAGCACAAGCTAGTGCTAATGTGTATCGATTATTAGCACATAACAAGTACCTGGAAACATTTTGGACATGGGTGGTACCTTTTGAGTTCTTCTGTATTCCTGTGGTGAAGTTATTTCCGACTCCTCTCCAAGCACAGGCTAGTGCTAATGCTTGTTTATCATTTGCACATAACAAGTACTTGGGAATATATCAGATTGATCTGTAAATCTGTCGACTTTGTCTTCGTCTTCGTCTTGCTTTTCTTTTCCATTATCTCTTGATGCTGTGATGTTAAAAACCTTTGATCTCTCTCCAAGCACAGGCTAGTGCTAATGCTGTATTTTCATAAGCACATAACAAGTACCTGGAAAGATCTCAATGTAATTTTCTCGTCTTCTCTGATGTTATCAAATTTTCATCTGTTTTTTTCTTCTTCCTCTAAGATGCAAATTGCCAATCCCCTCTCCAAGCACAGACTAGTGCTAATGTAAATTTATCATTAGCACTTAGTAAGTACCCGAGAAGATCTCAGCTTTATTTTCGACTTTCTTCTTCTGATGAAATGTTGGTTCTGACAATCTTACATCAAGTCTTTGTATTTAAGGGCTAAGGTGTCAACAATTGATAAGTGTCATATCGCATCTCTTCGTTGAGCTTCTGATGTTTTAGAACATATGAGATAGTCGTTGAATATTGATTAGTGGCATAATTGATCAGATGGATGTTTGTATCCCAAGCTAAGTTTTGACGATTTTGAAAGGGAGATAATCACGATAATTTTCATGTATTAATGAATTTATATACGATTTTCTTTGTGAATTGTAATTTTAACAAATGTGATATTTTTTCATTACTATTTGCACACGTGTGTCCCAATGCAGACTAGTTCTAGTCCATTTTCTTGTGTCAATCTGTAACTTTCTTATGACGAAGTAAAACCCATTTTTCCAAGCACAAGCTAGTGCTACTATGTTAAAGAAAGTTGCACACAGCGTGTTCCTGGGGAAATGAACCGTTGCTTTATACATGTATTTCTGCCTTATGTTTGTAGGTATTTTTCCGTAATCCTTCCAAGCACAAGCTAGTGCTAATGTGTATCGATTATTAGCACATAACAAGTACCTGGAAACATTTTGGACATGGGTGGTACCTTTTGAGTTCTTCTGTATTCCTGTGGTGAAGTTATTTCCGACTCCTCTCCAAGCACAGGCTAGTGCTAATGCTTGTTTATCATTTGCACATAACAAGTACTTGGGAATATATCAGATTGATCTGTAAATCTGTCGACTTTGTCTTCGTCTTCGTCTTGCTTTTCTTTTCCATTATCTCTTGATGCTGTGATGTTAAAAACCTTTGATCTCTCTCCAAGCACAGGCTAGTGCTAATGCTGTATTTTCATAAGCACATAACAAGTACCTGGAAAGATCTCAATGTAATTTTCTCGTCTTCTCTGATGTTATCAAATTTTCATCTGTTTTTTTCTTCTTCCTCTAAGATGCAAATTACCAATCCCCTCTCCAACCACAGACTAGTGCTAATGTAAATTTATCATTAGCACTTAGTAAGTACCCGAGAAGATCTCAGCTTTATTTTCGACTTTCTTCTTCTGATGAAATGTTGGTTCTGACAATCTTACATCAAGTCTTTGTATTTAAGGGCTAAGGTGTCAACAATTGATAAGTGTCATATCGCATCTCTTCGTTGAGCTTCTGATGTTTTAGAACATATGAGATAGTCGTTGAATATTGATTAGTGGCATAATTGATCAGATGGATGTTTGTATCCCAAGCTAAGTTTTGACGATTTTGAAAGGGAGATAATCACGATAATTTTCATGTATTAATGAATTTATATACGATTTTCTTTGTGAATTGTAATTTTAACAAATGTGATATTTTTTCATTACTATTTGCACACGTGTGTCCCAATGCAGACTAGTTCTAGTCCATTTTCTTGTGTCAATCTGTAACTTTCTTATGACGAAGTAAAACCCATTTTTCCAAGCACAAGCTAGTGCTACTATGTTAAAGAAAGTTGCACACAGCGTGTTCCTGGGGAAATGAACCGTTGCTTTATACATGTATTTCTGCCTTATGTTTGTAGGTATTTTTCCGTAATCCTTCCAAGCACAAGCTAGTGCTAATGTGTATCGATTATTAGCACATAACAAGTACCTGGAAACATTTTGGACATGGGTGGTACCTTTTGAGTTCTTCTGTATTCCTGTGGTGAAGTTATTTCCGACTCCTCTCCAAGCACAGGCTAGTGCTAATGCTTGTTTATCATTTGCACATAACAAGTACTTGGGAATATATCAGATTGATCTGTAAATCTGTCGACTTTGTCTTCGTCTTCGTCTTGCTTTTCTTTTCCATTATCTCTTGATGCTGTGATGTTAAAAACCTTTGATCTCTCTCCAAGCACAGGCTAGTGCTAATGCTGTATTTTCATAAGCACATAACAAGTACCTGGAAAGATCTCAATGTAATTTTCTCGTCTTCTCTGATGTTATCAAATTTTCATCTGTTTTTTTCTTCTTCCTCTAAGATGCAAATTACCAATCCCCTCTCCAACCACAGACTAGTGCTAATGTAAATTTATCATTAGCACTTAGTAAGTACCCGAGAAGATCTCAGCTTTATTTTCGACTTTCTTCTTCTGATGAAATGTTGGTTCTGACAATCTTACATCAAGTCTTTGTATTTAAGGGCTAAGGTGTCAACAATTGATAAGTGTCATATCGCATCTCTTCGTTGAGCTTCTGATGTTTTAGAACATATGAGATAGTCGTTGAATATTGATTAGTGGCATAATTGATCAGATGGATGTTTGTATCCCAAGCTAAGTTTTGACGATTTTGAAAGGGAGATAATCACGATAATTTTCATGTATTAATGAATTTATATACGATTTTCTTTGTGAATTGTAATTTTAACAAATGTGATATTTTTTCATTACTATTTGCACACGTGTGTCCCAATGCAGACTAGTTCTAGTCCATTTTCTTGTGTCAATCTGTAACTTTCTTATGACGAAGTAAAACCCATTTTTCCAAGCACAAGCTAGTGCTACTATGTTAAAGAAAGTTGCACACAGCGTGTTCCTGGGGAAATGAACCGTTGCTTTATACATGTATTTCTGCCTTATGTTTGTAGGTATTTTTCCGTAATCCTTCCAAGCACAAGCTAGTGCTAATGTGTATCGATTATTAGCACATAACAAGTACCTGGAAACATTTTGGACATGGGTGGTACCTTTTGAGTTCTTCTGTATTCCTGTGGTGAAGTTATTTCCGACTCCTCTCCAAGCACAGGCTAGTGCTAATACTTGTTTATCATTTGCACATAACAAGTACTTGGGAATATATCAGATTGATCTGTAAATCTGTCGACTTTGTCTTCGTCTTCGTCTTGCTTTTCTTTTCCATTATCTCTTGATGCTGTGATGTTAAAAACCTTTGATCTCTCTCCAAGCACAGGCTAGTGCTAATGCTGTATTTTCATAAGCACATAACAAGTACCTGGAAAGATCTCAATGTAATTTTCTCGGCTTCTCTGATGTTATCAAATTTTCATCTGTTTTTTTCTTCTTCCTCTAAGATGCAAATTGCCAATCCCCTCTCCAAGCACAGACTAGTGCTAATGTAAATTTATCATTAGCACTTAGTAAGTACCCGGGAAGATCTCAGCTTTATTTTCGACTTTCTTCTTCTGATGAAATGTTGGTTCTGACAATCTTACATCAAGTCTTTGTATTTAAGGGCTAAGGTGTCAACAATTGATAAGTGTCATATCGCATCTCTTCGTTGAGCTTCTGATGTTTTAGAACATATGAGATAGTCGTTGAATATTGATTAGTGGCATAATTGATCAGATGGATGTTTGTATCCCAAGCTAAGTTTTGACGATTTTGAAAGGGAGATAATCACGATAATTTTCATGTATTAATGAATTTATATACGATTTTCTTTGTGAATTGTAATTTTAACAAATGTGATATTTTTTCATTACTATTTGCACACGTGTGTCCCAATGCAGACTAGTTCTAGTCCATTTTCTTGTGTCAATCTGTAACTTTCTTATGACGAAGTAAAACCCATTTTTCCAAGCACAAGCTAGTGCTACTATGTTAAAGAAAGTTGCACACAGCGTGTTCCTGGGGAAATGAACCGTTGCTTTATACATGTATTTCTGCCTTATGTTTGTAGGTATTTTTCCGTAATCCTTCCAAGCACAAGCTAGTGCTAATGTGTATCGATTATTAGCACATAACAAGTACCTGGAAACATTTTGGACATGGGTGGTACCTTTTGAGTTCTTCTGTATTCCTGTGGTGAAGTTATTTCCGACTCCTCTCCAAGCACAGGCTAGTGCTAATGCTTGTTTATCATTTGCACATGACAAGTACTTGGGAATATATCAGATTGATCTGTAAATCTGTCGACTTTGTCTTCGTCTTCGTCTTGCTTTTCTTTTCCATTATCTCTTGATGCTGTGATGTTAAAAACCTTTGATCTCTCTCCAAGCACAGGCTAGTGCTAATGCTGTATTTTCATAAGCACATAACAAGTACCTGGAAAGATCTCAATGTAATTTTCTCGGCTTCTCTGATGTTATCAAATTTTCATCTGTTTTTTTCTTCTTCCTCTAAGATGCAAATTGCCAATCCCCTCTCCAAGCACAGACTAGTGCTAATGTAAATTTATCATTAGCACTTAGTAAGTACCCGGGAAGATCTCAGCTTTATTTTCGACTTTCTTCTTCTGATGAAATGTTGGTTCTGACAATCTTACATCAAGTCTTTGTATTTAAGGGCTAAGGTGTCAACAATTGATAAGTGTCATATCGCATCTCTTCGTTGAGCTTCTGATGTTTTAGAACATATGAGATAGTCGTTGAATATTGATTAGTGGCATAATTGATCAGATGGATGTTTGTATCCCAAGCTAAGTTTTGACGATTTTGAAAGGGAGATAATCACGATAATTTTCATGTATTAATGAATTTATATACGATTTTCTTTGTGAATTGTAATTTTAACAAATGTGATATTTTTTCATTACTATTTGCACACGTGTGTCCCAATGCAGACTAGTTCTAGTCCATTTTCTTGTGTCAATCTGTAACTTTCTTATGACGAAGTAAAACCCATTTTTCCAAGCACAAGCTAGTGCTACTATGTTAAAGAAAGTTGCACACAGCGTGTTACTGGGGAAATGAACCGTTGCTTTATACATGTATTTCTGCCTTATGTTTGTAGGTATTTTTCCGTAATCCTTCCAAGCACAAGCTAGTGCTAATGTGTATCGATTATTAGCACATAACAAGTACCTGGAAACATTTTGGACATGGGTGGTACCTTTTGAGTTCTTCTGTATTCCTGTGGTGAAGTTATTTCCGACTCCTCTCCAAGCACAGGCTAGTGCTAATGCTTGTTTATCATTTGCACATAACAAGTACTTGGGAATATATCAGATTGATCTGTAAATCTGTCGACTTTGTCTTCGTCTTCGTCTTGCTTTTCTTTTCCATTATCTCTTGATGCTGTGATGTTAAAAACCTTTGATCTCTCTCCAAGCACAGGCTAGTGCTAATGCTGTATTTTCATAAGCACATAACAAGTACCTGGAAAGATCTCAATGTAATTTTCTCGTCTTCTCTGATGTTATCAAATTTTCATCTGTTTTTTTCTTCTTCCTCTAAGATGCAAATTGCCAATCCCCTCTCCAACCACAGACTAGTGCTAATGTAAATTTATCATTAGCACTTAGTAAGTACCCGAGAAGATCTCAGCTTTATTTTCGACTTTCTTCTTCTGATGAAATGTTGGTTCTGACAATCTTACATCAAGTCTTTGTATTTAAGGGCTAAGGTGTCAACAATTGATAAGTGTCATATCGCATCTCTTCGTTGAGCTTCTGATGTTTTAGAACATATGAGATAGTCGTTGAATATTGATTAGTGGCATAATTGATCAGATGGATGTTTGTATCCCAAGCTAAGTTTTGACGATTTTGAAAGGGAGATAATCACGATAATTTTCATGTATTAATGAATTTATATACGATTTTCTTTGTGAATTGTAATTTTAACAAATGTGATATTTTTTCATTACTATTTGCACACGTGTGTCCCAATGCAGACTAGTTCTAGTCCATTTTCTTGTGTCAATCTGTAACTTTCTTATGACGAAGTAAAACCCATTTTTCCAAGCACAAGCTAGTGCTACTATGTTAAAGAAAGTTGCACACAGCGTTTTCCTGGGGAAATGAACCGTTGCTTTATACATGTATTTCTGCCTTATGTTTGTAGGTATTTTTCCGTAATCCTTCCAAGCACAAGCTAGTGCTAATGTGTATCGATTATTAGCACATAACAAGTACCTGGAAACATTTTGGACATGGGTGGTACCTTTTGAGTTCTTCTGTATTCCTGTGGTGAAGTTATTTCCGACTCCTCTCCAAGCACAGGCTAGTGCTAATGCTTGTTTATCATTTGCACATAACAAGTACTTGGGAATATATCAGATTGATCTGTAAATCTGTCGACTTTGTCTTCGTCTTCGTCTTGCTTTTCTTTTCCATTATCTCTTGATGCTGTGATGTTAAAAACCTTTGATCTCTCTCCAAGCACAGGCTAGTGCTAATGCTGTATTTTCATAAGCACATAACAAGTACCTGGAAAGATCTCAATGTAATTTTCTCGGCTTCTCTGATGTTATCAAATTTTCATCTGTTTTTTTCTTCTTCCTCTAAGATGCAAATTGCCAATCCCCTCTCCAAGCACAGACTAGTGCTAATGTAAATTTATCATTAGCACTTAGTAAGTACCCGGGAAGATCTCAGCTTTATTTTCGACTTTCTTCTTCTGATGAAATGTTGGTTCTGACAATCTTACATCAAGTCTTTGTATTTAAGGGCTAAGGTGTCAACAATTGATAAGTGTCATATCGCATCTCTTCGTTGAGCTTCTGATGTTTTAGAACATATGAGATAGTCGTTGAATATTGATTAGTGGCATAATTGATCAGATGGATGTTTGTATCCCAAGCTAAGTTTTGACGATTTTGAAAGGGAGATAATCACGATAATTTTCATGTATTAATGAATTTATATACGATTTTCTTTGTGAATTGTAATTTTAACAAATGTGATATTTTTTCATTACTATTTGCACAC